>NC_134080.1:69037256-69384423 GCF_000715075.1 Nicotiana tabacum
TAGGGGCTTGCACTTAATTGATTTGAGCCTTTGCTAATTGAGTCATGGTAGAGGTCAATTCGGCAATGGCTTGCCCATGGTCTTGCAATTCTTTGTGGAGCTGAATCATATTCGAATTACTTTGTGAGACATTGGCCCGGGATTGCCAAGCGGATAACGTCTCTGCCAACTCATCTAGAATGTCACACGCCTCTGCATATGGCATGGTCATAAAGTTTTCACCGGCTAGTTGATTCACTACACATTGCTTGGTTGTGTTAATCTCACGATAAAAGGTTTGATGCAACATGTTTTCTGTCATATCCTTTTTGGGACATTCCTTAACCATATTCTATAGCGCTCCCAAATTTCGTGTAGATGTTCATTCGAATCTTGTTTGAATGCCAAGATCTCATATCGAAGTGTAGCCATGTGCCCGGGAGAGAGAAACTTAGCAATGAACTTGACCGCCAACTCATCCTAAATGTGAATGATGGTTCGAAAAATGTTCCAACCAATCTAAAGCTTTCCCACACAGAGAGAGGATCCTTAGCATCAATGTATCCTCAAAAACATTCGTTTGCTTGCTCTCCCAACATGTATCCACAAAGCCCTTCAAATGTTTGTAAGAATTTCGGGTTGGTGCACTAGTGATAAAGCCCTGTTGCTTAAGTAAAGTGAGCATCACGTTGGTGATTTGAAAGTTTCCCACCCTAACACGGGGAGGGACTATTGCACGCTAACCTTCATGGGGCAATATACGATGTTGAGCCGTTTGTGGTGGATGTGGTGGAGGCAGGGGTGGAATGGCCAGGGATATCTTAGAGAAAGTCAAGTTGATTTAAGATCAGCTTCGTACAACCCAATCTAGGCAGAAGAATTACGCTAATCGAAGAGCTCGTGATGTAGCATTCATGGTGAGAGAGAGGGTTTTGTTGCGGGTTTTACCCATGAAGGGTGTGATGAGGTTCGGGAAGAAGGGCAAGTTGAGCCCTAGGTATATCGATCCCTTTGAGATCCTTGAAAGAGTTGGTGAGGTGGCCTACAAACTTGCATTTCCACTCAGCTTATCGGTAGTCCACCCAGTGTTTCATGTTTCCATGCTTCAAAAGTATCACGGTGATCCGTCCCATGTAGTAGATTTCAGCTCAGTCCAATTGGACAAGGATTTGTCTTATGAGGAGGAGCCGGTGGCTATTCTATCATGGTAGGTCCAACATTTGAGGTCTAAGAGTTGTCCTTATGTGAGAGTGCAGTGGAGAGATCAAACGATTGAGGCAGCTATATAAGAGTCTAAGTATGATATGTGGAGTAGAGATTCACACCTTTTTACCAGTCCAGGTACTTTTCTATGTCCGTTCGAGGACGAACGTTTCTTTTAGAGGTGGAGAATGTGATGACCTGATAGGTCGTTTTGAGTACTAGACTTATTATATGTTTCAAGGCCTCTATTAGCTCCATTTATTATTTCTTGATTTGCGTGCGCAATCCGTGTCTTTTTTCAGAAAGATTTTACGTGAAAATTTGAAGAAAACATAATTTATGGCTTTAAAGAAAATAACTTGAATTGACCACGATCAACATTTTATGTGAACGACCCCGGATTGGTATTTTGACAATCTCGGCGGGTCCGTATCGTGATTTTGGACTTAGGCGTTTGCCTAGAATTGAATTCGAAAGTCCTTAACTTGATTTGACTTTTTTATCGAAAGCTAGTATTTGAAGGTTTGGAAATTTCTTATGTTTGATCGTAGGTTGACTTTATGACTACCGGGTTCAAATTTCGGTTCCAGGACTTGGTGTAGATCCATTTTGCTACTTGAAACTTGTCTGCAAAATTTGATGAAAATCGGAGTTGGTTTGATAGGATTCAGATGCTCGGTTGTGATTTTTGAAGTTCTTGAGTTTCTTTGAAAATTTCATGTATTTTGATGTTCAATTCGTAGTTCTAGGTGTTATTTTTGTATTTTGATCGCGAGCAAGTTTGTATGATGTTATTACACTTGTATGCATATTTGGTTTGGAGCCCGAGGGGCTTGGGTGAGTTTTGGATAAGCTACGGACCATTACGGTCTTAGAAAGTTGTTGGTTTCAACTATCTACTGATGTATTGTGCTTCGCGGTCGCAAAGCTACTCTCGTGATCGCGAAGGGAAAATTGGTACTGGGGCGGAGCTACTCTTCGCGAACGTAAGGAAATGGTTGCGAACGTGAAGTTGAGGGGGGCTTACCCTTCGCGGACGCAAAGCTTTGTGGGATCTTGGGGGAATTTGGTTGTTACTCTACATGAAAGTGGGTTGTGGCTCACGAACGCGAAGACAAGGGGGAGCTAAGCCTTCACGAACACGAAGGTAAAATCGCGAACTCGTAGGCCTTCTGACCGTTGTTCTTCACGAACACGAAGTGCACCTGACGCCCAGTTAATAAAATAGCTGAAAGTCAGGGTTTTCCTCATTTTTCACCATTTTCAAGTTTGAGCTCGGCCTAGAGGCGATTTTGAAGGATTCTTCATCTCCACTTCATTTCTTAGTAGATTTTAACGGTTTCATTATATTTTCATAAATATCCATTAATCTTAACCTTTAATCTAAGCTTTCTCATGGTAGAAATTAAGAATTTGGGTAGAAATTGGGGATTTTGTAAAATTGAGATTTAGACCTCAAATTAAGGTCAAATTTCGAAACTAATCATATAACCAGGGTTGGGGGTAAATGAATAATTGAATTTTGGTCCAAATTTCGATTTTTGACCAACTGGGCTCGGGGTTAACTTTGCTGACTTTTTTCGAAATCATTAAAGATTGAATCTTTTTCATTCGTGGTTAGTTTCTAAAGCTTAATTTGAATTATTTGAACTATATTTGACTAGATTTGAATTGTTCGAAGGCTAATTCTAAAGGAAAGGTCGCAGTTGTGCCTTGATTTGGTTGCGGAGTGGGGTAAGTGTGGCGTCTAACTTAACTTGAGGGAATTAGGACTCGTTGAATTATTTGTTATGTGTATTATGTGGAAAATGGCGTACATGTGAGCTGACGAGTGTATATATGCCGTCGCGGAATTTAGCATGCGGGGTTGGAGTATTTACTTCCATATTTTCATTTGTTCCATGTTATGTCGTGTTATATGCTTTTCTTACATGTTTTTACTTGACATCTATGTAATATTTGTTACTTGTTATTTAACTGCTATTTGTCTTGATTTGTCTGCTTCCTGTGTAATTCTGCTTATTTGCTACTTGTTTCAATTTGCTTTAGTTGTCATCTGTTTTACCTGTTCCCATTGTTTGAGATTCTGAGATGTTGGGTTTTCTCTGTTTATTCTGTGGTTCTTTATTGTTGGTACATTTCACCTCTCGGTGTTTATACTTTGCAAGTATTGTTGTTGAGTTATTTGAGTTAATCGTTTGAAATTGTTTGGGCATCGGTTTGCACGTCGCAATGGTATTGAACAGTATTGGAATGATAAGAAGGAATAAGGCTGGATTATGATATGAACAGTTGATGATATGGTAGGATCGGGTTGCGCGTCGTAACAGATTTGAGATGTGGTATTGTACTGGTTTGAGATTGTAGGGTTATTCTTGATATTGTAATATGAGGTTTGAGGTTCTGTTATTCTGATTTCATTGGTAATTGATTTTCGGATATGTTTCATGAGTTTATTGCTTTCTTCTATTCTTTTTCTCCTGTTATTATTATTTCGAACAGGTTATTTGTGAGTGACATGCCTTAGCCTCGCCACTACTTTGTTAAAGTTAGGCTCAGCACTTACAGGGTATATGGGATCGGGTATACTCATACTATATTTATGCACTTCTAATGCAGATACCGGAGTTGATCGCAGTTGTGTGTAGTGAGATTGATCAGACTCACATACTTGTGGAGACTTGAGGTATAGCTGCATGGCGTCCGCAACCCTTAAGTCCCTTACATCCTATCATTACTGTTTATTTAGCTTCAACACAATTGTATTTTGTTCAGACTTTATTTGTAGTACTCTAGATGCTCATATATTCGTGACTCCAGATTCTGGGTTATGTTTAGATTGCATTATTCAGTATTATATCACTCTATTTCATACTATTACGGTTATTGTTGTTGATATTTTGATTAGAATTATTAAAACTAGTAAAGAAATTTAGCTAACATTGGCTTGCCTAGCAAGTGAAATGTTAGGCGTCATCACGGTCCCGAGGGTGGATTCCGGGTCGTGACAAATATTTTGTACATTTTCAAATCAAATCACAAATTATTTTTCATTTTCAAAATCATAAATGAAACTTTTCATAAAAATGGTATAATCAAAATAAATAATTATTCCTTTATGCATGACGTCCATGATCCTATTTTTACAATCCAACACAACTATCTATGGAGCCTATATACCAAAGAATAGAATTAACACTTGGAGTAATTCCAATAAAACAAAATAAGAAATAACATGATAGTTACCACGAGATAAAATGGTGCTTCATCATACCTTGGAAAGCGAGTCATCCTAGCATGTCCACACATCACATGTCACACTTCATCCTGAAATACGTAAAGAAAGCGGGACCCTAAAGAGGGCCCCCTAAAGGCTGAGTACACTAGCATGATACTCAATAAGTGTCATAGACTCTCTCTAACTTAAGTGTTTGGGACAAACTTTATAAAAATAATGCACCAATATTTGATATAAAACGGTAAGTAATTTCATCAATTAATGATATGTATCATCATATCATATCATATTTATACTAAAAGTGGAAAGCTAAAAGTGTCAAACTTGAATTACCAAAATGCCCACATAAAATTAATGAACTATTTTGCCCTTGAAAACTAAATAATACTCTGCATAATAAAAATACAAAAATGTAACTTGACGTTAACTATTTTTGTTTTTGGAATTCACATTAAGATAAATTTTAATGTAGCAATTAATAGTTCCATTTCAACGTACAAGGGAATCGAAGGGGTAGAGGCACATTTTCTATTTTTTGGTTGTTTCACATTTTTTTCTATCCAATTGTATAAATAAAAAGCTTAATTAAATGTCTCCAAGAGGACGTCTATATGAAATGTGCAACTAAATAATTACTAACCGTTTTGCTTCTATTATTAACCCCTAATTATAGACAACCGTTTCTTTTTATCAGATTCCTATGTTTTCTGTTCATATGGAATAATAAAGAATTCCAACTCACTTTTCAAATCGATTTAGTTACACATCCATTTCTCTCATAGCAATTATAGCAATTGAAAGTTGCATGATAAAATACAGTGTACAAAGTGAAACGAATTACAAAAAATATACTTCCCCACCTCAAAGTAGGAAAAAAGAATGATAAAAAAACACACAGAGAACCATTATACATAGATGTGGCCCCTTCTGATTCTCAACGTTGATGCATATTTGGTTAGCAATTTTCACTTTTTTTCTCTATCTATATATGATTTTATAAGCCTGTATTTCGATAATTGTTATTCCGCAAATTGTTGCTTAATTTCTCAAAAAGATTGAAACTTTCCCATCATTGTATAAATTGTTGACTATGCTTGCATATGAGAGATATATACTAATTTGAGAACATTTACCCGAAGCTTACAGTGTTCAGGAAAAAACAACAATGGTATGCTGGCTGCTTATCTTTATTCTTCTTCTGTTTCTTTTTGGAGGTTATGTGAAATTACTAACAAACGAAGAGTAAGAGAAATAAAGATGTTTTTCTGTATTTTGCAGACACTCATTTGAAGGAGCAAGGTTGAAGTAGGATCACTAAATTGCAAGAAGAGATGGAAACAAAAATAATTTCTCAGAATTTACCCACTTCCATCAACAATAGTTAATTACTTATTGAGTGTTCACATACATTAAAATGTCGCCATTGGATTATCACAGGCAATAAACGATTGTTTAATTATTTTATAGTAGTGGATTTTGAACTTCTTTTTTATGTTTGAATGTCCTTGAAGGGATATAACTTTTGGAATTGTAATATTAATTGAACAGAGTTTTGGTACTCTTTTGGATGGATAATTGTATAATTGTACTGATTATTCAAAAACTAATAGAATTTGTGCTTGATTTGAATTTGTTTTGGCGGGTGATATGTAGGTGAAAATATACCATATGGAACTGGGATGTCTTTACCTACAAAGGAGCTAGGCACATTGAAGTACTCTTGAGTTGGGAAATATATATATGTTGATAATTGGAATCAATAACATGCTGAGAGAAGGGAAGTGACGGTCTTCTCAATATGTTATTGCTTAGTTTAGAATCAACGGCCACTAAAAGTCATTTGGTAACAAACAAGAAACACAACTTTAGATGTTATTTATTCTTCCTTTTTCTTTTTGTTTTTAGTTGCCTTGCATTTCATTTGAAGTTCTTGTTTAAATAGAAGATTTTTTTTTTTTTTCACAATTTCATGAAAGAATCAAATAAAGAAGTGAAAGGAAATGAGGTGAGCATACACAAACACACATATTTATGAAAGTGAAATTTTTTTTTTATGAATTTTTTTTATCCATTTCATAAAGAAATCATATTATGAAAAATATTGTCCACCTAACCTCTAACTCTAATAAAATATTTAAGTTTGTGGTTAATTAATATATATAAAATTTAGTTTTTTTATGTATATACATTAAAATTTTATCTCTTTTATGTTGATTAAATTATAAAAAGATCGTTTTTGAATTAAATATATTTTTCACGGGGTTAAACTCATAAATCTATGTCACCTAACAAACCGTTAGGATATAATACAAAGTTACTTAGTGTACTTCAATAATATTTGAAGTAATTCAATATGGCATCTTTCTGTGGAGTATTATGATGTCTTCTTTACCGAGTTAACTATATAATAATTTGAACGTGAATTCCTTTAATTTTATTTTATAACTCAAATATATTTTTAAATAATATTATTGTGGTTTTAAAAAAGAATATTATACTAATTGATATAGGACACACGTGTAATGCACGTGTCCAGAAACTAGTTTCAAATAAAAGACAAATGAAATATAACCCACGATATAAACTTTTAAAATATTTATATCCATCTAAGTTTTTGAATAAAATCATATGAAATCATTCTATTTGCTTTAAGTCATTGAAATTACTTTCTGCTCCTTTAACCTAAATATAAGAAAATTATTCTTTATCTTTCACCGGAGCACTATATCGACATCGACATAAGAACAAGGTCAACTAGGTGATCAACCCAGCGGCAAGTATCATATATCCTACTTGCTCAGTTCGTCTCATCGCAATGCTGCATGAATTAGTTTAGCCATACTAATATAGCACATTTGCCCCACTTGGGAGACTTATCCCACAAAACTCGGCTTAGCCTTGGAATGTGTCTCTATACCGGCACATATAGTTTCATGGTAACGAACTCAACATTCGAACCAATCTCGGTATTCTCCACTAGTAACTCCCAAAATATTTGACATTCAAAAAATAGATTCATAGCACAGTAGCCTCAAAGGATATATTTTTATCAAATCATAGCATTAATAGAAAATCTAAATCATTTGAACAAAAATTAGATAAACAATCTTTTACATGCTAAAGCATTCGGCAATTTAACATCAATCTTTAAAAAGAAACCATAAGTCTATTCTATTTCTCAATTTTCAAAAAAAATATTTTCCATGAAACTTATCTTTAGCACCCAGATATGTATACTATTATCAATACGTAAATTTTGATAAAAACTTATAACATTTACCTTAAGAATCATTTTGCCAATAAGATTTAAAATAAATTTTTATAAAACAACATGACATTATATATGCAACATAATATTTTAGTACATGGAGACATCCGCACTTGTTTGTCCCCACAAGCATGAAAGCACATTTGCAAACAACTTAAGCATTAACTCGAAACATGCTTTTAGAGAAAATCCCTCAAGAAGAGTAAGTTGATTAACTTACCTCACTTTCTCTTTATTAACAGTCACAAGCTTTTAGCTCATGATGAACTCCAATTACTCTTATAGAGAAAAACTCATTCCTGCACCACCTAAACCACCAGACATCACCCATGAAAATACCATGGTTAATGGCGTGGAAGACAAAGCGTCCTTCAAGGAAATGTTGTTAGCCTCAAACCCAATGAACTTTACAAATTCTCTAACTCTATCCGAGAACCCAATGGAAGAAATCCTACCAGAAGAGGGAGTGCAGGAGCATTTAATCGAGCTCAATACACGGGGAATTAAAGCAATTACACTAACCGAAGAAGAGAAGCAAAGAATTTATGAACCTTGGAAGTTCTCACTAATAGTTAAGCTATTTGGCAAAAGAATGCTACATCATTACCTAAAAAAGAATATCCAAGAACTGTGGCGACCAACGAAATTTTTTTCACTAATTGATCTAGGAGACGACTACTACATCATAAAGTTTACAAAGAGAGAGAATATGGAGAAGGCTTTCACTCATGGCCCATGGTTTATCAACGGCCACTACTTGTCAATTACTAAATGGAGACCAAACTTTGTAGCAAATAAAGAGAAGCTGACAGTCTCAGTAGTTTGGATCCGACTTCCACAATTGCCAACCGAGTTCTATGATGGAAAGCTCCTCGAAAAAATTGGGAATGCTATAGGAAGATTATTAAAAATTGATGTTTGCACCTCTACCACGGTCAGAGGCCACTATGCTAGGCTTTGTGTTGAACTTCCACTGGAAACACCCGTCCAACCCTACATCTACATTGGACAACACAAGCAATATATACATTGCAAAGGAGAAAAGTTTTTATGCAAGAACTGTGGACGTCTGGGCCACATCCAAACTCAGTGTAACTTCATACACAAGAAATAGTGGACAAAAAAATGCAAGCCACGGATCAAGCATCAATAGACAAGGAACAACAAGTCAAGAAAGGGGAGGAAGAAATAGAGGGGTGGAAGACAGTCTCCTTCAATAAAAAGAAGAGGCCTGAACCAAAAAACAATCAAGACCATCCTCCAAAGTCAGTGGAAAATGACAAAAGGTATCCCAGTAAAACTGTTCAATGCAACAATTGGTAAGTACTTAGACGCCAAAATCTTGCATTACAAGTCCAAAAATACGGTTAAAACTCAAGAGTCCATCGAGGAAACAAGCTCAAAAACTCCAGCGATGGAAAATACCACCATCAAAATTAAAAACAACTATACTCTTTTGGAAGAGGAGCAAATGGTTTTGGATAAAACCACTGTTTCTGATAAAAAAATAATAACAATAATAAATGTAAGCACGTGATTTTTGCCCAATATGAGAATTACTCCCAAAAAATCCAAAAATAAAATGATTTTTCTTTGGTATGCAATTTTGTGATATTTTGAATAATTATTTGTATTTGTATGTGCGTGTTTATTTGCTAAATTAATAAAAAAAATACAAAAATATGTCGCATTTGCATGTAGGATTTAATTCTATAATTGTTACTAATTAAATTTGTTTACAAAAAATTAAAAATTACAAAAATAGGCATCGTTTGCATTTTTAGCATTTAATGTCCAAATATACAATTTTATGCTTAATTATTACTTAATTGTGCGTTAATTGTTATTGGGATTTAATTTGCGCTTTTATAACTTAATTTAGTTCTTAATAATAGTTTAAGTATTTTTTATAATTTAGTTTTAGAGAAATAAAAGAAGAAAAGAGAGCGAAAATATAAAGAAAGTCGGAATTGAGCCTCTTCTTCGATTTCGAGCCACCGGCCCAAAAAATGGCCCAATCTTCCCTACGACCCAGTCCATTTCGAACTGGGTCGACCCAGTCCATAATCCAAAAGACCCAAACCCCTTTTTCTTACATTTTACAACACAAAACAAAAGAAAAAAGAAGAAAAAACCCTAAAAAAAACTAAGAAGTCATCCGCCCCCCCTCCTATCTTCTTCTTCTTCCTCAAGTTTCTCCAAGGTCATCCATGGCTTCCCCCTCAAAGCTCAACCATGGATGCCCAACGTCACACTCACACACATACGCGCACGTCACCCTCACGACCCCGGCTCAACCAAACGACCTCCAAACGCGACCGAACTAACAACCAATCCGTCGAGCTCCACCATGAAAGCTCACAGTTGAGATTTCCGCGACTACTTCTGTCTCCGAGCTGTTGCATCGCGCTCATCATCTTCAACACCAAGCTCCCCGCGACTGCCCGTCACAGCTTCTGCCATCGTCATCCATGGTGGTTGCTTTCATCTTCTCCGTTCTTCGTCAAAGCTCGAGCTTCGACCTCCATCCATGGCTGCCGTAGATGCATCTTCTTCGCTAATCGAGCTGTTGCTGCCTTCTGCTTGTGACGGGCTGCCATTTTTCGTTTTTAAACGATGCCAAACGACCACCTTCTTTGGTCGTCCGTTCGTGGTCGTCTTCGGCGTCAAGTTATCTTGGTGCGAGATTCATTTCCGGACAGATTGTTTCCATCCAAGTTCATCGTCATTCGCTCGATGCTTGGGTTGTCAAAATAGTCCGTACGTATGTCGTTCGATCCGGTTAGTAGATTTTGAGTTTTATGTTTGTCCGTATTTTGTTTTGATATTTTTCGAATCTAAAATCGGCGAATGTTTGTTTTGTTCATGTCTATGTTTAGATATTTGATTTTTGGTTTTGTTCATGTTCATGTTGTTTGTTAAATTAATTTTTAGATTTCAAAATAGAAGTTTAATTAGTTGTTTTCATATTCATTTCATGTTTGTATTATTGTTTAAGTGAATATTTGTTAGTTTGATGTTTGTTAGATTCAAATTGAAATTTAATTAACTATTTCTTCAATTTGTTTCATGTGTTTATGTATTGTTAGAAATTGTTAATATTGTTAAGTTCAAGTTTAAGTTCATAATTGTTTCTTCGTCGATCTTGTTATTTGTCTAAAGAATTTAGTTGTAATAAGGGAAGTATGTTGGTTTTAATCATTTGAATCCATCATTTTTATTTTTAGATTTAATTCATGTTCATATTTTGTTTGTTTGTTCTTGAATCCGAAATTTGTATAGCTTGATTTCTTGTTTACCATTTGTGATTATTTCTTGAATTTATCTCATAAAGTTTAATATAGGAATTGTTGGTTGTAATGTTGTTAGAATTGATTTTAAGTTCAATATGATTGAAGTTAGAAATCTAAATATACTTGTTTGTTGTAGTTGTTGAATCCGAAAATAGGATTGTTTGTTGCTAAAATATTGTTCAATCAAATTTTAGTTGTTCTTTGTTGTTCAATTTGTGTTCATGTGATTTGTTGTTGAAATATTGTTAAAATCGTGTTCATGTGATATTGTTGTTATGATGTTCATCCGTGTTCATATTGTTGTTTGAACATTGTTAGAAATTGATCATATTGTCTATATTTTGGTTAAGTTTGATTAATTGATGTGCTATAGCTGATGGGTAGTTTGGTAAATTTGTAGTACGTTCAGGGGTAGTTTGGTAATTTCAGTAAGGTCGTGAGGGGTAGTTTAGAAATTGTACATTTTGAAATTGTTTATTTGAAGCATGTGGGACAAAATGAAATGGGGTGGGTTGTGATATAGTTGTTTAATATAAAGGGGGAACAAGATTTAATTTAAAGGGGGAATCTTGCATTATTTTAAATGAAGCATGGGGGACAAAATATAATGGGGTGGTGTGATATATTTATTTAATGTAATGGGGATGCGTGAAAAGATAATGGGTTGGGTAGAGAAAAAGTATTGATTTAATTGATTAAAAGATTTATGGGATGGGATTATATATATGAAGTCTTGAACACAAGACAAGAACAGAAATAGGGAGAGAGATACGAAAAAAAATACACACACAGATAGAGAGAAAAAACGGACAGAGAATAGAAGAGAGAAAAATTCCGAAAAATATTTAAGCTTTCAAAATAAAATAAAACTAAAAAAAATCTACTGCTTTCTTTCTTTGTTTGAAATTAGTATTAATGGTTGTTGTTTCATTTAAAGCTTAAAGCTTTTGTTTTTGGGATTACTACTCCACCGGTCTGTTACTGGGTTGTTACTGTTGCTGGGCAGTTGTTGCTATTGTACTGTTATTACTGCTGCTGATTCTCATCATCATTTTCTTTTGCTTCCAATATCAGGTATATATTTTAAATTCATGGCATGAAAAGCTTCAATATGGCAAGTAAATGAAGTTTGGAATTATAAGGATGTCTTCTACTCATTTAAATTTTATTAGTTTAAGTTTCAGTTTTGTTTTAGTTGGTTAATATAGTATTATACTTGACATGATAAACTGTTAACTAATTAACCTTCTGGAGTAGTAAATTCCACGATAATCTTATATATTTTGAGGACTAGTGATGACATTTACTGTTTGAATTGTTGAGATAGGGAACATTGCAGAAAATTGGCCATTAATTAAATCTTGTGATATTGTTAGCTAAGTAAAGAATAGTACGGAAATACCCAAAAATTACATTACTAGATTATTTTGTCAAATATCCAATTTTGTTTAAAGCTAGATGATGTCGTCTTATTAAATCAATTGGTAGATTAGTTCTCTTTCTTAATAACAAATGACATAGTTATTTAGGAACGCGATCAACTCATTTCTTTTAATGTATGAAATAATGTCAATGATTTTTTTTACAAAATATAGAGTTAGTGTTTGTAAATATTCGCATAGGCAGAGTTAGTGTTTATCTCAAACTCAATCTTCGTAATCAAAAAATAACTAAATAATTATAACCTCGGACTAAAAACAAGTGGTGTAAAAGAAAGATGAGATTTATAAATTGTAACATTTTAAGTCAAAAATGTGTAAATAGCGTTTGCTACAAATAGAATAATTAAAATTCTTCAAAAATATCACTTCCTTTCTTACATCCATTCTTTCCCAATTTTTATACGTAATTTGCACGTTGTTTATTTGGGTAGGCAAATATTGTATTCACTAAATGGTAGTATTAATCACACGTTGTTTATTTTACTCCTCAAATTCGAATGGTTTGAGGAATATAATTCATACGCGAAAAAATATAAATTGCGATCAACGTCCAATAAATTGTAAATTCTTTTTAAGGAATTTAGAGACTAGAAGAATATTTATTTCTCATGACTTTCACATAAAAATGTATGGATGTAATAAACAATTTGTGGAAAATTTATACTACCATCAAGAATATTTTTGTGATTAGGGATACGTTCGCGTAACCTAATTATATTTCTAAAAGCAATTCGGATTATGCGTTCGCGTGACTTCGATCGAATATTTAATAAAAGGGATTTCTCGGAGAATATCATTATTAATTTCATAAAAACCCGAGATGTGAGGTTCACTACTTAATTATACCAAAAGGGCGAATGTTTTTGATTTTATTTAAAGCATAATTTCGAAAAATGATTATTTTAATAAAAATATTATCTATATTATTGTGTACACGTGCGCGTGACACAACTCCGCATGTTTTAAAAAATATAATTTATAACACGAATATACGTACGCGTGATTCGATTCAAAGAAGGGTCTTTAAATCTAAATAGAAGCGGTAACAATAAAATCATGCAATAAAAATGTATTTAACAAATCAAAATAATCAAGCCGAATATAACAGTTGAGCGACCGTGCTAGAACCACGGAACTCGGGAATGCCTAACACCTTCTCCCGGGTTAACAGAATTCCTTATCCGGATTTCTGGTGCGCAGACTGTTAAATAGACAGAGTCATATTCTCCTCGATTCAGGGATTAAAACCGGTGACTTGGGACGCCTTAAAATTCCCAAGTGGCGACTCTGAAACAAACAAACAAATCTCGTTTCGACTGTCCTTTAATTGGAGAAAACTCCCTTGCACCCTCGCGTGGGCGGAAAAAGGAGGTGCGACAGCTCTGGCGACTCTGCTGGGGAATTTGTTGGACTTCCAGAATCTCTGGTTCAGGGTTCAAGAATTCGAGCTTAAAATAACTGTTATAGTTGGCTTTATTTATTATCTGATTTTTACATGATATATGCTTAATGTGCTAAATGATGCTTTTACCGCTTTAATATTATCTGAATTGTGTATATAAAACTGCTACGAAACCCTTCTTCTTTCTGAGTCTTCTAAATTTATGGTGTACACGTGCGCGTGGCCCACCTTTCTGTTAGAAGTCATACCAAATAAGACGAAGTTGGGACAAGTAACTAGGCCGGGCAGACTTTCGTGCTCCCGGTACGTTGCCCCCATTTCGGCTCAAGCTGTCCACTTGGGTAAGCCAGGGCTAGAACAACATGCCTCAGGTTTTTCACTTAGAATAACTCAGCTACATGCCGGATCCCTAGTAGGAACGTTTGTTTGCATCACGTGCATTTGACTTTGGAGGCTCAACACAGGGGTTGGGTCTGTCTAGGACAGGTGTACCAAAAATGAAAATGACCATCCTGATGCATCTTACTTGCTGCTATTTGCGCATTTATTTGATTCGGACTTGTGTGTTGACTGACTTTTGAATATCAGGAATAATATTTTGAAATTGAAAAAAAAAAGAAATAGCGGTTAGGGAATTGATTATTTATTTTTGAAAAAAAACCAATGCCTAAATATTGTCAAAACTCTGCCGAAATTTCGAGAAAATGAAAAAAAAATGTTTTATTAGTTTGTTTTACTAAAAAGCAAAGAAAAAAAAATCATTGTTCTGTCTTATTTTTAAAAAATATATATATAAAAAATATATAAAAAGGAAAATAGTTTGTCTTCCCCTGAAAATGACAATGAAAAAGAGTCTTACTTTTAAAATAGTTTTATTTATTTGTTTCTGAAAAATTCAAAATGAAAATGAAAAGAGTCATGCTTTGAAAGTGGTTTTGTTATTTGTTGCTGAAAAAGAAAAAAAAATCATGTTTTAAAATAGTTCGGTTAATTGGCCCGAACTACGCGGGTTTGATTCTCACCGGATGTGAGATACGTAGGCAACCCTCATCGGGTCCAACCCCCCTTTTTGCTAAAATAGCCAAAAACCAATAAATAAAAAACGTGTCAAAATTTTAATCTTGTCATAAATAAGTCGGGTAGTGTCCAACCTCCCCTTTTGCTAAAATATAGCCAAAAATAATATGTCAAATTTTAATTTTGTCATAAAGAAGTCGGGTGACGCTGTTTTATCAAGACATAGCCGAATGTTCCCGAAAGGGACGCCGGAAGGCTGACTTTGCATAAATAACCACCTTTGGGTCATTTTTTAAGATTTGGTCCAATCGACCCACACAGCCTTAAAAATCTTCGTCCCCGAGGCGCTGAAGGGCCGTGTTTGCAACACCCGATTTTTATTGTAATTTGAAAAAAAAAGAGTTAGTGGTCAGGTGAATACCGTTTGGATTTTTGGTCAAAATAAGTCGAGCCAGCTTCGACCGCGTCTTAAACGGTTCTTGCCGAAATAGCCATAGAGTATCTTTCAGTTGTCGAAAGGTTATTTTCGTAAAAGAACAGACAAGTTTGTAAAGTGTCAAAATAATCCTCCCCAGCCTCAAAATTCATGTGAGATTTGGAAGGGGCCACATTTGCAAAAATAGTCGTTTTGTTGCATTTGTCAAACGGGGAAAGGAAGCTGGCCTTTTTTGTTTTGAGAGTATAAATCTTTTGATTAAAATATGTGGGTTGTTTGATTTTCAAGTTTGTAGGTAATCTTCAAACCATTGAAACCCAGTTTGTTTTAATATGAAAATTGAAAAAAAAATGATTAGTATTGTTCATCTTTTATTGGTCCGAACTACGCAAGGTCTGATTCATGCGGGGTCATGATACGTAGGCAATCTCCATAAGATTCGACCACCACAATAAAATATATATAATAAAATAAAATAAAATATAAGTGAATAAAATTTTCAAGAAAACTGGGACGACACAAGCAGTCGAGCAAATGCATAATAGAAAGGGGATATTTGTCTAGGAGCATTGCATCTCAACGTGTAATTATATATGTGTTAAATTCTCAAAACTAACAAGTTTGTTCATTTCCAGAATTCAAGCAGTTAGTTTCTCTAAAGAGTATACTGGCATATTATCATTATCACACGAGATCAAAAGGACGAATACCCGAAAGTATGTCTATCCCAGATGTTGACACAGGTATTGAGCTAGAGGAGATGGATGTCGGGAAAATGAAAGAAGAGATGTTTAAACTCAAACAGCAAATGGCTGAAATGTACCAGGCTTGGTCTACAGGGCATTTACCCCTATCTTACCCAACTAACCCTGCTCCATCAATGACCCAAACTCAGGATAATATTACCACTGAATTATCCCCAAATTTCCCCATTTACCAACACTACCGAGGAACCACCTCTCAAACACCGCAGTCTCCACCTCCAAAACCAGTTTCATACTTTCCTCCACCTGTGACTCCTGTTTTCGTAGCACCTTCCCCGGCTACACTCCACAAATCTCCTAGTGAGCCTACATTCCAGGCCCAGGACAACCAATATTACCCCCGGAGCCCACCCTCAAAGCCTCCGAAATCCATTCAACTGCTCCTCGTTTTGATATCCCAACCGAAATTGACAAGCCAGCCAAAAATGCTGAACAAGAAGAAATGTTCAGGAAGGTCAAAAGTCTAGAACAATCATTCTGAGACATGCGGGGATTAGGTGGGCAAGTCAGTGTAGCTTACAAGGATTTGTGCTTGTTCCCAAATGTACAATTACCAGTCGGTTTCAAGATGCCTAAATTTGACCTATACAATGGGCACGGCGACCCAGTAACCCACTTAAGGGGTTTCTGCAGCAAGATGCGAGGAGCTGGGGGAAAGGACGAATTATTGATGGCTTACTTCAGTCAAAGTTTAAGCAGATCAACTGTGGAGTGGTATACACGCCAGGACCATGGGAGATGGTACACCTGGGATGACCTAGCACAGGCATTCGCACACCATTTCCAATACAATCTGGAAATCATCCCAGATCGACTATCTTTGACAAAATTTGAGAAGAAACACAATGAAAGTTTCAGAGAGTATGGCTTCCGGTGGAGAGAACAGGCAGCAAGAGTGGATCCTCCTATGAAGGAGAGTGAAATGGTAGACTACTTCCTCCCCCTTGGAACCAACTTACTATGCCCATTTGGTTTCAGCGGTAGGGAAATCATTCAACGAGGTAGTGAAGATGGGAGGTATGGTGGAAGAAGGCCTCAAGACAAATAAAATTATGAGTTATTCAGCAATTAAGGCAGCTACTCAAGCTATTCAAGGCGGGGTAGGAGAAATCGGAAGAAAGAAGAGAGAGGAAGCAGCGGTAGTTGATTCAGGAATTTGGTCGGGACCCAGAGGTTCACCGCCTTACTATAATCAACAACGACCTCGCCAATCAACTTACCACCACAATTCATCCCAACACTACTATCACCCTTCAGAGCCCCATTCTTCCATTAACCAAGCCCAAACATATACTCAGCCTCCGGTTCGCTCGCAATGGCGCGCACCGGCTCCCCAGAACACACATACACCACTGCAAAACACCTATTCACCACCAAGAGCCTACAAGAACCCTCCAGGGGCAGGTTTCTGGGGAAATCAGGCTTTCAGAAATGAAAAAATACAAAGAACATTCAGTGAGTTGGGGGAAACCTATACTGCCGTGTTCCACAAATTAAGGCAGTTAGGCTTGTTGAGTCCTGTTGAGCCCAGATTGCCAAATCCCTTTCCCAAAAATATGGACCACTCGGTAAGCTGTGAGTATTGTTCGGGGGCTCTCGGACATGATACCGAGAAATGTTGGAAGTTGAAACATGCAGTACAAAATCTTATTGACACCAACAAGATTGAGGTTCAGACACCAGAGGCACCCAACATCAATCAGAACCCGTTGCCGGCACACCTTGAAACCCACATGATTGAGCTAATGCACGAAGGAGGGAAGCTAAAGAAACCCTCACAAACAGTGATGATAATCCGTGTCGGTTCAAAATAAATGTTAACCAGTGGGAAAACGGTGGTATAGTTGGAAAAGGTGGATGACAAGCCAGTTATGGTGTTGGGAAAAGGGTCCAATGAGGCAGATGTACAGTTTGTGGGGTTGAAAGCAAAAATCAACAATTGAATGGCTACTCCTCTTCCTATACGAAGGGAGTCTTGGTAGTGGGCTCTGATTTTGTTTTTTGTTGTCTGGATTATTCCAGGGTTGCAATCCAGATCTTTCTTGTGCTCGCCAAAGTGTGAAACCTTGCTATCCCGTATTTTAATAAAGTGAAAGTTTTTTTTCCTCATTCCTTATTTTGTTTTAATTTTTCTTCTTATTTTTCTCTTCTGAACAGTTCTCTTTCTACTGGTTCTAATGACATGGCATGCACGACGGATCTTCAACCTAGTCTAAAAAAGAAATCAATCAATCTGATTTCGAACTTATAGTACAAGATTGTGATGATAAGTCGGAATACGATAAGGATGAAGCCTTCGGAAAAATTAACAGAGAGTTGAGCCAATTTGAAAAAAAAGAGCCCAACTCAAATGACACGGAAGCCGTCAATCTAGGGGATGCGGATGACATCAGGGAAGCTAAGATAAGCATCCACATGGAACCAAACATCAGGGAAGAACTAATCAAAGCACTTACTGAATTCAAAACATTTTGCATGGTCATACGACGACATGCCAGGCTTAAGCACCAATCTAGTGGTTCAAAAATTGCCCACTGACCCGGCATTACCCCCCGTCCAACAAAATTCAGGAAGATCAAAACCAACGTGAGTGGGAAGATTAAGGAAGAAGTGACCAAACAGCTGAATACTAAGGTTATTCGGGCCGCTCGATATCCTGATTGGTGGGCTAATGTGGTGCCAAAAAAAAAAAACGGAAAATCCGAGGTATGTGTTGATCATCGCAATCTAAACAGAGCAAGCCCGATGACGCTTTATGATCCACAGATATCGAAGGGAAATGCGTCGACATGGCTATCAATTCTGACGTAGTTAAGAGATATTATGATTTCTGGTAATTGTAATTGTTGTTTGTTTGTACTTAGCATTTTCAGAAAATAAAATGACGGAGGCAATTCTTTCTTTTATCCAAACACTTTGACCTTTGCTTCCCCTTTTGAGCCTTATTTACTCTTTCATACCCCTCTTTTGGAATCAGTAATGAAAACGAAAAAAGTAATGATAATAAGAACAAAAGAAAAGTCAAGAAAAAAAAACAAAAAAAAAACAAAGGAATGGGAACTACGTTGGACCTGATTCCTCAAAGAAGGATACGTAGGCGCCTCATGGCTCGGTCATAGTGTAACATAGTGTGCATAAGGTAACATAGTATGACAAAATAAAAATCCCCGAGCAAGAAAAAACTGGGGCAGAAGTTGGCGCTTGTAATTTTGTCAAGAAAGTTTGATTCCAAGAGTTGTACTATTTTACCCCTAAAAATTATTTTTGAACTTTGGATACCCCCTTCTACTTTCAGCCATACACAAAAACCCCTATTAACGTCCAAAAAAGACCTCCCGATCAGTATCTGAGAAATGCTAAGTCAATTCAAATGGAAGTCGGGAATAACACTCTGATCCCCAACAAAGAAGAAGATCATAAGCTGAAAATGAATTGATAGCCGAAAGAATCCCCAACAGAGAGAGTCATATCGGCAGCACTCCAATCCCCAGCTGAAAAATAAAATAAAATAAGAAAGTCTTATCGGTGAAAACCTTCAGAGGCACCATAAGGCGACGGGAGTTGAGAGAAATGAGAGAGTCTTATTAGTGAAAACCCCTCGAAGGGCACTATGAGGCGACAAGACAAGATTGGCGGGAAGGATCCGCATTTGGCAAAGAGTTGAGTGCCTGTTTATCCCAAGCAACATGAGGCCGTCTGGAAGGTTGATTGATACAAATAGACTGGGTTGATTAATCCGGAATGCGCGACATGATCGTTGGAATCGGTTATATCATTCAGATAAGTTCTTTTCTTTCCTTTTCCCTAGCATTTGTTCAGAAAGACTTCTTCTTTTTTCTATTTTTTTGAAATCATCACTTTTTCATTTCTTGGTTTAAATGACTTTACCCCTTCCCAGCAGTTTGTTTTTGAAAAGGATTTTCAGATCTTACTACCAGTTGCCAAAATGATGCAAAGCAAAATGCGAATAGGACACGCCAAAGACAAGGCGATAAAGAGAAAAGAAGTTGGTCGCAAGACCAAATGATGAAAGGGGCCTAGATCCCAATAGGACCAAATTTCCAAAGGAAGTTGGAGAAAAACAGGAAAACAACAGTTGAGAAAATTGTGGACCTAATTCCAAGAGGGCCCCCGGCAGATCATCGAGATGTAGGAGCATCCCCGACAGATTTTCGACCAAGTTCCAAGAGGGTTGGACAACATAGAGTGGGGAAGGGAGAAAGGGAAAAACCATCCCAGTAGGAGTATCATAACCAACCACTTGCTTTTTTTTAAACTAACAAATTTTGTTTGGTTTGAACAGGTAAAGGGAATGGCAGTGAAGACCATAAGGGAAAATGCAAACTGGGGCAGAAAATTTTCTTTTCAGCTAGAAAATTTTCTGGAAATCAGGTACCCATTTGGGGAAGAATAAAGATAGCATCAAGGAAGTGGTCTTTGAACCAGGGTTGCCCCCAACATAATAAGCTTCCAATGGAGGAAGTTGATCCCCAGCAGACAGAACAAAGAGATGACATTTGTGCTCAGAAAAGCAAAGAGCCATTATCCTCCCCAGCAGCTTCCAGAAGAATGAAGCATCGATTCGAAGGGATAAAATTCCCCAGCAACGTTATCCTCAACAAAGTTATCTCAAGAAGATAACACTTTTATCCCCAGCAGTGTTAAGAAAAAAAAACAACAAAAAAAAAAGAAAAAAAAAAGAAAAAAAAATTTGAATTTGAAGGAGGGAAAGAAAGGAGACTCCCCCAGTGGTATTATCCCCAGTAATCAGGCGTCCACCTGGAGAACAAGGAAGAGCAACGGAAGTATTAGAAGTCAGGCGTCCACCTGGAGAACAAGGATGAGTAATGAAAGTATTAGCAATCAGGCGTCCACCTGGAGAACAAGGAAGAGCAATGAAAGAAACAGCAATCAGGCATCCACCTGGAGAACAAGGATGAGTAGTTGAAGTATTAGTAATCAGGCATCCACCTGGAGAACAAGGAAGAGCAATGAAATATCAGAAATCAGGCGTCCACCTGGAGAACAAGGAAGAGCAATGAAAGAAACAGCAATCAGGCGTCCACCTGGAGAACAAGGATGAAGAAAAGAAATAGCAATCAGGCGTCCACCTGGAGAACAAGGATGAAGAATTGAATTAGCAGTCAGGCGTCCACGTGGAGAACAAGGAAGAACAGTTGAAATATCAGAAGTCAGGCGTCCACCTGGAGAACAAGGAAAAGCATCTAAACTGGGGCAGAAGATTTTCTGTCATGGTCGAAAATTTTCTCGGAAGAACGAGGAAATCAATTCAAGTTTTAAGAGATAGCAAGACAACAAGATTTGGAGAAAAACAGTCGGAGGTAAGACAATTCCAAGATGTTGAAAATGGGATCATCCACCCTCGAAGAGGATATTTGGGTTCATCCACCCTCGAATAGGATATTTTGGGGTCATCCGCCCTCGAATAGGATATTCTGGGTTCATCCGCCCTCGAATAGGATATTATGGGTTCATCCGCCCTCGAATAGGATATTCTGGGTTCATCCGCCCTCGAATATGATATTTTGGGTTCATCCGCCCTCGAATAGGATATATTGGGTTCATCCGCCCTCGAATAGGATATATTGGGTTCATCCGCCCTCGAATAGGATATTATGGGTTCATCCGCCCTCGAATAGGATATTTTGGGTTCATCCGCCCTCGAATAGGATATTGTTGGGTTCATCCGCCCTCGAATAAGATATTTTGGGTTCATCCGCCCTCGAATAGGATATTTTTGGGTTCATCCGCCCTCGAATAGGATATAATGGGTTCATCCGCCCTCAAATAGGATATTTTGGGTTCATCCGCCCTCGAATAGGATATTGTTGGGTTCATCAGCCCTCGAATAGGATATTTTGGGTTCATCCGCCCTCGAATAGGATACTTTGGGTTCGTCCGCCCTCGAATAGGATATTTCGGGTTCATCCGTCCTCGAATAGGATATTGTTGGGTTCATCCGCCCTCGAATAGGATATAATGGGTTCATCCGCCCTCGAATAGGATATTTTGGGTTCATCCGCCCTCGAATAGGATATAATGGGTTCATCCGCCCTCGAATAGGATATTTTGGGTTCATCCGCCCTCGAATAGGATATTTTGGGTTCATCCGCCCTCGAATAGGATATTTTGGGTTCATCCGCCCTCGAATAGGATATTTTTGGGTTCATCCGCCCTCGAATAGGATATAATGGGTTCATCCGCCCTCGAATAGGATATTTTGGGTTCATCCGCCCTCGAATAGGATATTGTTGGGTTCATCCGCCCTCGAATAGGATATTTTGGGTTCATCCGCCCTCGAATAGGATATTTTGGGTTCATCCGCCCTCGAATAGGATATTTCGGGTTCATCCGCCCTCGAATAGGATTTTATTTTAAAAGTTGTTGAAGTCAGGAGCCCGCCTGAAAAGAGTAATGACGATTATTTTCAAAGTTGTTGTTGAAATCAGGAGCCCGCCTGAAGAGAGGAAAGGCATTTTATTTTAGAAGTTGTTGTTGAAGTCAGGAGCCCGCTTGAAGAAAGGAATGACGTTTATTTCAAAAGTTGTTTATTTGAAGTTGGGAGCCCGCCCAGATAACAGAGGCATACATTTCAGTCTTTAAATTTTCAAGTATTGAAGTTGGGAGCCCGCCCATACAACAGAGGCATACATTTCAAGATCAAGTCATAGGACAATAAAACAGAGGGTTAAAATAGGAATCCCCGGCAGGAAACAATAAAATTCCCCGGCACCGGGAAGCAGAAGGTTGCAACAAGAGGTCACAGCACAAACTCAAGTGCATGTGTCAAAAAGAAGAAAAGCACCGGAAAAAATGCAAGCAGACAAGAAAGCAAGGCAACAAGAAAAATTGCAGTATAGCTTAACTTCTTGTTTTCTTTTAAGCATGGTGTAACAAGGAGATCGGTAAGCAATAGTAATAGCATGCAACAACAGTAACAGTGCAGTCCAACGGTAGTCCCAACTACCAAAGTTTCCGAACTACATTGACCTGATTCCTGTTTAGCCCAGGATATGTAGGAAACCTTTGAAGCAAAGGTTCGGTCAAATCTTTTTCAAAAAAAATGCTTCAACGGAAAACTCGGATGGGCAAAAAATCGCTCGCTTTATCTTTGCACGAAAACCCTTCGTGTCTTCGGGCAAAGAGGGGCAGCTGTAAGCACGTGATTTTTGCCCAATATGAGAATTACTCCCAAAAAATTCAAAAATAAAATGATTTTTCTTTGGTATGCAATTTTGTGATATTTTGAATAATTATTTGTATTTGTCTGTGCGTGTTTATTTGCTAAATTAATAAAAAAATACAAAAATATGTCGCATTTGCATGTAGGATTTAATTCTATAATTGTTACTAATTAAATTTGTTTACAAAAAATTAAAAATTACAAAAATAGGCATCGTTTGCATTTTTAGCATTTAATGTCCAAATATACAATTTTATGCTTAATTATTACTTAATTGTGCGTTAATTGTTATTGGGAGTTAATTTGCGCTTTTATAACTTAATTTAGTTCTTAATAATAGTTTAAGTATTTTTTATAATTTAGTTTTAGAGAAATAAAAGAAGAAAAGAGAGCGAAAATATAAAGAAAGTCGGAATTGGGCCTCTTCTTCGATTTCGAGCCACCGGCCCAAAAAATGGCCCAAGTCTAACTTAATTTGGGCCTCTTGTCTTACATTTTACAACACAAAACAAAAGAAAAAAGAAGAAAAAACCCTAAAAAAGACTAAGAAGTCATCCGCCCCCCTCCTATCTTCTTCTTCTTCCTCAAGTTTCTCCAAGGTCATCCATGGCTTCCCCCTCAAAGCTTAACCATGGCTGCCCAACGTCACACTCACACACAAACCCGCACGTCACCCTCACGACCCCGGCTCAACCAAACGACCTCCAAACGCGACCGAACCAACAACCAATCCGTCGAGCTCCACCATGAAAGCTCACAGTTGAGATTTCCGCGACTACTTCTGTCTCCGAGCTGCTGCATCGCGCTCATCATCTTCAACACCAAGCTCCCCGCGACTGCCCGTCACAGCTTCTGCCATCGTAATCCATGGTGGTTGCTTTCATCTTCTCCGTTCTTCGTCAAAGCTCGAGCTTCGACCTCCATCCATGGCTGCCGTAGATGCGTCTTCTTCGCTAATCGAGTTGCTGTTGCCTTCTGCTTGTGACGGGCTGCCATTTTTCGTTTTTAAACGATGCCAAGCGACCACCTTCTTTGGTCGTCCGTTCGTGGTCGTCTTCGGCGTCAAGTTATCTTGGTGCGAGATTCGTTTCCGGACAGATTGTTTCCATCCAAGTTCATCGTCATTCGCTCGATGCTTGGGTCGTCAAAACAGTCCGTACGTATGTCGTTCGATCCGGTTAGTAGATTTTGAGTTTTATGTTTGTCCGTATTTTGTTTTGATATTTTTCGAATCTAAAATCGGCGAATGTTTGTTTTGTTCATGTCTATGGTTAGATATTTGATTTTTGGTTTTGTTCATGTTCATGTTGTTTGTTAAATTAATTTTCAGATTTTAAAATAGAAGTTTAATTAGTTGTTTTCATATTCATTTCATGTTTGTATTATTGTTTAAGTGAATATTTGTTAGTTTGATGTTTGTTAGATTCAAATTGAAATTTAATTAACTATTTCTTCAATTTGTTTCATGTGTTTATGTATTGTTAGAAATTGTTAATATTGTTAAGTTCAAGTTTAAGTTCATAATTGTTTCTTCGTCGATCTTGTTATTTGTCTAAAGAATTTAGTTGTAATAAGGGAAGTATATTGGTTTTAATCATTTGAATCCATCGTTTTTATTTTTAGATTTAATTCATGTTCATATTTTGTTTGTTTGTTCTTGAATCCGAAATTTGTATAGCTTAATTTCTTGTTTACCATTTGTGATTATTTCTTGAATTTATCTCATAAAGTTTAATATAGGAATTGTTGGTTGTAATGTTGTTAGAATTGATTTTAAGTTCAATATGATTGAAGTTAGAAATCTAAATATACTTGTTTGTTGTAGTTGTTGAATCCGAAAATAGGATTGTTTGTTGCTAAAATATTGTTCAATCAAATTTTAGTTGTTCTTTGTTGTTCAATTTGTGTTCATGTGATTTGTTGTTGAAATATTGTTAAAATCGTGTTCATGTGATATTGTTGTTATGATGTTCATCCGTGTTCATATTGTTGTTTGAACATTGTTAGAATTGATCATATTGTCTATATTTTGGTTAAGTTTGATTAATTGATGTGTTATAGCTGATGGGTAGTTTGGTAAATTTGTAGTACGTTCAGGGGTAGTTTGGTAATTTCAGTAAGGTCGTGAGGGGTAGTTTAAAAATTGTACATTTGAAATTGTTTATTTGAAACATGTGGGACAAAATAAAATGGGGTGGGTTGTGATATAGTTGTTTAATATAAAGGGGGAACAAGATTTAATTTAAAGGGGGAATCTTGCATTATTTTAAATGAAGCATGGGAGACAAAATATAATGGGGTGGTGTGATATGTTTATTTAATGTAATGGGGATGAGTGGAAAGATAATGGGTTGGGTAGAGAAAAAGTATTGATTTAATTGATTAAAAGATTTATGGGATGGGATTATATATATGAAGTCTTGAACACAAGACAAGAACAGAAATAGGGAGAGAGATACGAAAAAAAATACACACACAGATAGAGAGAAAAAAACGGACAGAGAATAGAAGAGAGAAAAATTCCGAAAAAGATTTAAGCTTTCAAAATAAAATAAAACTAAAAAAAATCTACTGCTTTCTTTCTTTGTTTGAAATTAGTATTAATGGTTGTTGTTTCATTTAAAGCTTAAAGATTTTGTTTTTGGGATTACTACTCCACCGGTCTGTTACTGGGTTGTTACTGTTGCTGGGCAGTTGTTGCTATTGTACTGTTATTACTGCTGCTGATTCTCATCATCATTTTCTTTTGCTTCCAATATCAGGTATATATTTTAAATTCATGGCATGAAAAGCTTCAACATGGCAAGTAAATGAAGTTTGGAATTATAAGGATGTCTTCTACTCATTTAAATTTTATTAGTTTAAGTTTCAGTTTTGTTTTAGTTGGTTAATATAGTATTATACTTGACATGATAAACTGTTAACTAATTAACCTTCTGGAGTAGTAAATTCCACGATAATCTTATATGTTTTGAGGACTAGTGATGACATTTACTGTTTAAATTGTTGAGATAAGGAACATTGCAGAAAATTGGCCATTAATTAAATCTTGTGATATTGTTAGCTAAGTAAAGAATAGTACGGAAATACCCAAAAATTACATTACTAGATTATTTTGTCAAATATCCAATTTTGTTTAAAGCTAGATGATGTCGTCTTATTAAATCAATTGGTAGATTAGTTCTCTTTCTTAATAACAAATGGCATAGTTATTTTAGGAACGCGATCAACTCATTTCTTTTAATGTATGAAATAATGTCGATGATTTTTTTTACAAAATATAGAGTTAGTGTTTGTAAATATTCGCATAGGTAGAATTAGTGTTTATCTCAAACTCAATCTTCGTAATCAAAAAATAACTAAATAATTATAACCTCGGACTAAAAACAAGTGGTGTAAAAGAAAGATGAGATTTATAAATTGTAACATTTTAAGTCAAAAATGTGTAAATAGCGTTTGCTACAAATAGAATAATGAAAATTCTTCAAAAATATCACTTCCTTTCTTACATCCACTCTTTCCCAATTTTTATACGTAATTTGCACGTTGTTTATTTGGGTAGGCAAATATTGTATTCACTAAATGGTAGTATTAATCACACGTTGTTTATTTTACTCCTCAAATTCGAATGGTTTGAGGAATATAATTCATACGCGAAAAAATATAAATTGCGATCAACGTCCAATAAATTGTAAATTCTTTTTAAGGAATTTAGAGACTAGAAGAATATTTATTTCTCATGACTTTCACATAAAAATGTATGGATGTAATAAACAATTTGTGGAAAATTTATACTACCATCAAGAATATTTTTGTGATTAGGGATACGTTCGCATAACCTAATTATATTTCTAAAAGCAGTTCGGATTATGCGTTCGCGTGACTTCGATCGAATATTTAATAAAAGGGATTTCTCGGAGAATATCATTATTAATTTCATAAAAACCCGAGATGTGAGGTTCACTACTTAATTATACCAAAAGGGCGAATGTTTTTGATTTTATTTAAAGCATAATTTCGAAAAATGATTATTTTAATAAAAATATTATCTATATTATTGTGTACACGTGCGCGTGACACAACTCCGCATGTTTTAAAAAAATATAATTTATAACACGAATATACGTACGCGTGATTCGATTCAAAGAAGGGTCTTTAAATCTAAATAGAAGCGGTAACAATAAAATCATGCAATAAAAATGTATTTAACAAATCAAAATAATCAAGCCGAATATAACAGTTGAGCGACCGTGCTAGAACCACGGAACTCGGGAATGCCTAACACCTTCTCCCGGGTTAACAGAATTCCGTATCCGGATTTATGGTGCGCAGACTGTTAAATAGATAGAGTCATATTCTCCTCGATTCAGGGATTAAAACCGGTGACTTGGGACGCCTTAAAATTCCCAAGTGGCGACTCTGAAACAAACAAACAAATCTCGTTTCGACTGTCCTTTAATTGGAGAAAATTCCCTTGCACCCTCGCGGGGGCGGAAAAAGGAGGTGCGACAATAAAAATATTAATCTTACTAAAAAAGTTTTTTTAAACAATAATAATCCTTTGGAAGCTTCTTTGGACAGCTTGGACATGTCCAATACACACGTGTCAATGGATACTACTAAAGTTCCTAATGCCATGAAGGAAAACTCCACTAACAATATAATTATTGTTACTAATATCAATACTAGGGACTCTACCACCGCTAATTCTAACGAATCAAATGACCAAAACAATACTAATCACTCTATAACCCAAACAACTGCTAACATAATGACTAAAATAGCTCTTGGTAATGAAGAGTTTGAGCATGCCATCCAAATACCAACCCCTTCCACCCATTCTGGACAAATGGCATCTCAACTCAAGAACTCAACCCATGCAAAATCTAAAAAGGATATTGGTCAATATAATACGCCACTCCACACATTAGACATGCAAATTGATCTGCCAATCATTAGCCCATCTCCCAATACTCCAGCTGACAATCAAAAAATCACGCCCAAAAATACCTCTATAAGAAACCTCGATCCTCCTCTGGAAAATGCCAAGAATACCATCCACCTTGAGAAGAAGGCACAAGCTAATTAGATCCTGAGGCAACACAGAGTCCAGAATATGGAGAATCAACCCCCTGCCCCACCCCCAATTGGAAAATCCACAAATAATCCTAGTCCAACCACCTCAAAACCAGGATTACCAACCACTCTCATGGATGGAAGTGGGGTTGTTGGGCCATGCAATGTCATTCAATGTCCAAATAAATGGACAGGAATCCATTATCATTCTCCACAACACACATTACCTTGCTCAAATTATATCCGAAGGAATGAGACTCGCGATGAACAATTACTTGAACCAAGTATGGTGAAACAATATACTAAACCCGTTGGCACCATCAATGAGCCCCTATCTGTTACATGCAATGATGAATCAATGGAATATACCACCCCATTTCAACCTCATGCAGCCACAGAACCCTCACATAGACATGCCATTCTTCCCCCAGAAACCCTCACTCACTTGAATCCAATCTTTATGCCTTGGGAGAACCCTCCCCATCCCCAAGTCCACCAAGAACCACCAGTGGAACAACAACCTCCAGTACTCCAACCACAGAATATGCAGGAGGCAGAAGGAGAAGAGGATCCAGAGGAGGAAATGGGAGACCCATTGTTCCCAAGAGTGGAACAAATCTTGGAATTCCCAAGCATAAACGAGGTAAAAGTTTTTCTCTTCATGGAGATGCAAGAGAAGAGGCATGTACTCAACTGTTCACTAGCACTGTACAAGTGCTCAATGGATATTAGGCCTTCCCAAGACCCAACTGTGGGCAATCGAACCATGATTCTGGTCCCATCACTCAAGAGGAACCTGTGTTCCAAGAAAGAGGGAGGAAGAATGGGGATCCAGCAAACATACAACTGAACCTATCCATGAATCGTCCAACTAACTTCATAATATGGAACATTAGGGGAGGGAACAACGATGAGTTTAGAAGGACTTTCAGAGAAATGGTAGATACTCATAGGCCTTGCACGACCACTCTATTGGAAACTAGGATGGCTAACCATGCACGAATGCTAGGAGAGTTTGGTTTCTCAGAAATGATTGAGGTTCCATCAAAAGGTCAAGCAGGAGGAATGGTTGTAATGGGGAACCACAATGTCATCACTGTCCAGAATTTTGTCCGAAGAAATCAGGAAATACATGCTACTATAGAGGTACTTCCTACTCGCCCATCCTGGCTCTTCTCTTTTATATATGCTAGCACTGATAAAAATGATAAGAATAATATGTGGGAAAATTTAGAAAGCATTTATAACTCCTATAAAGGACCTTGGATGGTAAGGGGGACCTAACTGATATAATGTGTGCGAATGAAAAATTTGGGGGTAGATCGGTTAACAACAATAGAAGTAATTTCTTTGGTAAAAAATCAATAACTATAACCTAATGGATATTGGCTATAAGGGTTGTAAGTATACATGGTCAAATCATAGAAATCTAAATAGAGGACTAATAATGGAAAGACTTGATAAAATCTTAGCAAATGAGCAATGGCTTGATTTGTTCCCTAACTGCTCGATTATTCACCTTCCTAAAACGTATTCCGACCATAATCCCTTGTTGGTGGAATTAATCCCTAAAAGTAGATTAGATTATAAACAACCCTTTAGATTGGAAACGTTTTGGAGTAGACACCCGGATTTCTAAAATATAGTAAAAAGACATTAGGAAGGCAATGATTGCAAGGCTAGTGAAAATTTTGTGACAACCATTAGAACCTGGAAGAAAAGTACGTTTGCGGACCTTAATGCCAAAAAAAAGAAAATCCTTGCTAGACTCCAAGGAATCCAAAATCTAGTAAATTACACAAATAGTTTATTTTTACAACAAATAGAGAATAACTTGAAAAAGGATTATAATGATATCCTTAGGATGGAGGAAGATTACTGGAAAATGAGGGCTAGAATATTGTGGTTAAATGAAAGGGACGCTAATACAAGATTTTTTCACATAACAGCCTCCAATAGGAAAAGAAAAAATAAAATAACCTTCTTTAAGGACGAGGCAGGAAACTGGCTAAATGACCATAGCAAAATCACAGCCCATGTTAGCAATTATTTTAGGAATGCTTTCACTACCTCTCATACTAGCGCCAATTGGTTTGACATTAAAAAATTACCCCCAGTCATTATAATTATAACCTAGGTGCTCTTGATAACTCTTTAATGGATATTGAAATAAATAGAGCTATTTTCTCTTTTAAGCCTTTTAAGGCCCCGCGACCAGACGGTTTACACCCTTTCTTTTTCCAAAAATATTGGCATAGCATTGGCCAATCAGTGAAAAAATTTTGTCACCAAGTTTTTGAAACTCAAAGTATCCCTAGTGACATCAACAAAACTTATCTCGACCTAATACCTAAGTTTCAAAATGCTAATAATGTCAAAATTTTTAGACCTATTAGCTTATGTAATACAATCTACAAAATTATTAAAAAAAATCCTTGAAAATCGCTTAAAACCCTACTTAAAACATATTATTAGTCCTTTCCAAACAAGCTTTATCAAGCATAGAAGAGCATCTGATAATGCGATTATTATTCAAGAATTAATCTCCAATTTTAAAAAACTAAAAGGCAAACGGGGCCAGTTGATTTTAAAAATCGATCTTGAAAAAGCCTTCGACCGACTAGAATATTCCTTTATATACTGAACCACCAAAATTTACTAATCTCTTAATGAGCTGCATTACCACTAGCTCAATAGGGGTTCTAGTAAATGAATCAATCACAAACTTTTTTGAACCTAGTAGGGGCATTAGACAAGGAGACCCCATATCTCCCTACATTTTTATACTTTGCATGGAAATGTTCTCTAGATATTAATCATCAAGTGGATGTCCGAAATTGGAATCCAATTCAAATAGGCAGGAAAAGTCCTCTATTCTCTCACCTTTTTTTGCAGATGACCTAACCCTTATGGTTAAGGCAAACAACCCATCCTGCCAAGCAATTAAAATAGGTCTAGGATTATTCTGCAATCTTTCAGGGCAAAATGTAAATACCACTAAGTCAAAAATTATCTTCTCCAATGATTGCCAACCAAACATCACTAAGGACATTGCCTCCACCCTAGGTCTTGAAAAAAGTAATACCTTTGGAACCTACCTAGGTTTTCCAATCTTAACAAAAAACCCTCGTCCTAGGGACTACGTTTTTATCCTTGATAAAATGAGAGCCAGATTGGCAAATTGGAAAACTAGGTTTGTAAACATAGCTGGCAGAACGACCCTAGAAAATGCTTGTCTCAATACAGTCCTAAACCATTATATGCAATACATACTCCTCCCCACAAAAATCCTTAAAAATATAGACAAAATTCAAAGAGACTTTATTTGGGGCACTACGATTGAAAAGAAAAGATTACACCTAATAAAGTGGTCTACAATTTGCCAACCTAAATCCAATGGAGGACTAGGTATTAAGGATGCAAAAACTAAGAATATCAGTTTGTTATCAAGTTTAGCATGGAGACTTCTCGCAAACACTACGACTCCTTGGGTAAACCTAATTACCACCACATATGTCTACAGTAAAGCTATCAAAAATCACTCTTTTATATGGAAGGTATTACCTGGTCACCTCATTTAGGCACTAACATGGATGTTTGGAACACAAACCGGATACCTGAGGCAACAAACTTACGTAGCTTAATTGAGGGACCTCTATTAATTAAAGATAAAAAATTAATACTTAGAGATCTTCATGATGGAAAAAATTGGAACTTCAATACTCTTTCACTAGCCCTCCCGGATACTGTAAAACACCATATATCTAAGGTTAGGATTCGAAAAGATGGGCCAAAATGGGATATCCCCATCTAGTCAAAAACAAACAAAGGTATCTTCACCATCAAATCGTGCTATAGTTTAATTGAGCCATCAAAACCTAACAGCATAGACTTTGATTGGATATGAAAACAGAATTTTCCAAACAAAATCAAATTTTTCATGTGGCAATTCCTTCACAATAGACTTCCTTGTAGAGCCTATCTATCCCACATCTCTATAAACATTGATCATATGTGCCCAATTTGTAAAACAGAAGAGGAATCACTATTCCACATTTTATTTATTTGTAACGCTTGTAAGTTTTATTGGGACAGTGTGGGATGACAAATAAGATATAAAACAAATGATATCCACTGGCTACTACAAGTCAGAGATTTAAACATTAAACTAAGCAACACATTGTTAGACTGGAACATCCTCTTCCCTTTCATCCTTTGGAATACCTGGATTAACAGAAATAACAATAACCAAAATAATACCTCTAACACTATTAACATAAAATTTATAATGCAAAGAACCCTTGAATACAAGCTCCTAACGGAAAATACAAACAGCCCCTTAAAGGAGATATCTATACATATAAAATGGCATAAGCCCCCCAAGGGTTGGTAAAAGCTTAATATTGATGCTAGCTATAACAAAATCAACCAACTGGCCTGGGAGGAGTATTCAGAAACACAAGTGGTAGTTGGATAGTAGGCTTCACAAAAGCCACTTATACAAATGGAGCACTGGAATCAGAACTTCTAGCTCTCCTTGAAGGACTCACAACTGCACAGGAATGGAATCTATTTCCCCTCGAAATAGAAACAGACTGCATACAGGTAATACAATGCATAAATGAAGGCAACTACATGTTTAATGATATCGTAATTGCATGCAGATCGTTAATGCACCAGAAGAAGGACGTGATCCTCAGGCACAATTTCAGGTAGGGAAATGAGCTAGCACATCAGATGGCAAAACAAAATGAGGCTCAACCAACTAAGAGAAAGGTTTTTGTTCAACCGCCTCCTTTTGTGGAATCAAGCTTGAGAAGGGACCAAATGGAGGAAATAGTTTTTGTCGAAAACTTAAGTAATGGTGCTCGTAATAGTCTAGTAAGGTATGGTAATAAATGTGTCCTAAGTGACACCAACTATGGTTGTAATATTTTGAACCCTATCTAGCTATAATATAAATTTCCTATTTACGCTAAAAAAAACAGTCATAAGCTTTCAATTCTCTTCTATTGTTCCATTGTTGATTCAAATGGTCAAACATCACCAACAAGTCGATATTTACAATTAGATATCCTAATTACATCAAAATATAACCTGGAATATTGATCAATATTCATTTATGGCTCATAAGTTTGCCACAATCTTCCAACAACTCAAATCACCCAATAAATTTGCATACTAACCTATTCAACTTTATTCTTATAATTTAATACCCATTCAAAGTCATTAATGATACTATATTAATTGCCCAATGCCACCAAATTACTATTCATCGTCTTCCTTAATCAACACTTGTAAAATATACAATTCAGGTGATTACTTAGTTGATCACTTCCAACTTTTGCTTACAAATAATTCCATAGGTTCATTGCATTCATCAATTTCATTTCCAAGAATACTATTCATTTCTCTCTCGTTTTCTTAAAATACTATTCATGTCATAAACTAGAGTTTTATAATCCAATCTTTCAACCACTAATACTTGTAACAAATACTACAAATACTTCTAACAACTCATAACAGACGAGTTTGAAGCATTAGAATTACCTCGGATAGATCAATCTTGAAAAACTACAACTTTGGTAATTTTTATGTTCTTGAGGATTTGATGATGAAATCTAGTATTTGTATGTAAGAATGATATTAGAACTCATGTATATTGAGTAAGATTCAACTCAAAAAATCATTAGCAACTTAACTTAGTTGGTCGGACTTGATTTGAGCTTAAATTGCCTCTTGACCTCAAGATCCCTAACCCCAAAAGCTCAATATAGTCTCTCTCCCCGACCTTATACTTATAGGCTTAAATTTTTGGGTTTCAGATGCTGCCTGGATGCTTCACTTCCCCAGTTCACTCCTCCTCCAAGCCCGAACATGGATGCTATGGCAGTACTTCACTGCCAGCCTTTGTTAATTTGATCATAACTTCTTGTAGGAATGTCCAAATGACAAACAATTTGAAGTGTTAGAAACTAGACTCGAAGATATTTCATTTGATAGGTTTTTCACTACATAGCTCCTTATATATATATATGCTCGTCTAAAGTTAGGTCTTGTGCATGCTTATTTGGAACTTTAGTCTATCATGTAATTTTCACCTTGACTTGTCCCAAGGGCTCTCCTTAGGCCTTATAACACTTCAAATACACCTCGTATACTTGTTACTATGTTCGTGGGATATATTTCATATTATTAATTAACACTCACATACAAATAAATATAATTAGCACACGTTAGACCTATTAATGGCCTTATAAAATTTTGAAACTTTTTCCTGGGCACAACATTTGTATGGTCTTTCAAGAGAACTTTTTTCCGTGTGATTTTAGGTCTATCATGTCCATCTTTAAGACATTCCCTCATTAGAATTTCACACCTATAGATCTGTACATATGTAGGTCGACACAAGACATGACCAAATAATCTCATGCGATCTTTTCTCATTTTGTCCTTAATGTGTGCTACTTGCACATTCTGGTGAATGTGGTTATTTAATCTTATCTAATATCGTATGACATTACATCTGTTACACCCCATGTTTTCGTACGTGGAAGTACGCCATAAGTAAATTAATATAAGCTCGGAAATGAGATGTTACATCCCGCATTTTCGTACGTTGAAGTTTCGTCGTAAGTTAACCAACATAAGTTCAAGAATGAGATTATTTTGAGATTATAATCACTATGCTATTTCAAACAAGTGATAACTAAATTCGTGAAGGTGAGAGGGTAAGCGAATAGAAGAAAATGAGTTTCGTCGAGGTTTGACATTTGGAGATAAAATATGGTCCGAGCTATAATACCGGTATTTATGGACTAGTGCCATACAAGGTACCACATGACCATAATAGTACGGTGTGCAAAGTGTGTTAAAAGTGACACTACCGAAAAATAGGCCTATAGGAACAGTTGTTCTGGCAACGATTATAAAACCGTGGCAATAAAGTAGATACGGTAACAGTTACAACCGTTACAATAGAATTTGGATGAAATGGGCACACTTTAGATACTAAATCGTTCTAGTTGACACTTAACCGTTACCATAGGTTTTTTATAGGAACGGTTTTATGAACCGTCCCAATAGGCCTATTTGTAGTAACGGTTTTACAAGTTTTTTTAATAACTGAACGGGTATTTTGTTCCCTCCTCGCTTACCCCCCTAAATTTTGCTAAACCATCCAATACAACAACAACAACAACAACAACAACAACAACAACAACGATCCAGTATAATCCCACAGGTAGGGTCTGGGGAGGGTAATATGTACGCAGACCCTACCCCTACCCCGAAGGATAGAGAGGCTGTTTCCAGGAGACACTCGGCTCAAAAAAAAAAAAAAACAACAGGAGCCGATATATTAGTACCATAAAAATGCATAATAAATATCAGCAATATAACCCGTTTTTTCTTTTATTTATTATATATTTTATTTTGGTAAATACAATATCTAAATTAAAATTGCTCAGTCGACACTTCCAATGCTCTCATCGCTAAGACGCTGACTCCCAAATCACCTGCAAATCACCAGCAAACTCTTGCTAACCAAAAATTCCCAAATCAATGTTGAACGAAGGATCTGAAGAACAGGTGATTAAGATGATGAAACCCATGTCCTAAATTCCCAAATCCCCAAATCCATTTGTTAACCAAAAATCCCCAGATCTCGATTGCTAGCCCAAAACTCCCAAATGCCCAAAGTCCCAGGATCCATTTGTTTCACTCGAAGGATCTGAAGAACAGAGGAATAATTTAAAGGCAGCGATTACAGGTGAAGAAAATATTTCAATCGCGAGAAAGTTTCGACCTAAAAGGCAATTAGTGAGAAATCAACTTCAGGTAATTTTTCTTTTCTAAATTGGGCATTATCTTCTGTAATCGTTCTTTTTTTCTTTAAGCTTTATGGTGTGAGCAGTGTATATGATTCCTTGCTTTCTGTTGACGTTTTGAACCCAAATTATTTGGGTTTAATTTTCATTTCGGTATGGCTAACGTGGGTCAGAATTTCTTTCGGTGAATTTTTATTTGAACTAAATTTCTCTGGAAAGTTACATTGAATTTCCTGTTGCATGAGCTATTAAGCTGGGTAGTTTGGGTCTAAGTTTGTTTTTATACCTATGGCAAAATTAGTTTAACCAATTTATGTAACATAAACATATGAAAAGTTTTGTACTCTATTTATATTCAGTCTTTTAATTTTTTCAATCCAAAAATAGCAGGAGACTAATTATTCTTCATGGTATACAAAACTTAGGAAGTTCTTAAATATACCAATTTTACAGATTTTAATAACTAATGTATTTTGATCTATCCAGTTTACATTAACAACTCCTGGCTGGCTGGTTCTAAATTTTTCAAAAAATAAAAAGTAAAAAAAAAGCTATCCAATTTCAGGCATCGCCTTTGCATAAGGGGGAAAACAAGTTCCCTGTGCTATTGTTTAAAATAAGGTTGTAATAATAGAGGAAGATGGAAGGAAGCCCATCATACATTTAATATTGAATTAGTTTACAATCCGCTAAGCTACTAAACCAACAGAAACTATGGCACAAATCTTACCAGGTTGACCATAAATACAGCTTTCACTATTAGCTCATAGTATCTGTCTATGAGCTATGAAAGGTAGGTTAAGCACAACTCTTTTAGGTAAGAGTCACATGTATTCATATACTGAACAGCTAGAGACCACAATCTAAACCAATCCAGAACTTGACATTTTTTTGTTAGTTAAACGACACTAGGATAGTAATATTTAAGGCAATATGTGGCAAGTGTTACCAGTCCATGTATACAAATATTGACGAGTAGTTGCCGGACTTCGTGTAGAGCAGTCGATGATGATAATCATGAAAATCATCCCTGGGAAGAATAATAGCAATTTCAGGAATCTGGAAAACAGATAAACACAAATGGGTGATTTCTAACAGTAAAAAAGTAATGTACAGACCCCCAAAAGGATACACAAAAACGAAACAAGATAAACCTAAACATAACGAGAATTTCCAGAAACTTTAAGTTATTTCTGTGATGCGGTCCTTGTAGTTGTGGCTACACTCGCTGTTTGAGTTTGGAATCATTATATGTATTTTGTATTTTACATGAAAGGTCACTCGAAGTCATTGAGAAAACACAACCAATTCGTTCTGTTTTTTTAGTGTTGGGATTTGCGTTCTTGCTCTTTGATTCGAGCTTTCCTGTTGTTTGATGTTCACATCATCTATTGGTATTTTGCTAGCAAGTAGCCTCATTATACAGAAAGGTACTTTAAAAGGCATCTTTCTATGCCAGATCTTTTCCCCGGGGGGTCTTGTCTTTCATTTTTATTCATTCTCCATTAGGAGGGAGAATCACATATAACAGATGTGGGGACATAGAATGAATAACTAATTTAATCAAAACAATCCTCTCCCCTACTGTTATTAATTTAATCACTTATAACAGATGTGGGGATTCATCCTCTTTCTTCTTTCCCATAGTCAATTTTTTTGAAAATATTTTACACTTTTTTTTCCTAATTCTAGTTCTATCTTAATAATTGCAGGGTAAAGTATAACTTTATTAAAAAATTATTGAATTTTAGAACCAGCACTATGTTATATGCATCAACGGCAGATTCGGGAATTTGATAACCAACGATGTTTTTAACTTTATTAAATGGTTAATAATGAAACTGATATTTGCTATTAATATTTAGAAAGAATGTGACAATGTAACAAATAAAAAAGATTTCTTTTTTACTTTTGTTAGAAGAATTGCTTTATGGTAAGAGAAGTCAAAACATAAAATATTATGTTACATTACAGAAAAGTAATTCTGCCTTTCATGCCAAAATTGCTTTACTATTTGTGACTTTCTGAGTTTCACCCTTAAAAGCAGTGGTCAATGTCAAATTAATATGCTTTTGGTTTATTTGGTTAGTTTTGTTGATTTACTTTTATCGTATAGGATATCTATGGATAATTGTGATAAAAGTTGGATGAATTTCTTGAGATGGACAGATGAGTATATTCGTGGAGTGAATAATTTTCTGGATAAGGCATTTGAACGAGCCGCCCAAGGAAATGAAATATTATGCCCTTGCAAAAAGTGCATGAATTGCTATTGGCATTATAGAAATGTGGTGGAGGATCATTTGGTTGTTCATGGATTTATTGAAGGTTATACCAAATGGATTTTCCACGGGGAGGATTCTCCTTGAGACATACACCTCATCCAAGCAATGATGATGAAGAATCTACCATGCGTGACGATATTGATGGACTACTTCATGATGCATTTAGAAATATAGAGGGTCAGGCAGGGGATGAAGAAGGAGTTGAGGAAAGACTATCTGAAGATGCAAAGAAGTTTTTCAAATTACTAGAGGACGGAAAACAAGAGTTATATCTGGGGTGTGAAAATTTCAGTAAACTGAGTTTCACTATTCGGTTGTACTTGCTTAAATCCTTGCATGGGTTGAGTAATGTGGCTTTCACAGATTTGTTAGAGTTGCTAAAAGAGGCATTTCCCTTTGCTCAGGTACCAGAATCTTTCAACAAGGCTAGAAACATGATAAAATATTTGGGTCTTCATTATGAAAAAATACATGCATGCCCTAATGATTGCATGTTATTTTGGAAAGAAAAAGCGAATGTCGATAATTGCTCTATTTGTGGGTCTTCAAGATGGAAAAGTGTTGGTCCTTTGACTAAAGCAAGCTCTAAAATCCCTGCAAAGGTTTTAAGGTACTTTCCTTTAAAGCCTAGGCTTTAAAGGATATTCATGTGTCCTGAAACGGCTGCTGCAATGAGATGACATGCTAATGAACGACCCAATGCTGAGAGTATAAGAAATCCTGCTGATGGGGAAGCTTGGAAGGCTTTTGATTCTTTGCACTCAGACTTCTCTAGAGATTCTCGTAATGTTAGATTGGGTCTTTCAAGTGATGGTTTTAACCCGTTTCGGACCATGAGCATTTCTTATAGTACGTGGCATGTTATGTTAATGAACTATAATTTATCACCGTGGATTTGCATGAAGCCAAAGTATATAATGTTGTCGTCGATCATTCCAGGTCCATCATCTCCGGGAAATGATATAGATGTGTAGGATCATCTCCGGGAAATGATATAGATGTGTACCTACGACCATTAGTTGAAGAATTGAAGGAACTATGGAAAACTGGGATGGACACATTTGATGCTGAAACCAACCAAACATTTCGAATGCGTGCTGCCTTACTGTGGACAGTTAGTGACTTTCCAGCATTAGCAATGTTTTCGGGATGGAGCACTAAGGGGAGATTGGCATGCCCCACTTGCAATTATGACTCATGTTCTCAATATCTCAAACATAGTCATAAGATGTGTTACTTGGGCCATCGAAGATTTTTGCCTCGTGATCATCCATTCCAACGAGATAAGAAGATCTGGTAAGGAGGAGCATAGACCTGCACCTGCTCCATTGTCGGGTGAAGAAGTGTTTGAAGAGCTACTTGAATTCAACAATATCTTTGGAAAGAGCAGGAAAAAAAGGCCTCGAAGTGATAAGGGTCCGTGGAAAAAGAGATCCATTTTTTTCGAGTTGCCATATTGGGTGCATAACAAATTGAGGCACAATCTTGATGTGATGCACATTGAGAAAAACATATGTGATAGTTTGCTTGGGACTTTATTGAAAATAGATGGAAAATCAAAGGATCATGAAAAATCTCGCTATGACTTACAAGAAATGGGGATACGAAAGGAGTTACAACCAAGGATAAATAATGATGGAACTATAAGTTTGGCTAAATCATGTTTCTACATGGAACCATAAGAGAAAAGTTTATTTTGTATTGTCATGAAAAATGCTAAATTACCAAAAAGGTGTGCTTCGAATATTTCTGAACGCATGCAAGTGAAGAAAAAGAAAAAGAGCGCGTACTCAAATGCCAAGGGTTCATGTAAGAAAGGAGCGTAAAAGAGTCATTCTAAATGAGTATATTCAACCCATTGGTCCTACTAACGAAGTTGTAAAAGAGTTGGGTAGCTTCCTCGGCACATTGGCAAGGAGTGGGACTTTTTGTCCTCTTAATGTATTTAATTGAAGAAAACTAGACACAAAAGAGGATATGTGAACATATATCAAGGTATGAAGTTTCCAACATATATCAAGGTATGAAGTTTCCAATATTCAATATTCAATACACTAATCCAATTGCACTAAATATGTAGGAAAAATATGACATTCCTGACGAGGCGAAACCATGGGGTTTTCAATCAATTTGTACTGCTTGGAGAAAGTATAAGAATCAATTGAAGACAAACCACTTTAAAGCCTATGAGAATGATGAGCTTTGAATGGAGAACAGGCCAGTAGATGTTCCGGAATCTCACTTTAAGGATCTTCTTAAATATTGGAACTCCTCTCCTCACAAGGTAATTACATCAATTCTTTCTGTGACCTATTCTCTGCTTGTTTCTTGTTTTACTTTATGTGAAGGAATGTAGGTTGGCACTCCATCTAAAGCTATAGTTTGCATGCATATTTTAAAAATACCATGAAAATCGAAATAAGTTGCTATTTGGTTGACTCATTTATTTGCAGAAAATGTCCGAAACCAATACTGAGAATCAAAATAAGTTGAAGTGTCCGCACACTGCTGGCAGAACACCTTTTGCTCTAATTCGCGAGGTTTGATGTTTTCTCTTTCTTTTTTTTATTATGAACTTGCTAACTTTAACGTGGAAAGATTCTTATACTAGTTTTCATGTAACTAGGCAAAAAGAAGTAACTCTCTGATACTTCGGATACTCTGTCAAAGTAAGGACATCTTTGTGGCTACAAGAAAAAGAAAACTTGACCGAGTATACAAAACCTCATATGACAATACGATTAGTAAAATTGTAAGAAATTTCTTATTTAAAGTTTGCCGTGATTATTTATCTATTCTTAATTAATGATTCAATTTTATATACTTAAACTCTTTTCTCTCGCATTTGGCATTTGGTTTGTAGGCTGGAAGGGAGAGACTACAATCAACTCAAGAAAGTCAAGATGGCAATCATTCCCTGATGCTTTTGCATCAGTCATGGCACCTGAACATCCAGGTCGCGGTCGCGTGAGATTGTATGGACGAGGGGTTACCAAGACCGTCTTAAAAGGGAAAATAGGAAATCTTGGATCTTCTGATGCTTCTAATGAGAGGATGCAGCAGAAAATGGAGGAAATGGAAGAGAGGATGCAACAAAGAATGCTGGAAAAGTTGAACGAACAAAAGGATGCTATGGAACAACATATTACAATGAGCGTCGTCGCACGACTTTAGCGTCTGAACCCAGAATTGCGACTTGATCCTGACATGCTAAGGTTCGTAGAAGCTTCCTCTGCACAACAAGCTTCTGTTCAACTAAACAATCGACCATCTGCTGGTAGTAACAATCAAGGTCAGTACTTGCCAAATATTATACATCTTCTATTTCTTCTTCTTCTCCTCCTTCCTTGTGCTTCTTCTTCTACCACTTCTCTCTTTCTCTCTCACAAAGTCTAAATAGTTATTTACTTTGCCTATGAAATTTGCAAAGATTACAAAAGTTGCAGAAAGATCTTTGTTTGATTTATATTGAGTTAGAAGTTATCCAAAAAGGAACTAAAACCAAAATGGAAAATTTTATCTTGCAGTAATAGCTTTTAAATAAATTCTAAGTTCCTATGCTGAAACAAATTGTAATTGAAAGTCTCAAGATTTCTTTTGCCAAATATACATTTCTCAAAATTTTCCAGAATATCCAGGTCAGTGAAAGTTCCAGAAAATACAGATTTGAAAAGTGAAACACAAGAAAATAATATAACTACCTATAGTGAGCAGGAAAATAAACTTAACTCGGCTTTCAGGGTGTGGATTCAATTAAATTTACCTTAACATAAGCTTCTTTGAGCTTTGTCACTTTTCCGGTATCAGATCGTGTACAACATTCATGGAATCTTCAAAGCAGCTACCTAAGAAAATTTGACTTTTTGCATGATTTGCCATAGCAAATTTGAATATCATGATTTGGACATTTCCGAAGTCAAAACATTACAGACTCCCATGATAATGATGGATTACCTCAATCAGAGATAGACTACAAAACTAGAGTGTCGAAAAGATTACCTCAATTTGTTGTGCTGCTCTTTATGTGTTGGCAGTGGTATTTGTTAATTGGTAGTGATATTAAGTTTTTTTGTTTGGCAAGTGTTTGGTTGGACTGCTGTAGTCTACTAGTTTATGATGTTTGGTATTAAGTTGCCTCTGTTTGGTAGGTGTTTGGTTGGACTGTTGTAGTTTACTAGTTGTGCTGCTCTTTATGGTTTTTCATTGATTCTTAGGATTGAATTGTTTTCTATTAAAGAGTGATTGGTTTTTATTATGGATATAATCTAGTGAATTGGGTCTCTGTCTGGTTGAATTTAGTGCAAAGATTTGAACTTTGGAAGATAATAGTTGGATTTTCTTGTTAATTTTCGATTCTGAGATCATTTAGTAGTTGATTATCATTTTTCTAGGTGAGTTCAGTGCTTTCTTCACTCCACATTAGGAGGTGAATTTTGTACCAAGTTCTGTCTTCAGAACTGAAGAATGAACTGTCTTCATGATCTGCTATATATGATCCTTTTATCTTATTTTAATTTCTTATAGAGATAGTCAGAACTTCTATTCGAATTACTATGTCTGAAACTTGGACAAGAGGTATGCCTTGGACAACAGCATGTATGTCTTAATAGAAACAATTGAGGTTGCTAAAATTACCATGAACATTCATAAGAACTGAAGAATGAACTGTCTTCTATTCTTATATATGATGAAATGAAAATGAAAATTAAAGAAGATTAGAGTTAATTCATGGCCTAGCTTGACTAATTTTTTAAATCATTCATGTTTTTGACATTTTTTAGATTATGTTGAATTATATCAAAAAATCCATTTTTGGTTTTGAAACGAGTAGTTCTCGTGAAGAGTAATGACTTTATTTATCCTCTTTTGTAGGTGGAGTAGATCAACAAATGGAAGAAGATGATGGAAGTGAAGAACTAGACCTTACTTGAAATGAATTTTGAATTGCTATAAATGAATGTTCTATAGGAATCTTTTGTTATCAATATTATTGAAACTTACTCTCTTGAAATGTATTAAACTTATGCATTTGGGATAGAACATTTGCTTTATGGATAAATTATATTATTAATAGTTTCATTTTATGATTTATTTAAATTTTAGTGTTATTATAATTTATTATATATATAAATATTTATTTATAACAGGTGCTATATTTTGGTTTTAACTGAACTTTTACAATAGCCTACCAAAACCGTTGCAGTAGGACATAATGACGTTCCATTATACAATACAAACCGTTGCAATAGATCGTATAAACCGTTCCAAAATATCTATAAACTGTTCCAAGACAAATAAAACCATTGTGATAGCTTAAAGAAACCGTTGTTATATCCATGCATAACCGTAACAATAGCTTACATAAGTGTTCCATTAAATAATATGGTAACAGTTAAGAACTGTTGCATACACAATATAGGAACGGTTTTAAACCGTTCCAATTGGAAAAAATAATCGTTCCAACAGAGAAAGGGAAAATTGTTGTGATAGACGTATCTATAACCACAGTGACGAAAATCGCTGCAAGAACCGTTCCCATAGACCTATTGGCACGGGGTTGATGGAACGGTCTATACAGTCTGTGGAAACGATTTTTCATGTGTTACCGTAGGCCAATTTTTCAGTAGTGTGAGTAGTAACTTAAGTAATTTGAGATAATTCTTGATTATGTAGATAATTGGGTAATTATGTGTCACGACCCTAAAACTGACCCGGTCGTGATGACGTCTATCGTGAAACTAGGCCAGCCGACACAAACCCAAAACCAACCAGAAAATCATAAGAAGTCATTTAAAACCATTAATTAACTAAAATCCCATAATATAATTTTAAACAAGCAGTGCGGAAATATAACACAAGTCCGACATCGGGGTGTCACCAGTCATGAGCAACTACAAACTCGTCTAGGAACAAGAAAGGACAACATAGTCCGAAAATAAAATACTAAGACAATCTGAATAAGATAGGAGGGAGAAGCACAGGGCTGCGAACGCCAAACAACTACCTAGTCAACTCCGGAGACCTGCTGGAAGACTGATCAGCACTCACTATCACGTCCCGAGACTCCTGGATCTGCCCGCAAGGCGCATGGAGTAATGTGAGTATGCTAACTCTGTAAGTAATAAAAGTAAAAGCAGCTAAGCAATAAGAAACACAGGTAATTTCACGTCATAGCACTACAACAAAACAGTATATGTCCAGAACAATACAGTAAATCAATAAACTCGTAAAAACAATTCAGTTTAGTAAAACCTTTTTAAAACATCTTTCAATAGTTTCAAACGAGTGATGAAAACATTGAGTAAAAGCATAGAAACGTAAACAGGCCCTTGGGGAAAACATGAATCACAACCGCCTCTCGCGCAAAATATCAACAGAACCAGCCCCTCGGGCTACCTCACAAACACTCGTAATCAACCCCTCGGGAAACAACGTGAAACAATACCAGCCTCTCGGGCGATATCACATCTCTCACACTGGGTACCCGTACTCGCTGGAGGTGTTCAGACTCCGAAGGGGCTCCTACAGCCCAAACGTTATCACAAGCCATCTCATGGCATAACAAATCAGGCCCTCGGCCTCTTATATATCGTAAATCAGTAAAACATGTTGTGCCGCGCAACCCGATCCCAAAATATCCTCGCAACACAGGCCCTCGACCTTACTCAGTCAGAAACCTCTCAAGCCACTCGGGCAACAGTAATACATGATGCTCAGCCCAAAATATCAAAGCAGAGTAAATACGACTGAGTTATGAAAACAGTAGAATACAACATAGCTGAGTACAGATATTGAGTCAAAACAATTAGGAATAGAAAGCCCCTAAGGGTCCAAAACAGTTGGCACGAGGCCCAAATATGGCATTGAGCCCAAAACATGGAAATACTTTCCAAAACACAATGATATCAAACAGTTTTCAATCAAATACGCAACTTAACAGTCGTACAAGATGAACCAAGTCACAATCCCCAACGGTGCACGACCCCATACTCGTCATCTAGCGCGTGCGTCACCTCAAAGTAGCACAACGATGTGAAATCTGGAGTTTCATACCCTCAAGACAACATTTACAATTATTACTTACCTCAATCCGGTCCAAACTCTAGCCCGCGATGCCTTTGCCTCTTGAATCGGCCTCCTAATGCTCCAAATCTAACCAAAATTAGTATCATACCATTAATACGCGCTAAAGGAACAAAGCCCAAGCGAAAATAATCAAATTAACTCAAAAATCCCGAAATTGGCCAAACCCAACCCCAAAGGCCCACGTCTCGAAATCCGACAAAAATCACATCAATAGAATTCTTATCCTCCCACGAGTCCATATATACCAAAAACATCAAAATCGGACCTCAAATGGCCCCACAAATCCCCATTCAAAGCTCTCCAATTACAAGCTCTAATTCCGCAATTTTAGGCTTTAAATCCCACTAATTTCACGTCTAATTAGTTGGAAATTACCATAAAATCGAGTATTGAGTTCAAAAACCTTACCTCCAATGTTTCCCTTCGATTCCCTCTTCAATCCCTCTCAAAAATCTTCCAAGCCGTTCAGAAATGGTGATAAATGGGCTAAAAATCGCGAAGATTGATTTTTATACATTTAGCCCAGGTGCTCCCTTCATCTTAATCGCGAAGCACTGCCTTTGCTAACTCACGCGATCACGGCCTCTCCCACGTGATAGCACAGAAGAACCTCTCCACTCATCACCAGCTCCTTCTCTCATACGCGAACGCGACCCTAGCCACGCGTTCGCGAACCACAATTTCACAGCCAATTGTGATCACATCCTAACTTCTGCGATCACGTAGAACAAATCTCACCTCTGCCCAACCAAGCCTACGCGATCGCGAAGAATAAATCGTCTGCAACAGAATACCAGCAAAACTGCTAACTCCTCAAGTCCAAAATGTCCCGTTGAGCATCTGAAACACACCCGAGGCCCTCGAGACCTCAACCAAACATGCCAACATATCCCATAACATCATTAAAACTTTTTCCAACCTTCGGAACACTCGAAACAACATCAAAACATCAAATCACCCTCGGATTCAAGCCTAAGGATTCAAGAACTTCTGAATTCCGCAAACAATCAAAAAGTCTATCAAACCTCACCCGAATGACCTGATATTTTGCACACAAGTCACAAATGACACAATGGACCTACTCCAAATTACCGGAATTCCATTCCGACCCCGATATTAAAATTTCCACTGCAGACCGGAAAATGTCAAATTTTCAATTTCGTCAATTCAAGCCTAAATCTACCACAGATCTCCAAAATACATTCTGATCACTCTCTTAAGTCCCAAATCACCTAACGAAGCTATCCGAACCATCAGAATTCACATCCAAGACCTTCTACCCATAAGTCAACATCCTGTTCACTTTTTCAACTTAAGCTTGCTCAAAAGAGACTAAGTGTTTCATTTCTCTACAAAACCACTCCGAACCCAAACCAACCACCCCAATACCACATAATACAGCTGAACGAGACATAAAGAAGCAGAAATGGGGGAAACAGAGCGGTAACTCATGAAACGACCGGCCGGGTCGTTACATCCTCCCCTTTTTAAACAAATGTTCGTCCTCGAACGAGTCAAGAAACATACCTGAAGCCTCAAATAGGTGAGGATATCTGCTCCGTATCTCCCGCTAGGTCTCCCAGGTAGCCTCCTCCATGGGCTGACCTCTCCACTGCACTTTCACTAATGCTATATCCTTTGACCTCAACTTTCGAACTTGACGCTCCAAAATAGCCACTAGCTCTACATCATAAGTCAAATTACCATCTAACTGAACCGTGCTAAAATCCAAAACATGAGACGGATCGCCAATATACTTCCGGAGCATAGAAACATGAAATATTGGATGCACACTCGACAAGCTAGGTGGAAAGGCCAGCTCATAAGCCACCTTCCCAATCCTCCGAAGCACCTCAAAAGGCCCAATGAACCAAGGACTCAATTTACCCTTCTTCCCAAATCTCATAACACCCTTCATGGGTGAAACTTTCAATAGAACCTTCTCCCCAACCATGTAGGACACATCACGAACCTTCCTGTCAGCATAACTCTTTTGTCTCGACTGCGTTGTACGAAGCTGCTCCTGAATCACCTTCACCTTGTATAAAGCATCCTACACCAAGTCGGTAGTCAAAAGCCTAGCCTCACCCGGCTCAAACCAACCAACTGGAGATCTACATTGTCTCCCATACAAAGCCTCATATGGAGCCATCTGAATACTCGACTGATAACTTTTGTTATAAGCAAACTCTGTGAGCGGTAGAAACTGATCCCATGAACCACCAAAATAAATGACACAAGCACGCAACATGTCCTCCAATATCTGAATAGTGCACTCAGACTGCCTGTCTGTCTGAGGGTGAAAAGCTGAGATCAACTCGACTTGAGTACCCAACTCTCTCTGCACGGCCCTCCAAAATTGCAAAGTAAACTGAGTACCTCTATCTGAAATGATGGAAACTGGGACACCTTGCAAGCGAACAATCTCTCGAATATAGATCTCTGCCAACCGCTTTGAAGAATAGGTAGTGCACATAGGAATGAAGTGCGCGGACTTGGTCAGCCGATTCACAATCACCCAAATAACACCGAACTTCTTCAAAGTCCATGGGAGTCCAACTACAAAATCCATGGTGATCCGCTCCCACTTCTACTCTGGAATATCCACCTGTTAAAGCAAGCCACCCGGTCTTTGATGCTCATATTTCACCTGCTGACAATTGAGAGACCGAGCTACAAATCCCACAATGTCCTTTTTCATTCTCCTCCACCAATAATGATGTCTCAAATCCTGATACATCTTCGCGACACTCGGATGAATAGAGTACCGCGAGCTATAGGCCTCCTCCAGAATCAACTCCGGAAGCCTATCTACATTGGGCACGCATATCCGGCCTTGCATCCTCAATACCCGATCATCACCAATAGTCACATCTCTGGAATCATCGTGTTGAACTCTGTCCTTAAGGACAAGCAAATGAGGATCATCATACTGGCACTCTCTAATGCGATTAAATAAGGAAGACCGAGAAACCACACAAGCTAATACCCGACTGGGCTCTAAAATATCCAACCTCATAAACCGATTGGCCATGGACGGAACATAAGCTGCAAGAGGTCTCTCCCCAACATGAATATATGCCAAACTGCTCATAATCACCGCCTTCCTACTCAAGGCATCGACCACTACATTGGTCTTTCCCGGATGTTACAAGATAGTGATATCATAGTCCTATAACAGCTCTAACCATCTTCGCAGCCTCAAATTAATATCCTTCTGCTTGAACAAGTGCTGGAGGCTACGATGATCAATAAAAACTTTGCAAGACACACCATAAAGATAATGCCTCAAAATCTTCAACGCGTGAACAATGGCAGCCAACTCTAGATCGTGAACAGGGTAGTTCTTCTCATGAGGCTTCAACTGATAAGAAGCATAAGCAATAACTCTACCCTCCTGCATCAACACACACCCAATACTCACTCTCGAAGCATCTCAATACACTATATATGAACCTGAAGCTGATGACAAAACTAATACTGGAGCCGTGGTCAAGGCAGTCTTGAGCTTCTGAAAGCTTGCCTCACACTCATCCGACCACCTGAATGGAGCACCCTTTTAAGTCAATTTGGTCAAGGGTGATGCTATAGATGAAAATCCCTGAACGAATCGACGATAATAACCTGCCAATCTAAGAAAGCTGCGAATCTCTATGGCTGAGGACGGTCTGGGCCAACTCTCGACCGCCTCTATCTTCTTCGGGTCAACCTGAATACCCTCACTGGACATCATGTGCCCTAAGAAAGTCACTAAACTAAGCCAAACTCGCATTTGGAGAACTTTGCATAAAGTTTCTCCTCCCTCAACCGCTACAACACAACTCTTAAATGTTCAACGTGCTCCACCTGGTTACGCGAGTACACTAGAATATGATCAATGAAAACAATCACAAACGAGTCGAGATAAGGCCGAAACACGCTGCTCATCAAATGCATGAACATTGCTGGGGCATTGGTCAGCCCAAAAGACATCACAGGGAACTCATAATGACCATATTGGGTCCTAAAAGCTGTCTTAAGAATATCCGAGTCCCTGATCTTCAACTGGTGATACCTTGAACGGAGATCAATCTTGGAGAACACTCTTGCTCCCTGAAACTGGTCAAATAAATCATCGATACGAGGCAAAAGATACTTGTTATTGATTGTAACTTTGTTCAACTGCCTGTAGTCAACGCACACCCTCATCGTGCTATCCTTATTCTTCATGAATAGAACAGGCACACCGCAAGGCAACACACTAGGCCGAATAAACCCCTTATCTAGGAGTTCCTGAAGTTGCTCATTCAACTCCTTCAACTATGATGGTGCCATACAGTATGGTGGAATATAAATGGACTAAGTGCCCGGCACCAGCTCAATACCAAATTTAATATCCCTGTCCGGTGGCATGCCCGGTAGGTCTGGAGGAAACACATCCGGAAAGTCCCTCACTACCGGGACCGAATCAATGGTAGGAGCCTCTGTACTGACATCCCTCACAACAGCTAAGTATGAAAGACAACATTTTCCAACCATCCACTGGGCCTTCAGAAATGAAATCACCCTACTAGGAACAAAATCAGTCGAACCTCACCCCTCAATCTGCGGCACACCCGGCATAGCCAACGTTACTGTCTTCACATGACAGTCCAAAATAGCACGAAATGGAGATAGCCAATCCATGCCTAATATCACATCAAAGTCCACCATACAAAGCAACCGAAGGTCCACTCGGGTCTCCAAACCCCCAATAATCACCATACACGATCGATATACGTGGTCCACAACAATAGTATCGCCCACCGAAGTAGATACACAAACAGATGAAATAAGAGACTCACGGGGCGTATCCAAATAACGAGCAAAATATGATGACACATATGAAAAAGTGGAACTAGGATCAAATAACACAGAGGCATCTCTGTGGAAAACTAAGATAATACTTGTAATCACACCATCTGAAGCAATAGTATCGGGTCTAGGTGGGAGTGCATAGAAATGGGCCTGACCACCACATGATCGACCTTCCTCTCTAGGGAGACCTCTAGCTGGCTGGGTGGGCGGTAGAGTAACTGGTGCTGAAGTCGATGGCTGACTCCTATACTGAGATGAACCCCCAAGAGGACAAGGACACTGCCTCCACATGTGCCCCAACTCTCCACACTCATAACAACCTCCTAGTGCTGGAGACAGGGACTGAAGGGAACCCCTAGCACCAGGATGACTAGCAGAAGAATTTGGCATAGAAGAGTCCTGAACTGATGGAGCACAGGATGAACTCTGGGTTGGAAGGGCATTGAGTGATGAATGGCCCTGATGATAACTCTGAGAACCATGGCCCGATGATGCCCCACGATAACCTGTGCGAGCTGACTGAGCATGCCTGAATGGACGGCCTCTGTCATGCTGAAATTGACCCCCATGAGGAGTACTACTAAATCCACCCTGACCACGAGGCCTCTTAGCCTCCCTCTCAATACTCTCCTGACCACGAACCATCTCAATCTTTTGAGTTATGTCAACAACCTCATCAAAGGTAGCACCAGACACTCTCTTTTTGGTCATAAGCAACCGAAGCTGAAAATCGAGGCCATCTATAAACCTCTAGATCCTCTCTCGATCTGTGGGAACCAACTAGGCCGCATAATGAGCCAACTCAAAGAACCACATCTCATACTGTGTAACAGATCTGTCGCCCTGATGAAGCTGCTCGAACTGACTGCGCAACTCTTCTCGGCGAGACTCAGGTACAAACTTCTCCAGAAAGAGAATGGAGAACTGCTGCCAAGAAAAGGGCATTGTGCCAACTGGTCTACGCCTCTCGTAAGCCTCCCACTAACTAAGTGCATCCCCAAAGAACTGAAAAGTAAGGAATGAGACTCCATTCGTCTCCAGAATACCTGCAGTCCAAAGCATCCTTTGACGCTTATCCAAGAAACCCTGGGCATCCTCGCCCTCTGCATCACTGAAAGTCGGAGGCTGAAGTCTCCCAAACCTCTCCAATATACGATGCTCGTCCTCTGGCATAACAGGAGCTACATAGTACTGAGCATCTACAACCGGCTGGGCTGGAGGTGCCCCTAGTGTCTGAAGTCTCTACACGACCTGCTCAAGTGTGCGAGCAGAGGGAGTCTGAGTGCCTCCTCTGGCCTGAGAAGTAGCTACAGCTGTAGTAACTGAGACCGCCTGATCTAGGCCAGTGGACACTGATAGAATCTTGGTCAGGGCCTTCTGAAGGATTGGAATCACAATAGGCATAGCCGGTGCTTGAGCTGGTGCTGTTGGAGCGTCCACAACTAGGACCTGAACATGAATTGGGGCGGCTGGTGGATCTGCAAGTGATGCCCTAGCTGCTGTGCGGGCTACACTTCTGCCCCTACCACGGCCTCGACCGCGTCCTCGGCCTCTAGTGGCCCCAGTTGGTGGTACTGGTGGTCGTCCATCCTACCTGGTAGCACATCTCCTCACCATCTGTGAGAGAATGGGATAACAGAAGTTTAGTACTAGGATCAACAAATTCGCACGACAAGACTTTCAAGAATATGAAGTTTTTCCTAAAGGTTCTGCAACCTCCCGAGGATAAGTACAGACGTCTCCGTACCGATCCGCGAGACTCTACTAAACCTGCTCATGCCTCGTGAGACCTATGTAACCTAGGCTCTATTTCCAACTTGTCACGACCTTAAAACTGACCCTGTCGTGATGGCGCCTATTATAAACCTAGGCCAGCCGACAGAAAACCCAAAACCAACCAAAAAATCATAAGAAGTCATTTAAAACCATTAATTAACTAAAATCCCATAATATAAGTTTAAACAAGCAGTGCAAAAATATAACAGAAGCCCGATAACGGGGTGTCACCAGTCATGAGCAACTACAAACTCGTCTAGGAACAAGAAAGGACAACATAGTCCGAAAATAAAATACTAAGACAATCTGAATAAGATAGGAGGGAGAAACACAAGGTTGTGAACGCCAAACAACTACCTAGTCAACTTTGGAGACCTACTGGAAGACTGATCAGGACTCACTATCGCGTCCCGAGACTCCTAGATCTGCACGCAAGGAGTAATGTGAGAATGCCAACTCAGTAAGTAATAAAAGTAAAAGCAGTTGAGTAGTAAGAAAATAGGTAATTTCACGTCATATCACTATAGCAAAACAGTAAATGTCCAGAACAATACAGTAAATCAATAAACTCGTAAAAACAATTCAGTTCAGTAAAACCTTTTTAAAACATCTTTCAATAGTTTCAAATGAGTGATGAAAATAGTGAGTAAAAGTATAGAAACGTAAATAGCCCCTCGGGCAAAACATGTACCACAACCACCTCTCGGGCAAAATATCAATAGAACCAGCCCCTCGGGCTACCTCACAATCACTCGTAATCAGCCCCTCGAGAAACAACGTAAAACAACATCAGCCCCTCTGGTGATATCTTATCTATCACACTGGGTACCCGCGCTCACTGGGGGTGTTCAGACTCCGAAGGGGATCCTACAGCCTAAGCACTATCACAAGCCATCTCGTGGTATAACAAATCTGGCCCTCGGCCTCTCATATATCGCAAATCAGTACAACATACTACGGCGCACAGCCCGATCCTATAATATCCTCACAATACAAGCCCTCGACCTCACTTAGTCAGAAACCTCTCAAGCCACTCGGGCAACAGCTAACCATGATGCTCAGCCCAAAATGAAAACATCTAAGCGAAGTAAATACGGTTGAGTTATGAAAATAGTAGAATACAACATGACTAAGTACAGATATTGAGTCAAAACAGTGAGGAATAGTAGTAAAAATCCCCTAAGGATCCAAAACAGTTGGCACGAGGACCAAATATGGCATTCAGCCTAAAACATGGAAATACTTTCCAAAACACAATGATATCAAACAGTTTTCAATAAAATATGCGACTTAACAGTAGCACGAGACGGACCAAGTCACAATCGAGTTACCTTTTACAATAACAAAGGTATGTACAATTGGCCACACCCATCTCATTTATGCCCCATGGGGGCTAACAGAAGTAGTATAAGAGAAGTACGGATATCAGGATCTGGCTGGGGTTAGAGTAACCCAAAATTGTGGATGGATTGTTTGCGTTAGTTGACATTTCCAAGGATATTGCAAATGTGCTAATAGATCTCCTTGCGAGACACCCCGTTGATACCCAATTATTCCCTATATATTTTTTATATGCAAAATACTTTCAAAATAGTATGTATATGCATATGTAGTATGTCCCAAAGTTTTAATATTTTTCTCTTAATTTTTTAAGGATTTTTAAATCAATTTATTGCCCTATTTTAGCAAGAAAAACCCAATAATTATTTCCAAAATTATCATTTTGGTGATTCATTTATTTTATTCTCATATTTATACTAACATATAGCTAACATAATTTTTTGCATATTTTTACAAATTTATTTGGCATTTTTAAAGCTAAATTGCATATAATTGCAATATTGGCCTCTTTTAAGATTTAATTGTATTTATATTTATAAAATTAACTTCAGTATTTTTAATTTGATAATTATGTATTATTAATCATTTTAGTGCTTTTAATTTATTTTTGGAAATTATTTTACTATTTTTTATAAAATAAATAAGGGAAATGGCTATTTAAATGATAGCCCATTTGTATTTCAATTTTGGCCAGATTTGAACCCCTAATTAAACCCAATCTCAAACCCAATTACTCATCCCAAATCCTAAATCTACCTAACCCACAACCTATTTGAATAACCCGCCTAGATCCCCATTCAATTCAGGCCGTTGATCAAAATGATCAACGGCCACCATTTAACCTTTCCTAAATTAATCCCGACCTACCCCCCAAACCCTAGTCATTTGCACCTATATCCGCCTTCAAACTCCCTCCTCTCTTAGTTCTCTCTCAACTCCCCTCTCAAACCCTAGCCACCTCCCTATGCTTCCACCCTAAAATCGCCGGAATCCAAGGCTTCCAAGGCCATTGAAGCCCTATATCGGCCTCCTATAACTCCTACACACCTGGTCACTATAGTTTCAAGGCCTGACCATGAAGAATCTTGGTCCAGACCTCGGATGTTTTTAGTGCTATGGCTATCTCCGGCCATTTTCGACCTTGTTCCGGCCATCTATGGTTATTCGAGCTTGATCTCGACCTCTCCTGCTTAGATCGATGATTTCCAAGCCTTTATCACCCTTTGGGTTTCTTCTAAAACCCTAACCTTTGAGGTTTTTCTGATTCTTTTAGATCCGTTGTAGATATGTGCTTACCATAAGCTTTCAAACGTTTTCTCAAAGTTTCTTTCAAAACTCTGCTTTCAAAACTTTTATCTTTTCCGATCTAGGGTTTCGTTGAGTTATTTAAGAATTTTCTCTGATCTTTAGCATGTTCTACTGTGTTTCTTATGTTTGTTTTTCCACTGTGTTTCTTATGCTCTTCTGTGTTTCTTATATTGTGTTTCTTATGTTGATTCTTCTACCATGTTTCTTATGTTGCTTTTCTACTGTGTTTCTTATGTTCTTCTACTGGAATACTTATACTAAGAGTTTTAGTTCCCTTTTTAGGATTTCTGAACTTATTTCATTAGTATTGTTGCCTGATTTACTCGTCCTTTCATCTCTACGCTCGATTGATGGTAAAACCCTAAAATTTAGGGATTCATTCGAGTTTTGAGACCATTTGTTGTGTGATTTGCTTGTTCTTCATCTCTGAACTTGTTCGATTTCAAAACCCTAAGTTCTTTGGACCTAGTCGAGTTTCTGAAATTATTTCATCTACTGCTCGATTGAGCTTCGAAATCTTTGTTTCGACCTTTGTTTCTTTATATGAATTTGGTTCCCTGCTAGACTCTTCTAAGGTCTTTCTAATGGACCATTTGCATGTTATTTGATACTCTCTCTCTCTTGCCGAGTTACTATGTGACTACCATGCTCCTATAGTTCACTAATTTTGCAATTGGATGACACCTTTCTTTGTCCTAAATTCAGCCTCGCATGGCTAATACTTGTGTACTCTTTATATGTGTTGAACTTCCCTCTAAAATGAATTTCAATTTTTTGATTGATTTCAGACTTCCTTTTGTGTAAGTCTGATTGATTTCTTTCCTTGTTTTGCTAATTTCCCTGTTACTTGGTTTGAGTTGAAAACTTTCCTTAGCCTTTCTGGCTTAGTTTATTCATGAACCAATAATTTCAAATCTCTAACTCCTTGATTTACTACTACTGATTGATTCTTACCTTATCTATGTAACCGTGTATTTCAAAATTTCTTTCCTTAATTGAACTCTTATGTATTTATCAATAATTGCCTACTTTACACAAGATGCTTACTTGACCTTTTTCCTTAAATAATTTTTTGCTCATTACCCTTTAAGTTTGAACTCCTTAATTAAAGGAAGTCTTCTACTGATTGATCTTAATTGGTACATGATTATTTTTTTACCTTATTTTCTGCCCGTTTTCACACTATAAATATCTGCTCTTTCATTGCCCCAAAGACACGGACACTCATAGTCTTTCTGAACCTATACCCATACTCGAAAGTATTTTCTCTTGTTACTTGTATTGTGGTCTGTTTTCTTTCAAGTCCTACTGCCTGCTTTTATTCTATCTGCTTCTTTAAAACTGGTATGTCCTATTTAAGGTTTTCAGCACCACAACAATGTGTTTATTTACTACCTTTGTATGCATGTTTGTCTACTGCTTCTGTATAGTTCAACACTTACTCTAGCATGCTGAAATTTCTTTCTGCCTGTTCTATTATGAATCCCAAACCCCTACCCCTATGTGTTCATGCTATGGTTTGTTTGAGGCATGGAAATACTATAAATTATTGTCCATAACTCAAACTTGATCCCCCTGGGATCCTAGCCTCTAATAGTGTGTGTTTCTGGCAGGCTTATAGGTATGCCAGCATCCTCCATTGCTGGGCATGCCTAAAGCTTGCCCTTGCATAAGCAATAGGCTCTTTACAATTTCCCTATTCCCCTGAACCCCTTTTGTGCACCTGTTTGTAGCTGTTTCTCTCTCCTTTATTCCTCAGAAATCTGCTCTTCACTTGCACTCTCTCTTAGACTTTAAGTTCCGCCCCCTTCTTGTGAGCCTCGCCTTGGGACCCATTGAGTTTCCTCTGAACTTGGACATTTGAGGGCTTGTACTTCTACACTGCACTTGCCCCTATCCTGATAATGCAATTTGTGTGTAAGCATTTCTCGGAGTTCCATTGAGGCTCTTAGGGAACTTTGACAATCTTAAATTGGAGAAAGGCTTTGCATCGATGGTCCTAAAGTTGGACTTATCATGTAACTCAGAGAGGAAGTCAGAATCAGGCTTCCTCTAGTTGTATTTTGCTTTTTCTGATGTAGTTTCATTTATTTTGGTTCGTAATAAGTTGTAATAAACACTTGGGGATGGCTAGTGAAAAAGGGTGGGTGACTATGCATGCAAAGGATAGAAATCATGCCTATAGGACTGTTCTAATTCTGCATATTCAACTACATATAGAAACCATGCCTATAGGACTGTTCTAATTCAACTACATATAGATACTATGTCTATAAGGCTTCTGCATATAGAAACCATGTCTATAGGTATTCTGAATTATGCATATAGAAATCATATCTATAGGTCCATTCTGAATTTTGCATATTCAAACTCATATAGAAATTATGCCTATAGAATTATTCCATCCTGCATCTAGATACCATGTTTATAGGTTTAAAACCAGTCTTCCGCATTTAGATACTATGTGTGTAAGGCTTCTGCATTTTTACACACCGTCTATAACGTTTTAAAATCAACAACGTATAGAAAGCATGCCTATGATCTGATTCGCCTCACTCGGTGTTAGACATTAAAATCAGTAGTAATGAATACTGTCAGTTGGCGGAATCTATAACCAACTCGTCTAAATCTTGTCTCTCTTTTAATAATCTGATTCTATCGCTTAGCAGTTTAATAAATATGCATGCAAACAGTTTGCTTCGAACCTTCTTGTTTCGTCTTCTGAATCTAGTAGATACAATGCCTATAGGATCTTTGTCCAACACTTAGGGAATACTTAGAGCAATATTTGAAAACCGAATCTGCTTCTGTTAATTATTACAACCAGCAAGCAGTTCTGATTCGGACTTCTTATCTGAGTTATGCAATAAACTAAAACTGCCTCAACAACCTCATCTCCCTCGTCTTTAATGCTTTTAAATCAGACCTAAATAGTACGTGCAAGACATACTATTTTATGTGTTTTGTTTTGATGAGGTATACATGAGCCTCTGTTTGTTTATATGTTTCCCCAAACATGCATATGTGTTTTGTATGTCGCTTTAGAAATTTTACCTTTGAAACTCCAAATAAGCCCATCATCCCTCCCTTTTAGGATTAGTAGTTGTAAGTGCCTCCGGGACTGATAGGAATGGGATGGGTAATAGCATGCAATAAGTAATCGAGACCAATCCGCGCTTTAATACCTTAACAGGGTGAAAAGGGTAGATATGGATATGATGACCACGCGATAATGTCACGTGTAGCCCCTCATTGAGGAGTGATTACCGGACATTGTGTGGGGTGATCCATATTTTTCATAAACCTAGGACCCCTTTCTTTTATTCTCTAGCATTTTTATTCTTTATTTTTAAAAAAATCAGCTTTTCTAATTGATCTTTCAAAACTGGTTTACTTTCAAATCCATTCTGTGTTGAAATCCCCTCTTATTTGAGCCTTATTTGCTTATATGTTAATTGCACCCAAATTCACAATAATTGTTTGACCGGGAACCACACTAGTGGATTCTGAGGGGTGCCTAACACCTTCCCCTTAGAATAATTTCAAGCCCTTACCCTATCTCTGGTTGTTCAAAATCAAACTCTTTTGGTGTCCTAATGCACCCTAATCATTAGGTGGCGACTCTTCAAATTCAAACCCAGTTCGCAAAAAAACGAGTTGTCCTTCCAAATGTCATAAACCCAATTTCTCTCTAGAAAAAGGGGGCGCGACAGCATGGCGACTCTGCTAGGGATTTTTAGGCTTTTACCATTTTTGACTATTATTGTGAATTTATGCGTAATTATTTATTTATTTCTTTTAAGCATTCAATTTTCTTTTCGATTGCAAAATTGACTTGTGTTTTTTGTTTCTTTCCTTTATTACTTTCCTTTACTGCTTTCCTTTACTACTGCTTTAAATTATGAAGAACTGTTGTATTTACCGCTTTCATAACGTGCAAATACGTGACAACCTGCTTTAATTATTGCATAATCATGCTCAACATCATATTCCACTCGTGCCAAACAAAATACCATAGCAACGCTTATAATGAGTGGTTGAGCTCTTCCGATATTATCACCCCCTAAATTCGAAAAAGGCATATTTGCGGTAAAACCAGTCGATTAACGGTGTAGTCGACGGTTCCGTGACTTTTTCCCTTGAGTTGTCCGCTCAAGGGTATCAGTCTAAAACCTCATAGAAACCTTCCTCTATTTAAATGTTCATGCATCATGGTCAAACCTAGCCAAGTCAGTTATGTTGTCCGCATAATGACTCTTTAAGATAGCCTTGTCCAAAGTCCACCAGGTTTCCCTAAAACCTAAATGGACATTATCACGTTTTGTGTATTTATTTGGAGAAATAAATGTTTTTATGTCAATTGTTGATATTAAATAGTCTAGTCTGGCGGGGGTAAGGGCCTAGCCTTGTTTGTCTTGCAAAAAATAAAGAACGAGGTCCCCAACTTCGGTATGGTTAGCACGCCCCCACTTTTGTTAGACTGGTGGAAGAGTCTTCCATAAGATGACCAAATCAATGAGTGGAAAGAGAAGGCCGCCAGAGCTAGCGAAAAGTTGGAATATCTGGAATACAGTCTGCTGGAATTAGAAGGAAAAGTGAGGAAGAGAGTCGCCGACTGCCAGAACGCTGAGGGAAACGAAGGAAAACACCTGGCAAGGGCATTTTTACTGGTGAACCTACGCGAACTGGAGGATTTGATCAACAAAAATATTCAACTTGAGGAAGGTCCTTCTGGGATCAAGTAGATAGGAATTTACTTTTTCATTTTATGAATGTAATAAGGCCAACAGCCACTAGTGATATCTTATTTCCTGTTATTTGGTGTCGATTTGGGATTCGTCTACTTTATATCAATAAAATGAGGCATTTAGCATTCTAAGTTCTCCAAATCAAGTTGTCGCTAGGCCTACCTCGGGCACAAAGAAGTTCCCAAAGAGGACACAATTTACATTCTTGCACTATGTGTTTAAATATCACAGCATTTTCTTATAATCCTCACTAACTTGTTACCTTTTTGTTTTTACTTTTTGTTTATTTATTCCCCTCCCTAAAGGTTAGTTCGTGCAATCTGGCAACATCATCTTATTCCACGAGATCCAGGGGTCCTCCATGCACTCCTCCTTTTAGTCCTGTCAAAAACAAGAACAGAGGGAAGATGGAAGATCTGAACAACACCAGAAAGGAGAACTCAACTGAACGGGTAGAGGTCACTCATGGTCATGGTAGTTTGGTTCCTAAATAAAATGCATCACAACTCGAACAAAAACTGCTGAAGTTCTAAGAAAAACTTGATCAGGTTCGGAACCTGGCAAACCTATCATTTTCCCTCACCACTCCCGATATCAATTTCCCAAATGCTCAGAACCCCACACCTCCACAAAATATCCCGAAGCCACAGAACCATCCCACTCCTCACCACCACTGCAACACTTTCCATACTTCCAACAATACCCATTGCTCATTCCGAAACCCCGAAACTCCACAAATGACCACTTTCACACCCACCATAACACCCTTATCTACGTGGAGACTATGTCACACTCCACCCAACCTATCTCAAGCACACCCGAGTCTAATGACAAGGATTTTCTCATCAGGAACCTGGCTGAAGAACTCAAAAAATTGACTAGCCGAATTCAAGGCGTTGAAGGAAGTAAGGGAATTAAAGGGCTGAACTATGAAGATCTTTGCATACAGCCCGATGTCGAACTGCCCGAGGGGTACAAACCTTCGAAGTTTGAAATGTTTGATGGTATAGGTGATCCGAGGGTCCATTTAAGAACATACTGCGACAAACTGGTTGGAGTAGGGAAAGACGAGAGAATTCGCATGAAGTTGTTCATGAGGAGTCTGAAAGGAGATGCTCTATCCTGGTACATTAGCCAAGATCCGAAGAAATGGTCAAACTGGGTAGGTATGGCATTCGATTTTATGGACAGGTTCAGGTTCAACACAGAAAATATGTCGGATATGTTCTACATTTAGAATCTAAATAAGAAACCCACAGAAACATTCCGCGAGTATGCTACTCGCTGGAGGTCAAAAGCTGCTAAGGTCAGACCTGCTTTAGAGGAAGAACAAATGAACAAGTTTTTCGTCCGGGCTTAGGACCCGCAGTATTACGAGCGGCTAATGTTGATTGAAAGCCATAAATTTTCTGACATCATCAAGCTGGGTGAGAGGATTGAAGAGGCCATCAAAAGCGGTATGGTCACGAACTTTGAGGCCTTGCAAGCTACAAACAAGGCCATACAGTCTGGTAGTGCGTCCAAGAAAAGTGACGTAGGGGCCGTAATGGTTGCACAGAGAACCAAATCTCCCATAAAATACCAAACCTATCCGATGCCTCCACTCACATATCAGCCTATACCAAATTACCAAGCACCCTCACCCTCTTACCAAACTCAATCACCCATTTATCAATCACCTTCGCCTCCCACATATCAACCTACTTCACCCAGATATTCCTACCCCGCACCTGTTTACCAAGCCTACAATTCTCAACCATCCCACTATCAATCACCCCTTATACACCAAAACTTCCCTAGACCTCGACCAAATTTCGATCATAGATCTCCTTAACAATACACAGCCATTGCTGAACCTATTGACTAGTTATATGAAATACTCAAAGTTGCTGGTTACGTCACCCACATCCCTGCCGCAACCCCTGAGAACCCTTCTCAGTGGGTTAATCCAAACAAATCTTGTGCATACCATTCCGGCATGAAGGGACACACCATCGACGAATGTCGTTCTTTGAAAGACAAGATCAAGGATCTGATTGACAACAAAATTATTGTGGCAAAGAAACCTGCTCCAAATGTCCGCAATAACCCTCTGCCAGACCATAAGGGTGAAGGTGTTCACATGATAGAAATAGAGGATAATTGGGATCCCGAGGGGTCGATTAGGTTGATCACAGAAGGTGATGATCCAAAGAAACCAATAGTTACTCTTAATCCAATCATAGTCCAGATTCAGCCACCTGGGGATGCTAAGGTAAATATGTCTGCGCCACTTGAGTTCGAAGCAACTACAAAGACACCAACACCAATTGAGGTCGAATTCGTGACTCCAGCAAATGCACCTCCATCATTTGAAGTTGCAGTTTTACCTCCCAAAGCACATGTTCTGTTCGGAGTGAAGATGTCCACGCCGATCCCAGTGGTGATGTCCACCATGACGCCATTCTATACCAAGGCTATACCATGGGACTATATAGCCGAGGCAAGAAGAAAAGGCAAGGGTAGGACCGAGGAAACTGTTGCCGCACAGGGTATGACAAGAACTGGTAGAGTTTATACCCCTGAACATCTAGTCGAGTCAAGCAAGCAGGCCTCCAATCGGTCGCCCATCATTGAAACGGGTCCAGATGATCTTTGGAGAAAGATACAGGCCAAGGAATACTCGATCATCGACCAGTTGAACAAAACACCGGCGCAGATCTCCATACTTGCTTTGCTACAAAATTCTGAGGCACACAAGAATGCTCTATTGAAGGTGCTGAGCGAAGCATATGTGCCAAGCAACATTACTAGCGGGGAAATGGCCAACATGGTCGAACAGGTATTGGAAAGTCACAAAATTACTTTTCATGAGGATGAGCTACCGTCGGAAGGGTTAGGTCACAACAAAGTGTTGCACATCACTGTGCAATGCGAAGACTACTTTATCACCAGGATCTTGATTGATGGGGGTTCCAGCCTCAACATTTGTCCACTAGTAACACTCAAGAAATTGGGCAAAGGATTGCACGAGATAAAGGACGGAGCTATCAATGTGAAAGCCTTCGACGGCTCCCAAAGATCCACCATTGGGGAGATTAGTCTGTGTTTGCAAATGGGGCCAACTTGGTTCGATGTTGACTTCCAAGTTATAGGCGTACCAGCATCTTACAATCTGCTGCTGGGATGACCATGGATTTATGTTGCTGGGGCTGTGGCATCGACACTACATCATGCGGTGAAATTCGAATGGAACCATCAAGAGGTAATCATTCACGGCGACAGAAGCAATCCTATATACAGTCGCCAGACCATTCCGTCTATCGAAGGAAGAAGGAAGCTAGGAGGAGAAACTTACCATCACATCAAAAGGGTGAATGCTGTTGACAAGGACAAATGGTGGGATAACAAGATCGAGAGTATACTGAATTGGTGTGGGTACGAACCTGGCAAAGGGCTCGGTAAAAACCTCCAAAGAATTGCTAAGCCCATAAAACTCAAAAAATATGGCACCACCTTCAGTCTAGGATATGAGTATACCTGGGAGGAATTCAACAGCTGGTCGCCACCATGGCGCAGTCCTTATTATCCGTTGGAGCAGCCAACACCGCATTTGTAGCAGACTTTCCAATCAGCCGATGTTATCTACGGATCAGAAGAAGATGAAGCATTGACAGCTGTAAGGTACTTGTTCTTAGAGGACAATGACATAGATTGTTGTGTTGTTGTCGAGGAGGAGAGGGAGGAAGGCCTTCCATACAGGCCGTAAGCAGAGGGCCCCGCCTCAATAAGTGGACCATCAGGACAACTAGAGCCCGACGAGCCTCGGGGTAGCAAGGCTAAAACAAGCACTATTTTAATTTATGGAAAGATTTTATTTTTCCCATGTTTTCAATTCCTGCAATAAGATCTCCAATGTTTAAAACAATTATGCAATTTATCAAAGCATTTTTCTTATGAATCAACACTTATTACTATTGTTTTCTCTCATTACTTTACTTATACAGCATTACTATTACTTATCTTAATGAACCGATGACTGTGACATGCAACGAGACAACGCAACAAACAGACATAGATTCAGAGGAAGATGATATACCAGAAGATATTGTTAAAGAAATCGAAAATTTTGAGAACAAACCTAAGTCCAACTTGGACGAGACTGAGATCGTTAACTTTGGAGATGCAGAGAATGTCAAAGAAACACGAATCAGCGTCCATTTGTCACCGTCAGAAAAGGAAGAGTACACAGAATTTCTAAGGGAATATGAGGACATATTCTCCTGGTCATATGATGACATGACTGGTCTGAGTACATCTATTGTGGATCACAAACTGTCAACCGATCCAACATGTCCACCAGTAAAGTAATAGCTCAGAAAGTTCAAGCCTGATATGAGTCTGAAAACCAAGGAAGAAGTCACTAAGCAGGTTAAAGCTAAAGTTCTCAGGGTAGTAGAATATCTAACATGGTTAGCCAACATCGTGCTAGTACCATAGAAGGACGAGAAGATCAAAGTCTATGTCGACTACCAGGATCTCAATCGGGCTAGTCCGAAAGACAACTTCCCTTTGCCGAATATACACATCCTGATCGACAATTGCACCAAGCATGAGCTGCAATCATTTGTAGATTGTTTTGTTGGGTATCATCAAATCTGGATGGATAAAGAAGATGCTGAGAAAACGGTTTTCATTACACCATGGGGATGTATTGTTATAAGATGATACCGTTTGGATTAAAGAATGTTGGGGCCACCTACATGAGGGCCATGACTACCATTTTCCATGATATGATACACAAGTAGATAGAGGTATACGTAGACGATGTTATCATCAAGTCCAAAAAATCCACTGATCACATGGAAGATTTGAGGAAGTTCTTCAATAGATTGAGAAGGTAAAACCTGAAACTAAATCCCGCAAAGTGTGCATTCGGGTTCCTACCGGGAAACTACTTGGGTTCATTGTGAGTCACCGAGGAATAGAACTGGATCCATCAAAGGTCAAAGCTATTCAAGAATTGCCACCGCCAAAGAACAAGAAGGACATGATGAGTTTCTTGGGGAGACTTAACTACATCAACCGGTTCATAGCACAATCTACAGTTATTTGTGAGCCAATCTTTAAGATGTTGAAGAAGGACGCCGCTACCAAATGGACTGATGACTGCCAAAAAGCTTTCAACATAATCAAGGAGTACCTGTCAACACCACCTGTTTTGGTCCCGCCAGAGCCAGGTAGACCTCTATTACTCTACCTTGCAGTATTGGATGGAGCTTTCAGTTGCGTTCTGGGGTAGCATGACGAAACAGGGAGGAAGGAGTAGGTCATCTATTACCTCAGTAAGAAGTTCACCCCATATGAGGCCAGGTATTCTCTGTTAGAGCGCACTTGTTGTGCTTTGACTTGGGTAGCTCAAAAGCTGAGGCACTACTTCTGTGCCTATACTACGTATCTCATATCAAGGATGGATCTTTTAAAGTACATCTTCCAGAAGCCCATGCCCACTAGCAAGCTAGCCAAGTGGAAAATCCTGTTGAGCGAATTTGACATTGTTTACGTCACTCAGAAGGTAATCAAAGGACAGGCACTAGCAGATCACCTTGCTGAAAACCCCGTGGATGGAGAATACGAACTCTTAAAAACATATTTTCCTGATGAAGAGGTGTCGTTCATAGGAGAAGACATTGCAGAATCCTATGATATATGGTTGGAGAATGTTTTTCGATAGAGCAACAAATTTCAAGGGAGTTGGCATAAGAGCAGTCCTAGTATCAGAAATCGGTCAGCATTATCCGATGTCTGCCAAACTCAGGTTCCCGTGTACCAACAACATGGCCGAGTACGAAGCCTGCATCTTAGGGCTCAAGATGGCTATTGACATAAACATTCAAGAGTTGCTGTGATTGGAGATTCAGACTTGCTTATACATCAGGTCCGAGAAGAATGGGCGACCAAGAACTCTAAGATACTTCCATATCTGCATTATGTACAGGAATTGAGAAAGAGGTTCGTAAAGACAAAATTCCAACATGTTCCCAGGGTCCAGAATGAGTTTGCCGATGCATTGGCTACCCTATCATCCATGATACAACATCCAAACAAGAACTTCATTGATCCCATTCCATTAAAGATCCATGATCAACCTACTTATTGTGCTCATCTTGAAGAAGAGGCAGATGGAAAACCTTGGTTTCATGATATCAAGGAATACTTGGCGAAAGGAGAAAACCAAGAACTTGCAAATCCTACTCAGAAACGTACACTTCGAAGGTTGTCCAACAATTTCTTTCACAACGGAGGAATCCTGTATAGGAAGACTCCTGATTTGGGACTACTAAGGTGTGTCGACGCGAAAGAAATATCTAGGCTATTAGAGGAGATTCATACAGGGACATGCGGTCCACATATCAATAGTTTTGTCTTAGCAAAAAAGATACTCCACGCTGGTTACTTTTGGATGACTATGGAAACGAACTGCATCCAGTATGTCCGAAAATGCCACCACTGTTAGATACACGCAGACATGATAAAGGTACCTCCAAATGAGCTCAATGCAACAAGCTCACTATGGCCGTTCGCCGCCTGAGGAATGAATGTTATTGGACCAATCGAACCCGCTGCCTCCAACGGGCATAGGTTTATCCTAGTAGCAATTGACTATTTCACCAAATGTGTCGAAGTAGCATCTTACAAAGCAGTGACTAAGAAAGTTATGGCAGACTTCATGCGCGACCGCATTGTTTGTCGATTCGGGATTCTAGAGTCAATCATTACCGACAATGGCTCCAACCTCAATAGTGACTTGATTAAAGCTATGTGTGACACTTTCAGAATCAGACATAAGAATTCTACAGCCTACAAACCCCAGATGAACGGAGCAGTAGAAGCCGCCAATAAGAATATCAAGAAGATATTGAGGAAAATGATAGAGAAGCATAAACAGTGGCACGAGAAGTTATCATTTGCTCTTTTGGGGTACCGCACCACAGTTCGCACATCAACTGGGGCAACCCCCTATATGTTGGTTTATAGTACAGAAACAGTCATTCCCGCCGAGGTAGAAATTCCCTCCCTAAGGATCATACAGGAAACTGAGCTCGACGACGCAAAATGGGTGAAAAAATCGTTATGAGCAGCTAGCCCTCATAGACGGAAAGAGGATGAATGTAGTTTTTCATGGTCAACTTTATCAGAACAGAATGTCCAAAGCCTTCAACAAAAGAGTCAAGTTGAGACAGATCACCCTGGGGCAGCTTGTGTTAAAGAAAAATTTTCCGCATCAAGATGAAGCCAAGGGGAAATTCTCTCTCAACTGGCAAGGTCCGTACATGGTTCACCGGGTTCTAACGGGAGGAGCCCTCATACTTGTAGAAATGGACGGAGAAGTCTGGCCGAAGCCGATCAATTCAGATGCAATCCAGCGTTACTATGTGTAATCTTTATGCTTTCCTATATGATGTAATTTGAACTACGCCTGACCTGATTCCCGTTTAAGAGGGGATACGTAGGCAGCCCTATGGGTTCGGTCACAATGCAATAAAAATTTCATTTCCCCCCGCAATTGGAAACTTGGGTAGAATTTTGAGGAGGACCCTCAAAATTCCGAAGTAATTTCAGCCAATCATCGCAAACAATAGTCAAAAGCATCAACCCAGTAAATTGGGATAGAATTTTGAGGAGGACCCAATAAGTATGTATTTATTGTTACATTTTCTTCACTAAATCATGCATGTTTATTTCTGAAATTGCTCTATTTAGCAACGCTACCCCCAACGATACATACAACGTCACCAGATCAAAGCCGAGCAGGTCAAGCAGAGCCAGCGGGGATACGAACTAACCTCCCCCTTTTACAAAACTCATGATTTTTCTTTGGATGCAGGCACTTGAGTTGCAAAATCATCAAATGTACTATACAACTCTCAGAACTGTTACACTTACTCACAGCTGCTATCCGCACGTAGTGTCCCCAGCGGACACAGTATCCCCAGCGGACACAGTATCCCCAGCAGTCGCAATATCGCAATCCGCTATCAACTAAGAAAATTCTATTATCATTTTGCCCTTTTACTTCTTGCATAAGGCTACCATTCTGTCTTCTGAGACTAAGCTCTGTCTCCTTCTATATTCTTGCATTGCATAAGGCTACCATTCTGCCTTCCGAGGTTAAGCTTTACCTCTATCTGCATTTTTCTGCATTGCATAAGGCTACTATTCTGCCTTCTGAGACTAAGCTCTGTCTCCATATGCATTCTTGCATTGCATAAGGTTATAATTCTGCCTTCCGAGACTAAGCTCTGTCTCCATCTGCATTCTTGCATTGTATAAGGCTACCTTTCTGTCTTCCGAGGTTAAGCTTTACCTCCATCTGCATTCTTGCATTGCATAAGGCTACCATTCTGCCTTCCAAGACTAAGCTTTGTCTCCATCTGCATTTTTCTGCATTGCATAAGGCTATTATTCTGCCTTCCGAGGTTAAACTCTACCTCCATCTGCATTTTTCTGCATTGCATAAGGCTACTGTTCTGCCTTCCGAGGGTTGCTCTACCTCCATCTGCATTTTTCTGCATTGCATAAGGTTACTATTTTGCCTTCTGAGATTAAACTCTACCTCCATCTGCATTTTTCTACATTGCATAAAGTTACTACCTTCCGAGGTTAAGCCCTACCTCCACTTGCATGGCTGAAAGATCGCCACCTCATTTACACTTGCATGGCCAAAATATCGCCGCTTTATTGACACTGGCATGGCTTAAAGATCGCCGCTTTATTTCCACTTGCATGGCTGAAAGATCGCCGCTTTATTGACACTTGCATGGCTGAAAGATCACCGCTTTATTTCCACTTGTATGGCTGAAAGACCACCGCTTTATTTACATTAGCACGACTGAAAGATCGCCACCTCCTGCATTTGCATAGGTTGAAAGATCGCCAAACACTGCATCTCATGGGCTGAAAGATCGCAAAATTATCCAAAGGCGTCATTGTTCGAAGGCACCATCTTCATAGCCCGAGAACGCCATGTCATGGCCTGAGGACCCCTTTTATCTTTTGCATATCATTATTCAAAGGCATCATAGTTAGGAGACATCATTCTCATAGCCCGAGAGCATCATTTCATGGCCTGCGAATCCTTTATTATGCGCTTCATGGCCCAGGACGTCATGGTCAATGGACGTCATCCTAACCGTCCAAAGACAGCATTCATGGTCCGACGGAAACTTGCATCATGTTTAATTTTTACGCAGAATATATGCCTGTATTGCTTATTTGCAGGTAGACCAGCGAGCAACGACCATCTCAACAGGAGCGATCCCGCTCCAGTTCCCGCAGCCCTATCAGATTTCAACCATCCATCCCAACCTGAAAATTGCGTCCGTTCTTCAGAAATCTCCATCGACATATTCCGTCGACGGATCCCGAACTACATACAGCCTAATTCCTATAGAACCAGAGATATGTAGGCAGATCAGAAGCCATTTTACGGCCTAAGTCTCCTCGAACCATTTCGTTCGGTCAAAATTGGCCATCATATCTTTACCCGACAACTCTTTCATCATTCCCGGGTAAAGAGGGGTAGCTGTTGATACCCAATTTTTTCCTGTATATTTTTTATATGCAAAATACTTTCAAAATAGCATGTATATGCATATGTAAGTATGTCCCAAGATTTTAATATTTTTCTCTTATTTTTTTAAGGATTTTTAAATCAATTTATTGCCCTATTTTAGCAATAAAACCCAATTATTATTCTTAAAATTATTATTTTTGTGATTCATTTATTGGATTCTCATATTTATACTACAATACAGCTAACATAATTTTTTTTTCATATGTTTACAAATTTATTTGGCATTTTTAAAGCTAAATTGCATATAATTGCAATATTGGCCTCTTTTAAGATTTAATTGTATTTATATTTATAAAATTAACTTCAGTATTTTTAATTTGATAATTATGTATTATTTATCATTTTAGTGCTTTCAATTTATTTCTGGAAATCATTTTACTATTTTTTATAAAATAAATAAGGGAAAATGGCTATTTAAATGATAGCCCATTTGTATTTCAATTTTGGCAAGATTTGAACCCCTAATTAAACCCTATCTCAAACCCAATTACCCATCCCAAATCCTAAATCTACCCAACCCACAACCCATTTGAATAACCCGCCCGGATCCCCATTCAATTCAGGCCGTTGATCAAAATGATCAACTACCACCATTTAACCTTTCCTAAATTAATCCCGACCTACCCCCCAAACCCTAGTCATTTGCACATGTAGCCGCCTTCAATCTCCCTCCTCTCTTAGTTCTCTCTCAACTCCCCTCTCAAACCCTAGCCGCCTCCCTACACTTCCACCCTAAAATCACTGGAATCCATGGCTTCCAAGGCCATTGGAGCCCTATATCGGCCTTCTATAACTCCTACACTCCTAGTCACTATAGTTTCAAGGCCTGACCATGAAGAAGCTTGGTCCAGACCTCGAATGTTTTTCAGTGCTATGGCTATCTCCGGCCATTTTCGACCTTGTTTCGGCCAGCTATGGTTATTCGAGCTTGATCTCGACCTCTCCTGCTTAGATCAATGATTTCCAAGCCTTTCTCACCCTCTAGGTTTCTTCTGAAACCCTAACCTTTGAGGTTTTTCTGATTTTTTTAGATCCGTTGTAGATCTGTGCTTACCCTAAGCTTTCAAACATTTTCTCAAAGTTTCTTTCAAAACTCTGCTTTTAAAACTTTTATCTTTTCCGATCTAGGGTTTTGTTGAGTTATTTAAAAAGTTTCTCTGATCTTTAGCATGTTCTACTGTGTTTCTTATGTTGGTTTTTCCACTGTGTTTCTTATGTTCTTCTGTGTTTCTTATACTGTGTTTCTTATGTTGATTCTTCTACTATGTTTCTTATGTTGCTTCTCTACTGTGTTTCTTATGTTCTTCTACTGGAATACGCATACTAAGAGTCTTAGTTCCCTTTTTGGGATTTCTGAACTTATTTCATTAGTATTGCTACCTGATTTACTCGTCCTTTCATCTCTATGCTCGATTGTGGTAAAACCCTACAATTTAGGGATTCATTCGAGTTTTGAGACCATTTGCTGTATGATTTGCTTGTTCTTCATCTCTGAACTTGTTCGATTTCAAAACCCTAAATTCTTTGGACCTAGTCGAGTTTCTAAAGTTGTTTCATCTACTGCTCGATTGAGCTTCGAAATCTTTGTTTCGACCTTTGTTTCTTTATATGATTCTGGTTCCCTGCTAAACTCTTCTAAGGTCTTTCTACTGGACCCTCTGCATGTTATTTGATACTTTCTCTCTTGCTGAGTTACTATGTGACTGCCATGCTCCTATAGTTCACTAATTTTGCAATTGCATGACACCTTTGTTTGTCCTAAATCCAGCCTCACATGCCTAATATTTGTGTACTCTTTATATGTGTTGAACTTCCCTCTAAAATTACTTTCAATTTTTTGATTGATTTCAGACTTCCTTTTGTGTAAGTCTGATTGATTTCTTTCCTTGTTTTGCTAATTTCCCTGTTACTTGGTTTGAGTCGAAAACTTTCCTTAGCCTTTCTAACTTGGTTTATTCATGAACCAGTAATTTCAAATCTCTAACTCCTTGATTTACTTCTACTGATTGATTCTTACCTTATCTGTGTAACCGTGTATTTCAAAATTTCTTCCCTTAATTGAACTCTTATGTATTTACCTTTAATTGCCTACTTTACACAAGATGCTTACTTGACTTCTTTCCTTAAATAATTTTTTGCTCATTACCCTTTAAGTTTGAACTCGTTAATTAAAGGAAGTCTTCTACTGATTGATCTTAATTGGTACATGATTATTTTCTTACCTCATTTTCTGCCCGTTTTCATACTATAAATATCTGCTCTTTCATTGCCCCAAAGACACGGACACTCATAGTCTTTTTGAACCTATACCCATACTCAAAAATATTTTCTCTTGTTACTTGTATTGTGGCATGTTTTCTTTTAAGTCCTGCTGCCTGCTTTTATTCTATCCGCTTCTTTGAAACTGGTATGTCCTATTTAAGGTTTTCAGCACCACAACAATGTGTTTATTTACTACATTTGTATGCATGTCTGCCTACTACTTCTGTATAGTTCAACACTTACTCTAGCATGCTGAAATTTCTTTCTGCCTGTTCTATTAGAATCCCAAACCCCTACCCCTATGTGTTCATGCTATGGTTGGTTTGAGGCATGAAAATACTATAAACTATTATCCATAACTCAAACTTGATCCCCCTGGGATCCTAGCCTCTAATAGTGTGTGTTTCTGGCAAGCTTATAGGTATGCCAGCATCCTCCATTGCTGGTCATGCCTAAAGCTTGCCCTTGCCTAAGCAATAGGCTCTTTACAATTTCCCTATTCCCTTGAACCTCTTTTGTGCACCTGTTTGTAGCTGTTTCTCTCTCCTTTATTCCCCATAACTCTACTCTTCGCTTGAACTCTCTCTTAGACTTTAAGTTCCGCCCCCCTCTTGTGATCCTCGCCTTGGGACCCATTGAGTTCCTTCTAAACTTGGACACTTGAGGGCTTGTACTTCCACACTGCACTTGCCCCTATCTTGATAATGCAATTTGGGTGTAATTATTGCCCGGAGTCCCATTAAGGCTCTTAGGGAACCTTGACACACTCAAATTGGAGAAAGGCTTTGGATCGATGGTCCTGAAGTTGGGTTTATCATGTAACTCAGAGAGAAAGTCAGAATCAGGCTTCCTCTAATTGTATTTTTGCTTTTTCTAATCGATGGTCCCGACCTTTATGGTATTTATCTACTCTCAGAGGCTTGTAGACATATGTCATGTACGTAAAGTATTGTATGACCTTGTCGGCCTATGTTCAGTATATGAGTGGTCATTTGGTCTTTTAGGCCTGTATATCTTATGTATAAGTTAGTATTACATATTTTATTTTAGTTATCATATGACAGCCTTTCTGTCTCATTTACCTATGATAGCATGATACGAAAAGATACGTTATGTTGGTACTCAGTTAAGTAAGGTACCGGGTGCCCATCGCGGCCCATCGGGTTGGGTCGTGACAATATCCGTATTATCATCCATATTTCTGCAACACTCATAATATGAATAATGGACTTTAGCAGCCCAATATTCATTATTATATAACATAGCAAATTTTTTAACTATTCTATAAAGCTTACCTTACACTTTGGTAGACATCCTTTTATCATATATATCCTAGTAGTACTTTTCCGTTTCAACTATGTAATTTTAATCATATGAGTAACATCTTCATCTATTATTATATTCTCTTGAAACGGTGAGCCTATATATCTAAATTGTTTGCATTTTGGCACCATAAACTCATTTAGTTTCACATCAACTTTGTTCTTCTCATGCTGACTAAACTTGTAATGCATGTACTCAGTTTTACTTCTACTTCGTAAAACCCTTTAGGTCATTTGGTTGGTAGGACAAGGGATAATAGTCCCGGGATAAGATGCGAAATTATTATATCATGTGTTTGATTGAATTTGTAATCTAAAATTAGCAATATCAGAATTAATTTATTCCATAGTTATGAATTATTTAATTTCACATTGATGGTGGGATAATAGTTTAAAGATTATTTAATTCGGGATAAAATACTACAATGACAAATATGCCCTTTTCAAACGCACTCCCCCCAAATTCCTTTAAAAAAATCAAGTTTAAAATTAGAAATAAAATTTTATCCCAACTTATCTAATATACACCAAACATATATTTTATATTATACTTTATCGAATATTTAGTCCAACGAACCAAACATCCCCAATAAAAAATATATCCACTAAATAATCTCGTTACTATTTAATTTCTATATTATAATCACGTCATTAAAATCCGAAACAACTTATTCCTCAATCAAACGACCCTTATTCTCTAATGTGCTTTTCCATAGGTCAAACTTTTGGATGACACTCTCGGTAGTTTAATCAATTAGCACAATATTATGGCCTAATAACATACAAATTATCAATACATAGATTAAAATAATTATTATAATAAAAAAATAAATTTAAGCATAGTATCGTTTAATGTTGTACCTTGGGTCGGGCCCGGGCCTAAATGGGCCAAACGAGCTGGGCTTAACGGGCCCGGGCTTAACGGGCCTGGGCTCTGGCGGTCTTGGGCCTCACGGTCCCAGGCTTCGTAGGCTCAACGGGTGGAACCAGCCCGTGACGGGCCTAAGCCCATATGGTCCTAGGCTAAACGGGCCGGGCTCGTGGGCTTAGCGGGCCCAACGGGCTTTTTAATTTTCGTTTTTTAAAGGCAATTTCTTGTAAACCATATCATGGCTATATAAATAATATATATGTAGAAATCAAATTATTAAAGTGCTTCAATACATAGAAATCAAATCATTTTTGTAAATTGAAAAAAATGGCTATTTGTGCAATATGGCCGTTGGTGGTCATTGGAGGTGGGGCCCTCATTTTGATTTTGAAAAATCTTGTTTTGAAGACTTCTATAGTATACTAGTATAGTATATATATATATATATATATATATATAGATTTTCTTGTAGTATATATTGTATGTTATGTATATATATTACCTTATATATTTTCTTGTAGTATATATTGTATGTTATGTGTATATATTACCTTATATATTTTCTTGTAGTATATATTGTATGTTATGTATATATTACCTTATATATTTTCTTGTAGTATATATTGTATGTTATGTGTATATATTACCTTATATATTTTCTTGTAGTATATATTGTATGTTATGTGTATATATTATAGCTTATAAATAATTGCAAGTTAAAGACCAAAAAAATATTGCAAAAAGATATTCAAGGTTATGTCTTATAACTTTTATTACCAAAAATGGCATATCTTTCTTAGTCTTCTTCCTCCCAATGGAATGAGCACAACAAGGTACTAATACCACCATTAAAAGGGAAAAAAACTAAAAGAAGATATGTCAAAGTACAAGGTACACCATAATCTACATTGTATCTCTAACAAATTTCATAAATCCTTCAAGGTTCAGAGGAGGTTGCGTTGGTGGTGGTGGAAAAGAAGCTTGTTCATCACCACTTCCGGGCGAAGCAGCATCCTCCGCAATTTCCGCCATCATTTCTTCATAAGCTTCATCTATCGCCGGTTGTGATTCCGCAATTCCAAAGTTCCTTCTTTCCGAGCGGATCCAATCTCTAAACAGTACAGATTTTTCCAAGCTCTCCCTCATTGACGCTCTATGATCACCTATTTGAAGTCTTGCTTGACTGAAAGCGCTCTCTAATGCAACAGTTGAAGCTTGAATAGATAAAATATCCTGAGCCATCCTTGCAAGAACCGGGAAATGTTTTTCCTTGCCTTCCACCATTCCAAAAGATCAAAAGTACCGTCTGAATTTTCCTTTTCAAGTCCCTGCGACAAATAAACTTGAAGCTCATTTAGATGTGAAGTTTCATCATAATTATCACCTTGAGAACCCCTGAACTCCGTCCAACATTTAAGTACTTTTAAGCCCGCAGCTCTTTTAGACGATTGTGAACTAGACGAAGTAGGGGTTGGAACATTTGGCCTAGCATGTTCTAAGGCAAGTTGATAATCATTATAAATTGTTTCAGCATTAATTTTAATTGATGCTTTTGCATCTGCAAGTGTAGCAAATTCCTCATTTGAAAGATCTAAAGCCTTATAAATATTTGAGTACCAAAAATAAGGACCTCCTAATTTCATTGTAGGATTCAACATTGCAGCAACACCATAAATAGGAGGGATAGGGAAAAAATATTTTTTAAACTTTTCTTTCATTGCATTTATAGCAAGTTGATAAATTTCCCCACCCTCCGAAAATTCAACAAACAAATCACATAGTGCTGCAATATAAACTAAACAGTTTGAAATAGTAGGATAATATTGCCCAGAAAATGCATTTGTAGTAATTTGAAAATGTTCTAAAAAATCTATAAGAATTTTAACATTCGTCCAATCTTGAGTAGTAAGCATTTCATCATCATCCTCACCACCTACCCGAGCATTAAACGTTCCATTAATTGAGTTTCTATATTCATATGCAACTACTAAACTTTCGTACATATAATTCCATCTAGTCGGTCAAGGTTTAGGAACCTTTCTTTCTCTAAGGCCATATTCATCACATTTTTTAAAATATTCTCTTAGTCTACTTCTACGGTTTGAATAAAAAAGCCAATTAAGAGTCATTTTAACCTTTTCAATTTCTAAATTTAAAATTCGCATACCATCACCGACAATTAAATGATAAATATGACAAATACATCTAACATGGAATATATTTCTAAATGCGGGATTTAGTGTTGTTGTAAGTATGCCTATAGCACTAGTGTTACTAGAAGCATTATCCATAGAAGTTGATATTATTTTATCTCTAAAGCAAAAATATCTACAAATATCTGCAACAGTGTTAGCTATAAACTTACCTGTGTGACATGAATTAATTATTCAATACGCAATAATGCGTTTTTGCATTGTCCACTCCTCATCTATCCAATGATTTGTAACAGTTACATAATCACAATCATTACCACTTCTACCAATATCAGTAGTAATAGAAATCTGATTACTTATATGAGTAAATAAATACCGCACATATTGTTCATATTCATGTTTATATTTATAAATATCACTCTTAACTGTTGCGCGAGGCCAACCTTTATAAGTAGGATTAAAAACTCTTCTAATATAATGAATCCAATTAAGATTAGAAGCAAAAGTATAAGGTAAGCACATAACGGTAATCATCTTTGCTAACTCTTCACGATCTCTATTAGGATCGTAATATAAAATACCTCCGGTCACAGTGTTAATTCCGGGTTGAACTAGATTTGAACCTGTACTAGGGTTAACCGTAGAATCTACACTTGTCCCCTCTAGCTACGCTTTCATTTGTAAAAATCTAGCTTTATCTCTAGGGTGTGTTTTTATGTGCCTAGTCAAATTACCCATACCGCTACGGTCTCCAGTATATTTATGCGCCATTAATTTCCCACAAGTTTTATACTTAGCCTTATTTTGTTCTCTTACTTGAGTAAAAAAATTCCAAACTAATGATGTTTCTAGGCGTTTAGCAGGTTCTCTATTAAAAGTAGGAGTTTCTACAGGTGGGTCGGCCGGTGCATCAGTTGGGTTATTAACAGGACTAGTAGGTGTATCATCTAAATCTGGTGCTTGGTTTCATCATCATCCTCATTTTCCTCATTATTTTCTAAGATAGTTTCATTAGGATAAAGAGCATTTATAATTTCATCATCTAATCTTTCACTTGGTGCAACATTATGGCAAAATTCACTATCGGTAAATTGAAAACAAGGGTGATCACTATCAAGAATTACGGGAGGAGGAAGACGTCTAGGTTGGCGACTACTTTCAACTTGCTTATCTTTTGTAGGTCGGGGAGCCGGGGGGAAGGGTAGTTGGTTGACCACTACTTTCACCGGTTTTATCTTTTCCCTTACCAAATATTTTTTTCAAAGAAAATGCCATATTAATTACAATTATGCAAACTAAAACACACAAAAATATATTCTTAAAACTTAAGAGTTGAAACGAGTTTACCGGATTGCCGAACAACTTCTTGAAAATTGAAAATCGTTGAAGACTTGATGACTTCAATTCATTAACTTCACAATTTTTCACGAAGTTTCAACAATAAAATAAGCAATTCTAGTAGAGAGATTGATGAATTGGTGAGTAAAAATGAAAGAATTAGGGGGTATTGATAGTTGAAAAATGAAAAAGTGTAATTATATAAAGTTTGGGGGCCAAATGACTATTTTATAAACTACCAAACAATCAGAAAAAAGCCCCAAACGGCTACTTTTTAAATATGGACGTAGGGCTGTTTTTTTTATTTTTATTTTTTTTAAATTATAGTCGTTAGGCCCGCTGGTCCCGGACCAGGCCCGCCAGCCGGTCCGGGGCTAACCAGTCCCGGGCTCGTGGGCTTAACATGGAAGACCAGCCCGCCTCGGGCTTTAAGGCACCGTTAGGACCGGCCCACCAGGCCCGTTAGGCCCGCAGGCCCGGTCCGATCCGGTTCAGGACCGACCCACAGTGCAGCATTAGTATCGTTTAATAAATAACAAATATGATAGTGTTACGAAGCCAAATTTGAAGGAAGGTCTTTGAAATTAGAGTATCATTTATGTTATTTATCATTAATCAAGTTAGGCCCACACCGATTGAATTTTGGCGGTTCCCTCCATTTGTTTTCCACCAGTCTTCGTTACAAATTTGAAAGCACCACTCACACAACACCTACTGCCTCTTTCTCCAGAAGCTTCTCCTTCCTCACATCAATGGCCGGTGCTTCCAACCCCAAAACCCTAAACAAAACCCTTCTTCTTTCACAATCCCAATCCTTACACTCAGCTCTCGTGGACGATGACGATTTTCAAGATCCATCTCCTTCTCAGCTCCGATTGCCAAAACCCACCTCAACAATTCACTCCCGTAAGCCTCTTGCACCTTATAATAAGAATAATAATAATACTGCCAGTGCTCGCCCTTCCAAGAAGCCAAAACAGCATCCACTACACGGCGGCAAGGAGAACTTAATTGTTGTTGGAAAGTGTGCTGAGGATTCGGATTCGGGTCATAGATTGGATAATTCTCGTCCTACCAAGAATCCAAAACAACAACCACTAATTTCCGAGAAATCGGAGTCCGAGTTTGAGGATTTGGATCTGTGTCATGGATTGGATAGCATAGAATCGACTATAGATTGTTGTTCTAGGGCCCAAAGAACGGAGAATGAGAAAGAATTAAAGAAGGGTTACTTGTTTAAGTCGATAGAGGCGAGGTTGCTCAATTCAGATGGCGGATTTGAAGAGAGAAAGGAGGAATCGGAGGAGTGCTCTGAGCTTGATTTGCTGCTCAAATTATGCGGCGAGGAGGAGGATGAAGGAGATGGTGTAGAGTCTTTTGGCTTAGAGGATGAATATGGTCTCCTTTGTTGCCCCCTTTGTGGAGCTGATATTTCAGATTTGAGTGGTGACATGCGAGAGGTTCACACTAATGAGTGCCTTGACAATGAGGAGACTCCAGCTCATGTAAGATGCTCTTTGTCTAATCCTCATTTACCACTGTATGATCTTTGTTACTTAAAGGTATAAAATTTTCATAAAATTTGGGCCTAATTCAACACCTAAAAATATAAATGTATTTCCACATCGTTGTTTCAGTTGCATTTCCCATTTTTTTGTCTCTAGTTCAAGTGTCACTGCTGCCGTTATAGTTCATCAGTGACGTTACCAGTGTTTCCTGATTTTTAATGAAGATATGGGAAGTTAAACTTGGTTTACCTAAGTTGGAATTTGTTGATCATCTTGCAGGTGGTTACTGCCAATAATGATGTATCTTTTCAGTGTCCTGGGCAAGTGCTTAATGATTCCCCATGTCAATCTCCTAAAGAGGTTATCCGTGTATCACCTGTTGTGGAATGGTTACGAAATCTTGGACTTGCTAAATATGAAGAAATCTTTGTTCGGGAGGAGATTGATTGGGACGCTTTAAAATCCCTGACAGAAGAGGTTTACTTATTGTTCTTCATTTTTAATATACTTGTGCTCACTATAAAATGAACGATATCTCTAAAGTCACGGCAACACAAAAGGAAGTATAAGTTTTATGTTTTTGTTGGCTGTTACTGGCGGAGTTCTTTGCTTTGGAAAGTGCGCTTGTGCCGTGAGGGTGGTTGCGTCCAGCTTTTTGTACCAAAAAAGAAAAAAAAGATTACGTCCAGCTTTTATGCACAAATGCACCTGTAATCTTTACGTGGCTATTATTCATGGTTATCTTTAAAGACTCTGTTGTAAGCATAAAATTTTAAACACGGATTGGGCTGATTAAAATGCTTTAGAGCATACTAAAGTTTGAAACAATTTGATGTGTTTATGTCCCTAGGTAATATGTGAAGGGCAATTATTTCTCTAATTGGCTATATGGCACCAAAGGTGGGATATTCAAGGGCAGGGTGAGGGCATGGCTTCAAGGATTCTCCTTCATATGTTTTCCCTTCTAGAAAATGGTGCAGCCTTTGCCTCCTTTAAATGCACCCCCGAGACACATGAAAGAAAAATGTATATGACAACCATCGATCTCATTGTCTGTTTCTCATTACCAGTTTTGAACTACAAATTCTTATTTGGAGTTGGCCGTTGGAGGTTCAGAACAAGGCTGGAACAGTGAGAACTGAAACCAAAAGTAGTCTTGAAGAATCATTTACAAGATAACTGAAGTGACAACTCCCTGGTTATTATTGTTTGAGTACTGCCGGAGCTTCTCTTTAAATTCTTGTGCCCAAAAGAATTTGTTTTAGGTTCAAGCCAAAAAAGATAATGGTAAAAGTAAGACTTGAATTTTCTTCCCTAGAGGGAAAATACCTGGCAAATTCACATACCTTATAAATCAAGACTTGTTTCTCTGCCATGTATTCATGGAACATACTTCTCATGGTGATTTATGTGCAAAAGCAATTAGTACATTTTACTTTCCTTCAAACTAAATCCATTCCAAATTGGACTTGTAAAGGGAGGCTTTGCTGAGTTGCGCTTGCTATTTCCACTGTTATCTTATTTATGTGATTTGGTGACCAAAATATTCAAGCTGTTTATTTCAGTTGGTGCTCAAACTACTTCCCGTTGGTTGTATTTTTGCCCATCTAATACCACTATTTCAAGTTATGTTGCAGGATTTATTTGGCATTGGTGTCACTGCTCTTGGTCCGAGGAAAAAGATTATTAACTCTATTTTGGAGCTAAGAAAGGAAACTGCCGTGGAAAAAGTAGCTCGGCGAGATGCGACAAAAGTTGTACATGATGATGCCTGTACTAAACCAAGCAAGTTGATAACAGATTATTTTATTGGTTCTGTTTCGGAAAGAAAGAGAGTTTGTGCTACTGGTAGGGCACAAATGGAGGTTGGAAGAACGTGTTCAGATGCTTCCCATAAGAGAATTCAGAAGAAAAATCCAGCCAAGAGTGCAAAATCTAAAGATATTCCCGTGTGGTGTTCTGTACCAGGAACACCATTCCGAGTGGTAAATACCCTAAATAAATAACCTACTTACATGGACTTTTGTATCATCTCAGTTCTTGGAAAAATTGCATAATTTACTATTCAACAGCATCCGTTTTGCCAATTTTAAGTTGGATGCTGAAAATGCACATATGTTACTGGAAGCTCTCCATAGTATACACACATTTATTTGGATCTCATATAGTGGAGAGTACAGTTCTGATTCAAAGCAATGCCAATGCATATTTTATACTGTATTAGTGGCTAAACTAGTTGTATGATTTCCTGCATCTTAATGCTTGTGAATTTGGTTATTGCTAATGAAAATTGTTGCAGTATGTCAATAGAGGACCGGGCTTTTATTCAACTGCTAGGATGTAAACTTGTTATTCTTTACCTCAACTTTGATATAAATTGCGAAAAGTGTCTTGTTTACATCATTGCAGGATGCTTTCAAGTACTTGAGAAGAGATTGTTCTCATTGGTTCCTCAGCCACTTCCATTTAGATCGTAAGACCTCTTCTGTTAACCATTTTTTCGAATGTTTATAGCTGAACCAGTACAAATAGAAACAACGAAAATAGCATCAACTTGCAGGCCAGTCTCCTTTAACTCTGCTTGTAGGGACATTTCCAAAAGTGTGTTCACTTTCCTTTAAAGGATCAAAAAAGGTTGCTGAACCTTCTTTTGATTCTCTATGATATAACATCTCTGCAGTCCAAATGCACAAAGGTCCATTTTTCTCTTCCTGCAACAAATGCTAAATAATTAACATTTTCGGCTCTTCTCTTAATAACAGTGTTAAGTTCTACAATAAAAATAAGATGGAGGCAATAATTGGTTTGACTTTGACCCTCTAATGAGATTTTAGAGCTTTCACGTATTTGCTTGCAGAAGTCTTAAAGTACACTGTCAGTTGATTGAGTAATTACATGTTTAACAATTAGAGAGAAGCACATTTACTTTTGAAGGTGTTGGTTTATGTTTAGTCAACAATGGCATGTCAATTGGAAGAGTTGGTGGAAAGAGTTGGTGTGGATGCTAGGAGGAAGCTTCCTCCTTTGATGTCACCCATGACATCAAGAGGAGGTCTTTACCTCTATAAATAGATGCACTCCTTCATTTGTAGAAACCATCCCAAAAATAATACAATACATTGTAGTGAGTAGAGAGTTAAGAGAGAAATTCTCTTAAGTGTAATTGAGAACTCTCCCCTTCCTTTGTTAATATTAAAAAGGCAACTGTTCTCTGGTGGACGTAGGATTATTTTGATCCGAACCACGTTAAATCTTGTGTTCTTTCTTTTACGTTTCCGCTAACAATTGGTATCAGAGCAACAAGATTCTTTAACGATCCAAGGAGGAAGAACAAGCAAAGATGAGTTCCATGAAGTTTGAAATTGATAGATTCAGTGGACGCAACAACTTCAATATCTGGAAGATCCAGATGATGGCGTTACTGCGGAGGGAAGGTTCAATCCATGCTATTGACGGAAAGTATCCTAAGGATATATCAACTCCCGACAAGGAGAAGATTGAAGGGGATGCATTGAGTGCAATCCAACTATCCCTTGCACCTAACGTGCTTTGTGAAGTGAGTACGGGTACCGAAGAGACGGCCAAACAGTTATGGGAAAAGCTAGAAGGGCTATACCAAGACCGATCAGTGACAACAAGGATGTTGTTACAACGGTGTCTTCACACATTTAATATGGGGTCAGGTACTTCGTTACAAGATCATTTAGATGCGTTCAATAAACTTGTCATGGACTTACAAATTGCAGGAATTAAAAAGGAGGAGGAGACGCTTGCATGTGCTTTGCTATTTTCATTGACTTCAGGATATCGTGATATTGAGAATTCAATGATGTATAGCAAGGAGCCTATCAAGCTTGAGAAAGTGCGGCAGACACTTAACTCTAGTGATGTGCGGAGGCACATTGAAGGAGATAGAGATGACCAGACAAGTGGGCTCTTTGTGAGAGGCCAGACTAGCCAACAGGGAAAGAGCAAATCAAAGCACAGATCAAAGTCTCGTGTGAACAAGAAGAATACAGAGTGTTGGGGTTGTGGCAAGAAGGGGCACTTTGAACGAGACTGCCCAATGTTAAAGTCCTAGGAAAAGGCGAGTGCATCCACAGTTGAACAAGTACACGATTTTGATAATGATTATGTACTAACAACATCGTGTAATAATAATAGTAGTTATGAAAACAAATGGGTGTTAGACTCTGCTTGTACTCTGCATATGACATTCCGAAAAGACTGGTTTAGCAGCTATGAGAAAAGTGGAGGAACCGTGGTAATGGGCAATAATGCAACTTGTGCAATAGTTGGCATTGACTCAGTTCGGGTTCGCTGCCATGATGGAGTCGTGAGGACTATTACACAAGTCCGTCATGTTCCTGATCTGAAGAAGAATTTGATCTCCCTGAGTACTCTAGATGAACAAGGCTACAGGTACATGAGCGAAGCAGGAACTATAAAGGTGACTAAAGGTTCTTTAGTCATGCTGAAAGGCAAGCTGGAGAACGGCCTTTACACATTGGCCGGAAGCACCATTGTTGGCTCTACAAATGCATCTATCGTGCAGTTATCTAATGATGACAAGGCAAAACTATGGCACATGAGATTGGGTCATATGAGCGCACGTGGACTGGAGATGTTGAGCAATCGTAACCTTTTGGAAGGTGAGAAGATCAGCACACTTGACTTCTGTGAGCACTGCGTTCTAGGGAAGCAAAAGAAGGTCAGCTTCAGCACTGGCAAACACAAGACGAGAGGAGTGCTAGACTACCTCCATTCAGATTTATGGGGTCCATCTAAACTTCCATCGAAGGGCAAAAAGAGGTATCTTATCACTTTTATTGATGATTTCTCACGAAAGGTTTGGGTGCATTTTTGAAGGCAAAAAGTGATGCTTTTGAAGCATTTAAAGAGTGGAAGATTTTGGTTGAAAATCAAATGGAGCGGAAAATCAAGTATCTTCGCACAGACAATGGCTTGGAGTTTTGCAATGAAGAGTTTAATGAATTCTGCAAGGTTCATGGGATCTCAAGACATAGGACTGTCAGGCATACCCCACAGCAGAATGAAGTTGCCGAGAGAATGAACAGAACTCTTCTTAAAAAGGCTCGTTGTATGCTTCTACAAGCAAAATGTCCAAAGTATTTTGGGCTGAAGCAGTTCACACTGTTGCTCATATTGTCAATCGATCTCCAGCATCGGCAATTGACTTTAAGACTCCGAATAAGGTATGGTCAGGTGAACCCTCTAACTATTCATACTTACGAGTATTTGGGTGTCCACCTTATTATCACGTTAATGAAGGAAAGCTTGAACCAAGGGCTAAGAAGGCCATATTCGTAGGGTATGTGGATGGAGTAAAAGGGTACAAACTTTGGTGTTTGTCTTTACTCAAATTTATAGTTAGTAGAGATGTCACCTTTGATGAATCCTCTATACTTGATCCCCGTAAAGTTTTCGTGGAGTTTTCAGGAAATAAGAACGACGAGCAGGTGGAGCTTCCGGTGGAGCTTGCCAAGGAAAAGGATCAAGAGACTCAGGTTAAAGATGAGTCAGAAGATGTAGACCTTGAAGAACTTGCTGTCAATGAACCATACACAATTGCAAATGGGAGGGAGAAGAGGCAGACACGAGAACCGGAACGCCTTATAGATCAAGCAAACTTGATTGCATATGCGTTCGTAGCTGCACAAGAAGAGATTAAGGATCTGGAGCCCTCCTCGTATATTGAAGCAACTTCTTGCAAGGATGCTGTACAATGGCGGTTAGCCATGACTGAAGAGATGGAGTCTCTTCACAAGAATCAGACATGGGTTTTAGTGAAAAGACAAAAGGGGAAGAGGACAGTTGGATGCAAGTGGGTCTACCGAAAGAAAGAGGGAATTCCTGAAATGGAAGATGCTAGGTTCAAGGCGAGATTGGTTGCAAAAGGATTCAGTCAGAAGGAGGGAATTGACTACAATGAGATTTTCTCTCCAGTCGTGAAGCATAGCTCAATTCGCGTGCTACTAGCATTGGTTGCCCAATTTGATTTGGAGCTTCAACAACTTGATGTCAAAACTGCTTTCTTACACGGTGATCTAGAAGAGACAATCTATATGGATCAGCCTGAAGGTTTCCTAGCTGAGGGAAAAGAAGATCACGTATGCCAACTAAAGAAGTCTTTGTATGATTTGAAGCAATCCCCTAGACAGTGATACAAGAGGTTTGATGCATTCATGACTACACATAAATTCTCAATGAGTGCATTTGATAGCTGTGTGTATCACAAGAAGATGTCTGAGATAAATGCTTTGAAGAAACTGTTGAGTAAGGAATTTGACATGAAGGATTTAGGAGCTGCAAAGAAAATCCTTGGTATGGAGATTTCAAGAGAAGACGATGTTGTACATCTTTTTCAGAAGAGGTATATTGAAAAGGTTCTCAAGAGATTCAATATGCATACGTGCAAGCCTGTAAGTACACCATTAGCTCCTCATTTTAAACTTTCAGAGTTACAAATGCCTCAGTCCGAGGATGAGGTGGAGCATATGTCAAAGATTCCTTATGCCAGTGCAGTTGGTAGCATTATGTATGCTATGGTATGCACACGTCCAGATATTGCTCAATCTGTAAGTGTGGTAAGTAGATACATGTCCAGCTCAGGAAAGAGGCGTTGGGAAACTGTCAAGTGGATATTGAGATATCTCAAAGGAGCTTCTGGTGTTGGTCTGACCTTTCAAAAAAGTGGTGGAGGTATTTCAATTCTCGGTTATGTAGATTCTGACTATGCAGGAGATCTTGACAGAAGAAGGTCCACAACTGGATACATCTTTACCCTCGTTGGCAGTGCCGTTAGTTGGAAGTCGACTCTGCGGTCGATTGCCCGCTTTGTCTACGACAGAAGCAGAATACATGGCAGCAGCGGAGGCGGTGAAGGAAGCTATCTGGTTGAAATGTTTAGTAGCGGAATTGAGTTTGGTTCAGCTGGAATCAACTCTTAGATGTGATAGTCAGAGTGCAATTCATCTAATGAAAAATCAGAGATTTCATAAGCGCACTAAACACATTGATGTCAGATTTCATTTTATTCGAGATGTTGTTGAAGAGGGAACTATCAAGGTCGTGAAGGTTATCACAGACGATAATGCTGCAGATATGTTGACCAAGATAGTCCCACTCACTAAGTTTGCACACTGCAACGACTTGGCGGGGGTGTGCATCAACTGATGCAACTTCGAAGAGAACAATTGTTAGGTGGAGGTGGTATGTTCAACAATGGTTTGATTCTTCTTGTTTCTTACAACGGGGTTGCCCAGTAAGCTTAGAAGTTTTGGCCAGAGTTGTTCACACGCACGCTCGAAACGCAAACCAAGGTGGAGATTGAAGGTGTTGGTTTATGTTTAGTCAACAATGGCATGCCAATTGGAAGAGTTGGTGGAAAGAGTTGGTGTGGATGCTAGGAGGAAGCTTCCTCCTTTGATGTCACCCATGACATCAAGAGGAGGTAGTTTGATGTCACCAATGACATCAAGGGGAGGTCTTTACCTCTATAAATAGATGCACTCCTTCATTTGTAGAAACCATCCCAAAAATAATACAACACATTGTAGTGAGTAGAGAATTAAGAGAGAAATTCTCTTAAGTGTAATTGGGAACTCTCCCTTTCCTTTGTTAATATTAAAAAGACAACTGTTCTCTGGTGGACGTAGGATTATTTTGATCCGAACCACGTTAAATCTTGTGTTCTTTCTTTTACGTTTCCGCTAACAATTTTCATGTGCTTGTCAATAAAATGAAGTTGTCAAGGTTGCGTTATCTTCATTTTCGTGTATGCTTATTCTCCATGTTCATGTTAAGGGCATGCTGTACTAAATTATTTGCCGGTTTTCCCAATGGTTACCGCATATAAATCTATATTTCTTTACAAAATTGGATTACCTTTTTAATTCTTCTTGTAGAATTTCCTCTTCTATCATGAAAGTCAATTGATAACTTTTTGTATCTTAGTTATAAGAGTTATTTCAGGATGTTACATTTGTAATGAGGATATCATCATGTAGATATTAATCTGCATTAAGTCCTGTCTTGATTGATTGCTGGAATGGCATTAATTGAGAACTGTTAGAATGCATCCTTATATGTGTATATGATAGTCTAGTTTGACGCTTCTGTTATCAGCAATTGGTTATCAGTCTAGCTTTGAATTTTGTTGTCCTATACCTCTGTAGATTATCAAGGCCTTACTAAGTCCTTCTGTCATGGAAAAATTTATTGTTCCTCAATTACGGCAAAGCTTGTTAATCTGAAGATTGGAATCCCATGGGACAAGATACAAGTTTTACCCATCAACCAGAAGATCAACATCGCAGGGATTGATGTCATATGCTTTGATGCAAACCATTGCCCGGGTTCCCTAATAATCCTTTTTGAGCCACCCAATGGTAAGGTGTGGTACAAATTGGTTTGCCCTATGCTTTTCCTGAGTTCTAGATTGATTGTTCTTGTGAGGATATCTTGTTTGTTTCATGCAATAGGCTGTCCTACACACGGGGGATTTCCGATTTTGTGAAGAAATGACAAGGAATTCAATCTTGCAGACTTGTGGTGTCCACACTCTGATCCTAGATACAACATACTGTGACCCTCAGGTATTTTAGATTGATAGTTCATTCATTGTTAATTTGTTATGAAGTCAAATAACCTACCAATAATTATGTGCTTGCTTATGTGGTGACACTTCCTATTTTGTAATGGTACAGAATGTTCCTCCCCTACAAATAGTAATATCGCATTAAACTTTCACATATTTCTAAAATTTGTATTCATTATAAATTCTTCTTCTCGAGCCGAGAGTCTTTTGGAAACAACCTCTCTACCTCCCCAGGGTAGGGGTAAGGTCTGCGTACATATTACCCTCCCCAGACCTCACTTGTGGGATTCCACTGGTTGGTTGTTGTTGTAATATTCTTTATAAATTCAATTCTAGCAGGAATGTGATATTTTAACTTTTTCTTATGTTCATATGAATATAATACACAGGTCAAACCAAATTTGAACTTAAGCCTAGTCGATCTTGGTTGCTTAAAATGGGACAAAAGGGAGTAGCAATTATTAGTATTATCATGCTAACTATGACATAGTTAAAATGGACATATATTAGTTATAGGAAGTTAAATGGATATATGTTAGTTATAGGAAGTTACTATTAACTTGTAGAATATCAAGTATTTGAATGCCAAATATATTGATTCATGGTATTTTAATAGTTAATAGGTCTAACACATGCTGCTTTTTTGGGTGTGTTCTGGCTATCAGTTAAGGTACAACTATTTAAGTGTACATGGTACAAGCTCTATTTTCTCTGGACCAATTACAGAAAGCAGTCATATTAACAAAAATCCCCTTGAATATTGGGTACTCTTTCTTTATGGCTTGAGAAGCAGATACTGCCAAACTCTTGTTTATACAGTTAGATACATTTCAGTGTTTTAACAGCATGTTTCCTTAAATACTTCAAATGCTCTAAGAGTTTTCTTACCTTGCAGTATGACTTTCCAAAACAGGAGGCTGTTATTCAATTTGTTATAGAATCAATACAAGCTGAAACTTTCAACTCAAAGACCTTGTTTCTCATTGGTAGCTATACTATAGGTAGACTTCATATCTGAGTTTTTGCATTGCTTGGTAATATTATGACCAAAAGCTCAAAACCTACCTAGTATCGCATGTCAAGTGCTTTCATCTGAAGGCTTTTCTCATGGTTTCTGCACTAATTGGTTCAGGAAAAGAGAGGTTGTTTGTTGAGGTTGCTCGTGCTCTTCAGAAGAAAGTCTATATCACTGCATCGAAGTTACGCATTTTGGAGTGTTTGGGTTTTCCTCAAGAAGATATGCAGTTTTTCACATTAAATGAGCAGGAAAGCCAAATTCATGTTGTGCCTATGTGGACACTGGCTAGCTTCAAAAGATTGAAGTATGTTTCTAATCAGTATGCGGTAAGTTTTTTGATGTCCAAGTGTTTTGTGATGATTCCAAATTCTGATGCAGCCCCAATCTGATGCTTTAAGTATATTGGAGATGGGAAAAAAGTTGGTTTTGATCTTTTCAAATAGTAATAGTGCTTATATTTAGGAGGAGTGAGTATATGATATTAATAAAAATATATAATTGACTTTCTATCCTCACAAGGTAGGGGTAAGGTCTGCGTACACACTACCCTCCCTAGACCCCACGGTGTGGGATAATACTGGGTATGTTGTTGTTGTATATAAATGACTTTGTATGATTATTATGCCTGCAGGCTGTGTGTTTCCATCTTTGATCAGTTCAATAGATTGGCTAAATTTATTTGGATAATACTTAACTTTTGCAATCCCAATAGTGCCAGTCGAGCTACAATTGTTGGAGGGATAAAAAATAGTAGTACATAAAATCTCAATAAAAAGAATTTGTATTCAATTGAATAATTCTCTGCAAACAATCAAACATACAATTTAAATGGTATAACACCTGCTACCCCCCCCACAAAAAAAAAAAAAAGGAAAGAAAAACAATAAATGAATAATTACAAATTTTGATATGGTGCCTTTAACTCACAGAATGAAATCCCTCAGAATTATGTTTTGTGCTGAAGAAGGACCTTCTGGAAACATGTTGAACATGAAAGATGAAGACTTAATAGTATGGAGGAGGTGGTGATGAGGAAGGAATTGAGGATGATTGATAATAGTAAGAAGGTGATGGTGAAGGAGGAGGGGGCGAATTATAGTAGTAAGATGGTGGAGGAGGAGATGATGATTTCGTGTAATAGTCATTCTTTGGCAAAGATGGCACCTTGTATTCCTGTCTAGGCATTAAGGGAACCTTATAGTAGTTATCTTTTGGAATAGATGGCACCTTCTTGTAGTTATCCTTTGGAATTGATGGTTTCTTGTAGTAGTCATTCTTTGGCAAAAATGGCGCCTTGTATTCCTGTTTAGGCATTGAGGGTACCTTGTAGTAGTTATCTTTTGGAAGAGACGAAACCTTCTTGTAGTTATATTTTGGAGTTGATGGTTGCTTGTAATAATCATTCTTTGGCAAAGATGGTCCCTTGTATTCATGTTTAGGCATTGAGGGTACCTTGTAGTAATCTTTTGGAAGAGATGGCAACTTCTTGTAGTTATTTTTTGGAACGGATGATTTCTTGTAGTAGTCATTCTTTGGAAAAGATGGCACATTGTATTCTTGTTTAGGCATTGAGGGTGTCTTGTAGTAGTTATCATTTGGAAGAGATGGCACCTTCTTGTAGTTATCTTTTGTTGCTGATGTTTTCTTGTAATAGTCATTCTTTGGTAAAGATGGTGCCTTGTATTCCTGTTTAGGCATTGAGGGTACCTTGTAGTAATTTTTTGGAAGAGATGGCACCTTGTAGTTATTTTTTGGAACGGATGGTTTCTTGTAGTACTCATTCTTTGGAAAAGATGGCACATTGTATTCTTGTTTAGGTTTTGAGGGTGTCTTGTAGTAGTTATCATTTGTAAGATATGGCACCTTCTTGTAGTTATCTTTTGGAACTGATGGTTTGTTGTAGTAGCCATTATTTGGCAAAGATGGTACTTTGTATTCCTGCTTAGGCATTGAGCGTACGTTGTAGTGGTTCTTGGACACTTGTGGCACTTCATAATTGTCTTGTGATAGTGGCTGGATATGATAGTTGTCACTTTTGGTTACTGTGCTTAGTACTTTGTTGTATGTTGAAACTGGTGATTTATAAGAATCGGATGAATATGCCATAGTGCAAGTTGCAATCAAGAAAAGTGCCAAAGCAGAAGCAAATTGAGGCCATTGCTTCTTTATTTGGCTCCCCATTGAGAATATTTGGATTCTAAGGCTGACTGGATAGATTTATTTTTCTGTGTATTTGAGAATGGAGTAACTAGGAGGTTATATAGCCTAAACTAAGAAGGTGACTTGATGATTTGGATGCTTAAAATAATCCAAATTCATATGAGATTTTGCCATGTTTTGGTTAATGCCGTTCCACTAAGGTCTTGAGATAATGGGGAGCCATGATCAAATCGCAACTTTGCTTGATTCACTTACATTAAAAAAATTAAAAAATCCAGACCATGTAATTTTTACTTGGTTAATCCAAATTCGGACGAACCCGGTAATTTTTACTTAGACCATGTATTTTTATTAGGAAATTCATTAAATATGTATAAATATGCAATTGCGAACCCAATAATTAAGACGAGCTATGAGTTCGATGACAAGTTCAAAATACTTAAACTTTAAATCCTGGCTTCGTCTCTGCTCATAAGTTGTCTTCTTCACTTCAACTTGCTCTCTGTTCTAGACTACAAATATGTCAGGTTCGTTGACATCATTTTGGTGCTTTCTCGGTGTTGTTGGGTTCTCTCTGCAAGACCCAGGAGAGTTATCTAGCCAAATGTTTGCACAAAATTCTAGAGCTAAATTCTTTCACTGGTACACCTCTGTTAGTCTTGATTGCGCTCATTCAAACCCTTTAGCCATTCTTTAAGTTTTTTCAGTATTTATGTTTAACTTCGTCTCCTCATTCCTATACGCCGTAATCCCATGCACTTAATAAAGGGTAGCTCGGTGCACGAAGCATCCTGCATTCACGCAGGGTCCGGGGAGGGCCGCGTAGGTAGCCTACCCTAAGAAGCATCCCATGCACCCTAGAATATTATATTTTTCTCTTTATAGTTGCTTACTTTGTTTTAATTAATATGATTTTCCATTTTGGGCCGTTTCAAAATGTTTGACACCATTCTATTAAATTATACACACTAAAACTTTGATGTGCTGTTTGCTCTCTTTTCAACCACTATGTTAATATTCTCTTTCCTCATCATTAACAAATTATGTAAGTTGATTAAAATAGCAGACACTGACATAAAATAAATCGGAGGAAGTATAAGTTATTGCTTTAGCATTTCTCTTGGATGACTTTCGTCTTTCTTTTACTTAGAACGCTAATCAACAGTAAGATGGACTACTTCTTGGTAAACTTTTTGTGTACTTGTGTCATTTTTCTACCAAAACTGAAATTTTCCTGGCTGCTTCTTAAATCTACACTAGCTTTGTCATTGACCTCAGGAAATAAAGTGTTGACTACTAAAGCCTTTGGTACTTACAATGTGCCTTATCCATTACATTTTACGGGGAACTCTCCAACCAATAAGTTTCTGCATCACCATATACAGAAACTATGGCTCAATGATTTTAACTTGTTAAGTGTTTGATTTATGTATTGATCCAAATTTGAGTGGTGATGTAACAGTTTGTTACTTCTCCAGGGACGGTATAGTCTTATTGTTGCTTTCTCTCCCACTGGTTGGTCATTTGGTAAAGGAAAGAAGAAGTCAACTGGAAGCAGGTGGCAGCAGGGTACTATCATCAGGTTATTGTCTACTTAACTTTGTTTATGAGTCAAAGTAGCTACATATGTAATTATAATTGAGTCAATGTACTAGATCAATGGATGACATTTAACTACTGAACCAACATGTGTTTGTTCCGATTAGCATGGGTTAAACACAACTGATTGATGAAAACATCATTTGTTTTGCTCTCAGGTATGAAGTACCGTACAGCGAACACAGCAGCTTTTCAGAACTCAAAGAGTTCGTTAAGTTTGTATCTCCTGTTAACATCATCCCTAGTGTAAATAATCATGGACCTGAATCCAGCAACGCAATGGTCTCGTGCCTCTTGGACTGATCTATTCAGCACGAAATGGCAGTAATTTTCTGCATTTTTCCTGTTGTAGCAATTTGAGATTGCATTTGGTACTGTGCAATATAGTTTTCCAAGATGTTATACCATTTTCTGGCCAGTCCATTGTAGCTTGGACAATGTAACTGCTGATGTTTTGTTCCAAAGCATGTATATTCTTTACATGATGCAATACTAATTAGTATATTCAGTTCAAGGGTGTACGGAAATGCAAAAGAACACGAGAAGATAAATCAAGAGCAATTACCTCCAACTCCACTTTCAGGCCCTCAAGCTGAAATTTTTGCATACACATAAACCTCATATCAAGCACCTGTCTCTGGGAGTTATACCTTGAAGAGCACCTCAAAGTTACACATCAGAGCAGGCATGCAGCAATCCCTTACCTTATGTTGGAAATTCCTTAAGTAGGAGAACATGTAACCAAACCCTAACATAATTTTTGATTTTGTCTCATTGTTAATTTATCTCATTCTTCCTATCCTTTATTCTTGTTCCATCATCTTCATGTGTGTTTTTGTAAGTTGTCCGGGTTTCCTTTAAGTTACTTGAATCTCATGATTTATGTTCTATCACAAACTGTAGCCGCTGTTTGTGTCCCACTTATAATGGTGTATTTATAGATAATTAGTTGTGTTTAGGGGCGAATGAGCATCCTTTATGTTAGACTACCCAATGTTTTTTTCCAACAATATTTAAAACTGCACATCGTGATTAGAGTATTAAGATCATCCATCTCAGAACATAATAAATACTACAGTACTATACAACGGCTCATATTATTGTATCTATTTTGGGTAACTCTTCCAACCATATTCATTAAGTGAAGTCAGATGGCAGGTCAACGGTAGGGTGGTCGTCGCAACTTGCATTACATACGTCTCTTTTCTCAACCATATGACTATTGCTGATATATCCTTTTGGATTTTCAACTGCAGTCTGTTCTTTTGCTGTGAAATTACGATTTGCTAAAATTCAAAGTCAAAGGGCTTATGTTATGTATTCATCAACTAGTTTATTTATTTATTCATTTTATCCATCAACTGCTCCGGCATGCATTTATATTTCGAACAGAAAAACAAAAAAGAGGGGCCGGCATTCTAACCCCACATCTAATTTAAACTATATTAATATTAGGAAGTTAGGCATGATAAAGGTTGAAAAGACAGCAATATTTATTATCAGCTACAACCTAAATGCCCATATTTGTTCTTTTTCTTGCTTTGAGCTGCTAAAGCTAAAGGAGGCAACGGAAGTTTATACAACTCAGAGAAGATAGGCAATGGATAAGCTTCACTTTTCACAACTTATTTTATAACCAAATGATGAAAAAAAACAAAACAGAAGTTTAAACAAGATAGGAAGAGATGCACCAGCTAGTGTAAGAATGCATAAGCTTTGCTTTTTAACTAGGAGTAGCTTGAATCCGATGATAAACTAATAGTTTGTTTGGCCAAGCTGCAAAAATCAGCTTATTTTGAGTAGTGTTTTTTCTTTCTCAAGTGTTTTTTTCAAAAGTATTTTTGGTGAATTTGTGTTTGGCAAACTTATTTGAAAAACACTTTTAGCAACAATTAGTGTTTTGCCAAGCTTTTAAAAACTGCTTTTAAAAGAGTATTTTTAGAGACAAGCTATTTTTTCCTGCTTCTCCAAAACTGTTTTTGCTTCTACTCAAAAATACTTTTATTTTCTCTAAAAGCTTGGCCAAACATTTCAAAAAAAAAAAAAAATACTTTTTTTTTTGCTTGGAAAAGCTTGGCCAAACAGGGCTATAAGTTAGCTTAGGATACGACTTAGGAAAGTTGTAAGGAAGCTTGTAAATAAAAGTAATAAGAAATGCTTAAAAGAACTAAATTGGAATGAAGATAATTTGTTTTGATTTGTTCTTCTGATTGATTGGATAATGTCTATATCTTTTATAAAACAAGGTCATGTTAATCATGTCCCAATTTTATCTTTATAATCTATTCACGATTCAACGGACACTGAATTAGTAAATAGCTTGTTTGACTACCACACTTCATCTCGAGTCAACGTTCGAACATCTAACATAGGACTGATCAAATGACATATTTATGTTTTTATTTTCATTAGGAGTCTTCTAGAATATCAACTGATGGAACAATTATCCTCGAGACAAGATGACAAACCAAGTCAATGAAATAAAAGTTTACGATAAAAAAGGAAAAAATAACAAGAAAGAAAATTAATTAGGTGGCCCTTGTTCCTGACATAGTGTAAATCTATAGAATGAGGGAAGATATGTCATTAAATAAAATCTAAAAATTCAAAACGCGTAGACGATGAATATTGACTTAGTTTAAACAAACTGTGTTCATTTCGGGTAGTTGGGCTGCTATTAGCTACATAGTGAAGAATTAAATATCATTCTGAATACTCAAGCGAGAAAAATTAGTGAATGTAGCTTCGTATTGTTTGTTACAAGAAATAGTAACACTCGTGGGAAAATCTTCTAAAATGGCTATGCTCCAACGAGGCAGGATCTCCACGGAGGGGGTTCAAAAAAATATTTTTTTAGCTAGTGAGAATTGAACCCATGACCTTAGGTAAATTTTGAATCCCCTTGACCATTAAACTACACTTTTGGATTGTGTTAAGGGTGTTCACAATTTAAAATATAGAAATAAAAAACAGATTTTGCCTTATATATACAGTGTAATTTTTCGGCAAAGGGTGAACACCCTTGCGCCCCTAAATCCGCCCCTGGCTCCAACACACAGAGGCTTAAGTAGGCATCAATTTTTATTTTCCTATTTCTCTGAAAATTAAAATAACCACTGAAATCGAAAGTGGAGTTGGATAATTGAGGAAGTTATTCATAAGGTCGAAGATGTTGTTAAATCTTAGTTAATGTGTCGTTAATCTAGGTAAGAAAAGGTGTAAGCAAAAGAGAGAACCAAAAAAAAACAGAAGAATTTATTTTGTGAAAAGAAAAAAGATGATGTGCTTATAATTTAACAAAATTCTCAAAGCCCCCCCAATTGCTGATGAATGTCGGAAGAGAAACAACCCATATGTGAGTTATGGTATGTTAGTTGGTTTATATGTTAAAAAGTAGAGTAAATATCTCCTTACCCTTTTATTTAGGTTTGGGAACTCTAATATTATTTTTCTTCTTCTAATTGTATTAACAAAATTCTACGTGTACCCTTGACAGACGATTCTATAAGTATTGCAATGTCTACTTTATTAGGTATTTAATTTTCCCTGATCTTTTTATCATATTTGGTTTCTCTTTCTCTTAGAAGGAAAAAAATATTTATCATAATTGATTTTTTATTTTTAATTTTTTTTTTATAAATCTCTCATATTTGGCTAGTCTTTTTCTTGGAGGAAAATATTGTGAATTTTCATAAATTGAGAATCCTTTATTCTCTTTTAGTAGCATTCGCAATATAATGGAGAGAGTCTAATTTAGGGGGAAAGTTACAAGTGCTCTCGATATTTGAGAGTTTTATTTATTGAGAGTCTTGTCTGTACCTCTTCGTTTGTTTGTACTCTTTTTTGTATAGTGGATTTAGGTCAATTGATCGAATTATATTAAATATTTGTGTATCTCTCGAAATATTTCTCTTTTTTCTATATAATTTATTCTCGTTGAAGGTATCTTCTGTTAGCTTTCGCATGATACTTGATTATTTCGATCATAACAAGTGGTATCTGAGCGATGTTGAAGACATGTTTAAGGCGAGTTCAGTTTAGCCACAACCTATTTGATGATAATGAAGATTTTAGTGTGAGAAATTTGACAATTTGGAGACAAAGACTTTGTGGTACAGATTTGGAGATGCAACCTTTTGAATGTTATGTGAAAAATGTGAATCAAGTTTATTTTGTTCGAAATTTCAAGCAAAGGGAGAGAATTATTAGGTGTTTGCCCTATTTTTTTTTTACTACATTTGATTTTTATTTTTCTTAAAGGAAGGACAACATATTTACCATAAATAATTTTTTCTGTACTTAAAGAAAATTATAAATTTCTTATATTTGGCTAGTGTTTTTTTCTTGAAGGAAAAAGTTTTGGACTTCTATAAATTGAAAATCCTTCTTTTTCATTTAGTAACCTATGCAATGTAGTCATAATGTGTTTGGGGGTCTTCTTTTGGGGAAATTTTTTTGAGACAAGTGTTATTATGTCCCTTGTATGTGCCTTTTTGTGAGGTTGTTTTCTCAATATTTTGTACTCTTTTTTATATAGTGGATTTCTCATCTCTGCCTATAGATATAGGTCAACTGATCGAACCACATTAATATTTGTGTTACATTTCGCATTTTTGTACGTTAAAAGTTTCATCTTCGGTCAACTGACGTAGAATCGGGGATGAGATCATCTTGACGTTAACATACTTACGCTATTTATAGCAAGCGATAAATAAGTGTTATGAAGGATAAATGGGTACACAGATTAAAGAAAAAGAGTTTCGTTGAAAGTGGCCAATTTGGAAAATACGGGTCACGCGATAATACCCGATAATTATAAACTAGTACCATGCAAGGTACCATATGACCACGGTAGTATAATATATAACGTATATATGAAGTATTTTGAAAATAAATAGAATTTTAAGTAATTTGTGGTAATTTTTAAATTATGTGAGTAATTGATTAATTACCGGATAACATAACATTACCCGATTAACTAATAAGTGGATAAAAAAATTAATAAATTATCCCACCCCCACCCCACGTGGCAAGAAGCCACAAGATTTGAAATGACTAAGAATTCATTTTGCTAGATGGCTTGTCATAACATAAGTCTTATCCATAGCATTTAGTGGAAATGCCTTGAAAAGGCTTCAAAAACAATAATCTGCCCTTGGTATTAATGCCAAGGACGTTGGAAAGCAGAAACACAATCTCAAACAACTAAAGCTTCATTTCAAGCCATTTTGTGCAAATAAAATTCAACTCCTTAGGAAATTTTGATTGAAATTTCAAAAGCAACAACAATTTACATTGTATTATGTATTGAGACAAAAATGTGAAAACAAACAATAGCAAGAACATTTTCTTGCTTGGTTCATACATTGTAATGCCAAGAGCAGAAGCTTAATTCCGTCCAAATTTTGCGGTTCCAAAAGAGTACGGTGCAATCCTCGCCAAGAATATTATACGACTTTTTTCCTACTCCAGGTATGTTAAGGCTAAGCTCTTCTTTCATTTGGCATGATCTCGTCATTATATTCATATCCCAGAATTTACGCATATTTTGCTAGTCTTGCAAATTGCGTATATTTTCCTAGTATTGTAAGTTATAATATTCACCTTATCGGGACTTCATATTCATTTGAGTATTTCATTCTTCCAGTCAAGAGAGCGGAGAGTTAAATATATAGTATTAAAAGTATTTTCATTACCATCGAGCTATAATCGATGGGCAGACCTCTATTGGGTAACCTCTGATCAGATGGTAAGGTATATGACGATCCTACTGTGGCCGAGCGCATATGAGCGAGCCCAGTTGGTCGAGATACAGAGCCTAGTATGACCGAGCGGTTATGAGCGAGCCTACTACGGCAAGGCAGATATATATATGTATACCGAGCCTTATAGGTCCGGACAGCTATTTTACTTACTATATTGAGAGAGTTGAGTCAGTATCAGCAGGTAAGCATATCTTCAGATTATCTTTGACTTCCAGCTACTTGCAGTTATTATATTATGAGTTCATATTTTAGACGCATGCTTAGGGGTGTTTGACAGGTAAGACTCAGGCGCCCGTCGCGGCCCATCGGTTTGGGTCGTGACAAAAGTGGTATCAGAGCAGTTCTGTCCTAGGGTTGTCTACAGACTGTGTCTAGTAGAAGTCTTGTTTATGGGTGTGTCGTGCACCACACTTATAAACAGGAGGCTACAGGACATATAGGATGTTATTCTCTCTTTTTATCTCAAGATCGTGCAATACAAGAATTCTTGTTCCTAACGATACGTTATATTTTCACTAATGCCTCCAAAGAGTACGGCCGCCCAGAAGGGAAAGTCCATGGCTGGTGAGACTACTAGTAGAGCACTACGAGTTACCAGGGCTCGGGGAAAATCTCATGGTGAGGTTCCATCTCAGACTTCACATACCCCGCCTTTTCCAGAAGAGTTTCGAAGGGCACCAGCTCCAGCACCCACCCCTATACATTCAGCACCTCAGCAGGATACGCCGGGTCAGGAGAGGAGATGCTGTTCAACTATTGACCCGATTAGTAGCCGCACAGGCTCGGCGTCAGGAAGCGGGTATTGGTCATGCAGATAGGTCCGTGAGCGCGAGGGTTCGTGACTTTATTAATTTAAACCCTCCAGTATTCACTGGAGCAGACCCGAATGAGGACCCTCAGGTATTTATTGATAGAGTACAGAGGACGTTACGGGTAATGAAGGCCACTGAGACTGAGTCAGTTGAGCTAGCTTCTTATAGACTCCGAGATGTTGCAGTTAATTGGTACGAGTCTTGGGAATTGTACAGAGGTGAGAATGCCCCTCCAGCGGTATGGCAGGAGTTTACAGAAGCTTTTTGTCATTATCTGCCACCAGAGCTTAGGCGAGCCAGAGTTGATAGGTTCTTGACCCTTCGACAGGGAAACATGAGTGTTCGGGAGTACTTCCTTCAGTTTGATTCGTTGTCTAGGTATGCTCCCACTATTGTATCTAAGATGGAGGATCGGATTCACCGGTTCGTGATGAGATTAGAGCCTTACTTGCTTAACGATTGTATGTCGGTTTCACTTCATCCAGACATGGCTATTTCTTGTATTCAGGCGTACGCTCAGGGTGTAGAGGAGCGTAAATAGAAACAGAGGGCCGATCGTGAGCATGATAGGGCCCAGAATAAAAGAGCGAGGTCTTCGGGTCCTTCTGGTGAATTTCGAGATGGTCAGAGGCAGCAGTACTTGAGATATCCATCCCAGCCCTCGGCTAGCGCGCCCCTCAGTTTGGAGGAAAGAGATTTGATCGTTCTACATATTCAAGGCCTGGTTAGAATTTTAGGGCATCAGGTTCTCAGTATAGGGGTGAGTCAAATCAGATGAAGCCACCCTTGCCACGATGTACTCAATGTGGTAAGCAGCATACCGGGCAGTGCCGTATGGGACTAGATATTTGTTATACTTGTGGTTATCCGGGCCACATTATGAGGGATTGTCCAATGAGAGATGAAGCCAGCATAGCTCAGCCAGCAAGATCTGTGGCTGGATCGTCATCATCAGTACGCCCCCCTAGGCAAAGTCCCCAAGCACCAATGAGTCGTGGTAGAGGCAGAGACGGAGCATCTAGCTCAAGCAGCCCTCAGAACCGCATTTATGCATTGGCAGGACGACAAGACCAAGAGTCATCGCCTAATGTTGTTACAGGTATATTATCAGTCTCCTCCTACGATGTATATGCACTAATTGATCCAGGTTCGACCTTATCATACGTTACTCCATTGATTGCTAGTAAGTTTGAAATAAAACCTGAATTTGTTAAACCTTTTGAGGTGTCTACACCTGTTGGGGACTCGGTGATAGCTAAGCAGGTATATAGAGGTTGTATAATAATAGTTCATGGTCGACCTACCATAGCAGACTTAATCGAGTTAGATATGGTAGAATTTGATGCTATAATGGGTATGGATTGGTTGACTTCTTGTCATGCCAATGTTGATTATAGATCGAATATAGTCCGATTTCAATTTCCGGGGGAGCCTATTTTGGAGTGGAAAGGTAACACGGCATCGCCGAGAGGTAGATTTATTTCCTATCTCAAGGCAAGGAAGATGATCAGAAAGGGCTGTATTTATCACTTAGTTCGGGTTCATGATATGGAAGTAGAGTCACCAACCATTCAGTCCATCCCTGTGGTAAATGAGTTTTCAGATACCTTCTCTGATGAACTTTCGGGTCTCCCGCCAGAGCAAGAAATTGAGTTTTCTATTGACCTACTACCAGATACTCACCCAATATCTATTCCTCCCTATAGAATGGCCCCCGCAGAGCTGAAAGAGTTGAAAGAACAACTAAAGGACTTACTTGAAAAAGGTTTTATCATACCTAGTACGTCACCGTGGGGAGCACCTGTGTTGTTTGTAAGGAAGAAAGATGGTTCCTTAAGAATGTGTATTGATTATAGGCAACTGAATAAGGTGACGATCAAGAATAAGTACCCACTCCCGAGGATTGATGACTTATTTGATCAGTTGCAAGGTGCCAAGTGGTTTTCAAAGATAGACTTGAGGTCCGGGTACCATCAAGTAAAGGTTAAGGATGAAGATATTCCGAAGACATCATTCAGGACTAGATTTGGGCATTTTGAGTTTCGGGTTATGTTGTTCGGTCTGACCAATGCCCCAACAGTATTCATGGATTTGATGAACCGTGTGTTCAGGCCTTTCTTAGATCTGTTTGTAATTGTATTTATTGACGATATATTGGTATATTCTCGTTCAGAGGATGAGCATGCTGGTCATCTGCGTACGATGCTCAGAGTTCTACAAGAAAGGAAATTGTATGCAAAATTTTCTAAGTGTGAATTCTGGTTGAACTCTGTAACTTTCCTTGGGCATATCATTTCGGGTGAAGGCATCTTGGTGGATACACAAAAGATTGAGGCAGTAAAGACTTGGCCTAGGCCCACAACACCAACAGAGGTTCATAGTTTTCTTGGGTTGGCAGGATATTACAGGAGATTTGTGGAAGGATTTTCTTCCCTTTCAGCACCTTTAACAAAGTTGACTTAGAAGGGAGCAAAGTTTCAATGGACTGATGCTTGTGAACGGAGTTTCCAGGCATTAAAGGACAGGTTAACTTCAACACCGGCTCTAACGCTTCCAAAAGGGACCGATAGTTATGTCATCTATTACGATGCTTCAGGCATTGGATTGGGTTGTGTGCTAATGCAGCATGGTAAGGTTTTGGCATATGCTTCTAGACAACTAAGAAAGCACGAGAAGAACTACCCGTCCCACGATTTAGAGTTAGCTGCAGTGATTCATGCACTAAAGATGTGGAGGCACTACTTGTATGGCATTCATGTTCATATCTATACGGATCATAAGAGCCTTCAGTACATCTTCAAGCAAAGGGAATTAAATCTTCGTCAAAGGAGATGGTTGGAGCTACTTAAAGACTATGACGTTAATATTTTATACCATCCGGGGAAGGCAAACGTAGTTGCCGATGCTCTCAGCCATAGATCTATGGGTAGCTTGTCGTATTTGCAGCCAAAAAAGAGGGGAATAGCCCATGAGATTCATCAGCTATCTAGTCTTGGAGTTCAGTTACTGGACTCAGGTGACATTGGAATTACTCTTCAGGATACGACAACATCATCTTTAGTAACTGAAGTGAAGGAACGCCAGTACGAGGATCCTGTGCTAATTCATTATAGAGATACCACTCTTCAGAAGGAGAAGACACCGTTTGTAATTACCGAAGATGGGGTCCTCAGATATCAAGGGCGATTATGTGTGCCTAATGTTGCAGGGTTGCATCGGCAGGTTATGGGAGAAACTCACTATTCCCGTTATTCTATCCATCCAGGAATGACAAAGATGTATCATGAAATCAGGGAAATATATTGGTGGGACGGAATGAAAAAGGATATAGCAGAATTTATTGCTCAGTTCCCTAACTGTTAGCAGGTTAAGATTGAGCATCAAAAACCCGGTGGATTATTGCAGGTTATGGAGATTCCGACTTGGAAATGGGAAATAATCTATATGGACTTCATCATAGGCTTACCTCGTACCCAGTGTAAGTTCGATTCAATATGGGTGATCGTTGATAGGCTCACAAAGTCAGCCCATTTTCTGCCCGTTAGAACTACGTATTCCTCAGAAGATTATGCGAGGCTTTATATTAAGGAGATAGTACGACTGTATGGTGTACCTGTATCTATTATCTCAGATAGAGGAGCTCAATTTACAGCTAACTTTTGGATGTCCTTCTAAAAGGGATTGGGGACTCAAGTAAGTCTTAGTACAACATTTCATCCCTAGACAGACGGACAGACTGAGCGTACTATTCAAACACTGGAGGATATGTTGCGAGCTTGTGTAATAGACTTCAAAGGTAGCTGGGATTGTCATCTACTGCTTATTGAGTTCGCATATAATAATAGCTACCTTTCCAGTATTCAGATGGCTCCATACGAAGGTCTTTACGGACGAAAGTGTAGGTCACCTATAGGGTGGTTCGACGTTGGAGAATCTGGATTACACGGGTCAGACCTGGTTCAGCAAGCCATAGAAAAAGTAAAGCTTATCTGAGATCAACTATTGACAGCTCAGAGTCGTCAGAAGTCATATTCAGATGTGCGACGTCGAGATTTAGAGTTCGGGGTTGATGACTGGGTATTCTTGAGGTGTCGCCTATGAAGGGTGTGATGAGATTTGGCAAAAAGGGTAAACTTAGCCCACGGTATATTGGGCCTTATAGGATTATTCAGAGAGTGGGCTGAGTAGCTTATGAGTTAGAATTTCCCTTGGAATTGGAGTCTGTCCATCCAGTTTTTCACGTATCTATGTTACAAAAGTGCATTGGCAATCCTACCCGAGTAGTTCCCACGAATGATGTACAGATTACAGAGGACTTGTCATACGAGGAAATTCCGGTTGCCATTCTAGACCGACAAATCCGCAAGCTGCAGAATATGGAGGTAGCCTCCGTGAAAGTGCTTTGGAGGAACAACAATGTAGAAGAAATGATTTGGGAGGCTGAGGATGACATGAAGCCTAGATATCCCTACCTATTTCCTCTTCCAGAGAAGGGTCTAACTGAGACGTCATAACCTCAAGGTGTGTGTATAAATTCTTCTATTGATTATTGTCGTTGTCCTGTGTGTCGTTGAATTATTAAGCTTCTACGGGGAGAGTTGGTAGTAGTATTGTAACAAAAGGCGAACTTGCCAAAGTTATATGGATCACGGAGAGTGGAACATTCGAGGACGAATGTTTCTAAGGGGGGAAGGATGTTACATCTCGCATTTTCGTACGTTAAAAGTTTCGTCTTCGGTCAACTGACGTAGAATCGGGGATGAGATCATCTTGACGTTAACATACTTACGCTATTTATAGAAAACGATAAATAAGTGTTACGAAGGATAAAGGGGTACACGGATTAAAGAAAACGAGTTTCGTTGAAAGTGGCCAATTTGGAAAATACGGGTCACGCGATAATACCCGATAATTATAAACTAGTACCATGCAAGGTACCATATAACCACAGTAGTATAATATATAAAGTATATATGAAGTATTTTGAAAATAAATAGAATTTTAAGTAATTTGTGGTAATTTTTAAATTATTTGAGTAATTGATTAATTACCGGGTAACATAACATTACCCGATTAACTAATAAGTGGATAAAAAAATTAATAAATTATCCCACCCCCACCCCACGTGGCAAGAAGCCACAAGATTTGAAATGACTAAGAATTCATTTTGCTAGATGGCTTGTCATAACATAAGTCTTATCCATAGCATTTAGTGGAAATGCCTTGAAAAGGCTTCAAAAACAATAATCTACCCTTGGTATTAATGCCAAGGACGTTGGAAAGCAGAAACACAATCTCAAACAACTAAAGCTTCATTTCAAGCCATTTTGTGCAAATAAAATTCAATCCCTTAGGAAATTTTGATTGAAATTTCAAAAGCAACAACAATTTACATTGTATTATGTATTGAGACAAAAACGTGAAAACAAACAATAGCAAGAACATTTTCTTGATTGGTTCATACATTGTAATGCCAAGAGCAGAAGCTTAATTCCGTCCAAATTTTGCGGTTCCAAAAGAGTACGGTGCAATCCTCGCCAAGAATATTATACGACTTTTTTCCTACTCCAAGTATGTTAAGGCTAAGCTCTTCTTTCATTTGGCATGATCTCGTCATTATATTCATATCCCAGAATTTACGCATATTTTGCTAGTCTCGCAAATTGCGTATATTTTCCTAGTATTGTAAGTTATAATATTCTCCTTATCGGGACTTTATATTCATTTGAGTATTTCATTCTTCTAGTCAAGAGAGCGGAGAGTTAAATATATAGTATAAAAGTATTTTCATTACCATCGAGCTATAATCGATGGGCAAGCCTCTATTGGGCAACCTCTGATCAGATGGTAAGGTATATGACGATCCTACTGTGGCCGAGCGCATATGAGCTAGCCCAGTTGGTCGAGATACAGAGCATAGTATGGCCGAGTGCTTATGAGCGAGCCTACTACTGCATGGCATATATATATGTATACCGAGCCTTATAGGGCCGGACAATTATTTTACTTACTATATTGAGAGAGTTGAGTCAGTATCAGCAAGTAAGCATATCTTCAGATTATTTTTCACTTCCAGCTACTTGCAGTTATTATATTATGAGTTCATAGTTTAGATGCATGCTTAGGGGTGTTTGACAGGTAAGACTCAGGCACCCGTCGCGGCCCATCGGTTTGGGTCGTGACAATTTATTTCTCTTTCGGTATATTTTTCTTTTGTTATCTGATTTATCGTCGTTGAATATATGCATTATTAGCTTCCACATAACACCTATTATTTCGATCCTAACATATCTTGCAACCATCAACCTACTGTGATGACCCCAATTTCCTTCCGTAAGATGTCGTGACGACACCTAGTCTCTAAGACTAGTTAAGCCTAACACTTACTAAATTAATAGAAGAATTCAACCATCAAATGATAAATATGAAATAGAAATCTTTATACATAACTTACAACCCCAAAACCGCTAGTACAAGTCATAAGCTCTATTGTGTTTGCTAGAAAATCCCTAAATACAACTATTCGGAATCGAATTAAACAGTACAAGTACAATATCAGAAGGTGACTCCGAGGCCGGTGAATGTGATGACAGATTTACCTTGAGTCTCCACAATAATACTCGACCGACTAGCTAATAATCAATAACAACCGTGACACCTGGATCTGCACAAAAATGTGCCGAAGCGTAGTATGAATACACCACAGTGGTACCTAGTAAGTATCAAAACTAACCTCGGTGGAGTAGTGACGGGGGACATTCAAGACACCTACACAACAACAACAACAACAACAACAACAACAACCCAGTATAATCCCACTTAGTGGGTTCTGGGGAGGATAGTGTGTACACAGACCTTACCCTTACCCTGAGGTAGAGAGGCTGTTTCCAAATAGGCCCCCGACATCCTTCCCTCCAAGAACTTCCCACCTTGCTCTTGGGGAGACTCGAGCTCACAACCTCTTGGTTGGAAGTGGAGGTTGCTTACCATCAGAGCAACCCCATCAGAACTCACATTCAAGACACCTACTAGACTAATTAACCTGAACAAGTGTGAAGGTGAACTAATAGAGAAACAATGTTACTAATATAAAGCTAAGCAAGATAAGGAATACGAAACAACACTTGCAATACACTAGTAACAACAATTTTTAACAAGAAGTAGTCAGAAAAAAATGCCATAGAGTAAATTGAACACAGTCAAGTCCGGTGAAACCAAATAAAGGAAAAACTAACAACAACTCAATAAGGACAACCATTATTACACTGGATCTTTCAAACATTTCAACGAGGTATTAAACCTCATAATCACAGCTCGCGGGTTCCAATTCATGAACCCTAATTACTTGGAATCTTGTGCCCATATTGAAATTTATAGCCACAAGGACGACTCACGTGCCAAGAGAACAACTTTCACACAGAAGACAAGTGGAGAAGAGTACATATAATGGTCAATAATGTCAGGATTCATCTTCTTAAATCGATATGGGTGATTTATCTACATGTATGTTTGTGCAAGTGTTACAACAATTCAAGTCAACAAATAAGAGTTGAGACAATAAATGGCACATAAAAACGATCACCACGAAATGTACAGTGTAAATAAGACAACAATGAAGTGGAAGCAATAACAAACACAACAAGATTGGCTACATATAACTAAGCAAATATTGCAACACGGAGGAAGACAATTAATAGTATGCCAAGAAAAACAACAATCAAAGACAAGTACAAAAGAATAGAGAATGACAGCAATAGCCCAACCGAGGTACCGCCTCATAATCTCAAATCATAAAATGAATCACAAACTTTCCTTATATCCCCACAGGAACCTTTATATTTAGTTTTTTAAAATCATTTTTTCCAAAATATCATCCCGCATTTTAATCCACCTTATCACACCATATGACTTCTAGTAGTTCCCCTACTAGCGATGCGTTTCAAGCCCACCTTATCTCACCGCTTGCGTTTCAACACCTAGACCTCATACCACTGCATGCGTATTAATAAATTCAACAGCACGGCAGAAACCTCATGCAAACACAATAACAACGCATAAACCTCGTACAAACACAATAACAAATCCTCTCAACAATAGCACACATGCCAAAACATGACAACTCAATAAAATGATTTTCACAATATGTGCTCATATACCACAATATTTCCTTAAATAATTCAATATCACAACCACGCATAGACCTCGGCTCAACAACACTGAATACAACAATAACAACGACAATAACACGAGGATACGACAAGTAAATCAACTCAAGAACTTCAGAACATAAAGAAATGGTAGAAAAATCTCACAAAGAAAGACACAACAAGAAAGAATGGTCTCAACAAGAATAACTCAACAAAGGAATAGATAATGTGTAGCAATAACTCCACAAAAGTACAATTGGACGATAAGAGAGATAACATGAATCAATGATACCAAATAAGGATAAGTCAACAATGATAATGGATAACAAAACTTTATTTAGGGTCGAGCAATTACAGAAGATATACAACAAATTCAATGAAGGATAAGCAATGATAGAAAAGATAATAATAACTTGTAACGACCTGACTGGTCGTTTTGAGATTTTGCATTTCGCTCGCCAGTTCTCAGGCATGACTAGTCCTGTGTGCTATATTATGACTTATGTAAATCTTCGGTTTTGGTTTTCAGGATAATCAGAATAGATTTGGAAGAACAATTCTCAGTTTGAAGCTTTAAATTTGAAAGGTTTGACCAAGTTTTGACTTTTTAGTATTTGATCTCGAATTTGGATTTTTATGATTTGATTAGCTCCTTTAGGTGATTTTGGACTTGGTAGCGCATCCGGAATATATTTTTGAGGTCCGTGGTAGATTTAGGCTTGAATTGGCGAAATTGGAATTTTGACGTTTTTCGGTTGGTAGTGGAAATTTTGATATCGGGGTTAGAATAGACTTTCGAAAATTGGAGTAGGTCCGTCGTGTAATTTGTGACGTGTGTGTAAAATTTCAGGTTATTCGGACGAGGTTTGATAGACTTTTTGATCAATTTGGAATTCGGAGGATTTGAAATTCTTAGGCTTGAATCCGAGGGTGATTCGATGTTTTGATGTTGTTTTGAGCATTCGGAAGGTTGGAACAAGTTGGAATGATGTTATGGGATGTGTTGGCATATTTTGTTGAGGTCTCGAGGGCCTCGGGTGAGTTTGGGGTGATTAACGGACCAATTCTTGGTTTTTGAGAGTTGCAAATTTTGCTGGTTTTCTGTTGCGGAGATTTTTATTCATCGTGTTCGCGGAGGGTGTATCGCGTTCGCGAAGGGTGTCTTCTATGGTGGTAATTTTTTTCTACGCATTCGCGAAGGAGAGAACGCGAACGCGAAGGTTAAGGTAGCATGTGCATCGCGGACGCGTGATTGGGGTCGCGTTCGCTAAGAGGAGTGAGGCCGTTGGGGACCCCAAGTCCTTGGTCTATGCGTTCACAAGGTTAGGGTCACATTCGCGAAAGCCTAGGCTGGAGAAGCATCACATTCGCATGGTAGTGTTCGCATTCGCAAAGTGTAAAGTGAAGAGGTAATATAATTTGGTCCACGCGAATACGAGAGGGCGGTTGCATTCGCGAAGAAGGAAATTTTACGTGGGGCAGAATGTTTAAATAGTGCCTTCGCGATTTTTAGCCCATTTTCTTCCATTGTTGAGCGGTTTTGGAGCTTTTTGAGAAGGATTGAAGAGGGAATCAAAGGGAAACACTTGGAGGTAAGGTTTTTGGACTCAATACTCGATTCTGTGGTGATTTCTAACTAATTAGATATGGAATTAGTGGATTTAAATCCTCAAATTGGGGAATTAGGGCTTGGAATTGGAGAGTGTAAATTGGGGATTTGAGGGTCCATTTGAGGTCCGATTTTAACGTTCTTGGTATGTATGGACTTGTGGGAGTATAAGGATTCTATTGATGTAATTTTTATCGGATTTCGAGACGTGGACCCGGGGGTCAGGTTTGGCCAATTTCGAGATTTTTGAGTTAATTCGATTATTTTCGCTTGGGCTTTGTTGCTTTAGTGTGTATTAATGACGTGGAACCGATTTTGGTTAGATTCGGAGCATTTGGAGACCGATTCGAGAGGCAAAAGCATCGCGGGCTAGAATTTAGACCGGATTGAGGTAAGTAATGATTGTAAATGTTGTCCTGAGGGTATGAAACCCCGAATTTCACATCGTTGTGCTTTTTTGAGGTGACGCACATGATAGATGATGAGCGTGGGGTCGTGCACCATTGGAGATTGTGACATGGTCCGTCCCGTACGATTGTTGAGTCGCGTATTTGATTGAAAACTATTAGATATCATTGTGTTTTGGAAAGTATTACTATGTTTTGGGCTGAATGCCATATTTGGGTCGCGTGCCAAATGTTTTTGATCCTTAGGGGATATTTACTACTATTCCTCGCTGTTTTGACTTAATATCTATACTCAGTCATGCTTTACTTTATTATTTTCTTAACTCAGCCGTATTTATTCCGTTTTGATATTTTAAATGATATTTTGAGCTGAGCATCATGTTTTACTGTTGCCCGAGTGGCTTGAGAGATTTCTGACTGAGTGAGGCCGAGGGCCTGTGTTGTGAGGATATAATGGGATCGGGCTGCGCGCCGCAACATGTTCTTATTGATTCACGATTATGAGACCGAGGGCCTGATTGTTATGCCACGAGGTGGCTTGTTATGAGGCCGAGGGCCAATTTGATTATACCACAAGATGGCTTGTTATAGTGCTTGGGCTGTAGGAGCCCCTCCGGAGTCTGAACACCCCTAGTGAGCACGGGTACCCAGTGTGAGTGTTATGATGTAGCCCGAGGGGCTGTTGTTGTTTTATATTATTGCCCGAGGGGCTATTTTTGATCCACGTTTTGCCCGAGGGGCGGTTCTTGATTCATGTTATGTCCGAGGGGCTGATTACGAGTGATTGTGAGGTAGCCCGAGGGGCTGGTTCTGTTGATATTATGCCCGAGGGGCGGTTTATGGTACATGATTTTGCCCGAGGGGCTGTTTACGTTTCTGTCATTTTTACTCACTGTTTTATCACTCGTTTGAAACTATTGGAAGATGTTTTCAAAAGGAAAGGGTTTTTACTGAAACTGAGTTTGATTTACGAAATAAATGATTTCTGTACTATTTTGGAAACGTACTGTATTTGCTGTAGCGTTATGACGTGGTTTACTTATTTTCTTACTGCTCAGCTTTCATTTGCTTTTATTACTTACTGAGTTGGAGTACTCACATTACTCCCTATACCTTGTGTGCAAATTTAGGTATTTCTGAACCCGGTAGGGGGGTGTTGATTGCTCAGTGGCAGAGTCATCGGAGTTAGGAAGGTAGCTGCCTGACGTTCGCATCCCTGCTCTTCTCCCTCTTGTCTTCCTTAGATTGTTTTTAGTATATTTTTAGACCCTTCGTTGTATTCAAACCTTAGTAGATGCTCGTGACTTGTGACACTCCGATGTCAGGCTTGTGTTATGTTTCCGCTCTGATTATTTAAACCTTTATTATGGAAATTTCTTGTTAAATTAATGGCTTAAAATGAATTTTATAGAAAAAAGGTTGATTTGGGAATTGTGTCGGCTGACCTAGTTTCACGATAGACGCCATCACGACCGAGTCGGTTTTAGGGTCGTGACAAGTTGGTATGGGAATCGAAGGGAAACACTTGGAGGTAAGATTTTTGAACTCAATACTCGATTCTATGGTGATTTCTAACTAATTAGATATGAAATTAGTGGGATTTAAAGCTCAAAATTGGGGAATTAGGGCTTGAAATTGGAGAGTGTAAATTGGGGATTTGAGGGGCCATTTGAGGTCCGATTTTGATGTTCTTGGTATGTATGACTCGTGGGAGGATAAGAATTCTATTGATGTGATTTTTATCAGATTTCGAGATGTGGGCCCCGGGGTCAGATTTGGCCAATTTCGAATTTTTGAGTTAATTCGATTATTTTTGCTTGGGCTTTGTTCCTTTAGCGTGTATTAATGATGTGGAACTGATTTTGGTTAGATTTGGAGCATTTGGAGACGGATTCGAGAGTCAAAGCATCGCGGGCTGGAGTTTGGACTAGATTGAGGTAAGTAATGATTGTAAATGTTGTTCTGAGGGTATGAAACCCCGGATTTCACATCGTTGTGCTGTTTTGAGGTGACGCACACGCTAGATGACGAGCGTAGGGTCGTGCACCGTTGGGGATTATGACTTGGTCCATCCCGCAACAACTGTTAAGTCACATATTTGATTGAAAAATGTTTGATATCATTGTGTTTTTGAAAGTATTACTATGTTTTAGGCTGAATGCCATATTTGGGCCGCGTGCCAACTGTTTTTGACCCTTAGGGGATTTTTACTACTATTACTCACTGTTTTGACTTAATATTTGTACTTAGTCATACTGTACTTTACTGTTTTTATAACTCAGCCGTATTTACTCTGTTTTGATATTTTAAATGATATTTTGAGCTGAACATCATGTTTTACTGTTGCTCAAGTGGCTTGAGAGATTTCTGACTGAGTGAGGTTGATGGCCTGTGTTGTGAGGATATTATGGGATCGGGCTGCGCGCCACAACATATTGTTACTGATTCACGATTATGAGGCCGAAGGCCTAATTGTTATGCCACGAGGTAGCTTGTTATGAGGCCGAGGGCCAGTTTGATTATGCCACGAGATGGCTTGTTACAACGCTTGGGCTGTAGGAGCCCCTCCGGAGTCTGAACACCTCTAGTGAGCACGGGTACCCAGTGTGAGTGATATGATGTAGCCCGGGGGGCTGTTGTTTCATATTGTTGCCCGAGGGGCTGTTCTTGATCCATGTTTTGCCCGAGGGGCGGTTCTTGATTCATGTTATGCCCAAGGGGCTGATTACGAGTGATTGTGAGGTAGCCCGAGGGGATGGTTTTGTTGATATTATGCACGATGGGCGGTTTATGGTACATGGTTTTGCTAGAGGGGCTGTTTACGTTTCTGTCATTTTTACTCACTGTTTTATCACTCGTTTGAAACTATTGGAAGATGTTTTCATAAGGAAAGGATTTTTACTGAAACTGAGTTTGATTTACAAAATAAATGATTTTTGTACTGTTTTGGAAACTTACTGTATTTGCTGTAGCGTTATGACATGATTTACGTGTTTTCTTACTGCTCAGCTTTCATTTACTTTTATTACTTACTGAGTTGACGTACTCACATTACTCCCTATACCTTGTGTGCAGATTCAGGTATTTCTGAACTCCATAGTGGGTGTTGATTGCTTAGTGATAAAATCATCTGAGTTAGCAAGGTAGCTACCCGACATTCGTAGCCCTTCTCTTCTCCTTCTTATCTTCCTTAGACTGTTTTTAGTATATTTTTAGACCCTTCATTGTATTCAGACCTTAGTAAATGCTCGTGACTTGTGACACCCCGATGTCGGGCTTGTGTTATGTTTTTGTACTGATTGTTTAGACCTTTATTATGGAAATTTCTTGTTAAATTAGTGGCTTAAAATGTCTTTTATTGAAAAATGGTTGATTTGGGAATTGTGTCGACTGGCCTAGTTTCACGATAGGCGCCATCACGTCCAGGTCAGTTTTAGGGTCGTGACAAGTTGGTATTAGAGCCTAGGTTACATAGGTTTCACGAGTCATGAGCAGGTTTAGTAGAGTCTCGTGGATCGGTACGGAGACATCTGTATTTATCCTCGAGAGGCTATAGAACCTTTAGGAAAACTTCATATTCTTGAATTCTTATCGTGCATCCTTGATTCAGCTTGAAATGTAACTCTTGAAATTCCTTCTACATGTTCGTATGCGCGCATGAGTGCTCGGTATTGGCTGTGCATCGATGGCTTGTGATTACCTGATCGAGGGGCGAGATGTGATTTCTGTGTGTTGATGTTGGGATAGTATGAAGGACTTGAGGTCGGGCCTTGCCTGTAGCTTGATCCCTGAGCTGTTGATTGTGTGAGCACGTGTTTTTGGATTTATATGTTCGATAGTGTCCCTATTAAGGGAAGTGATGGCTGGATAACTACGTGATGAGTATGAGGTGACTGCGAGATGTGTTCATATGATTTGAATGAGACAAGAAGGGTCTGCTTGGGAGTAGTAAGAACTACCCGGTGCTTGATTTCTATCGTGATTTGATGTATAACCCGATTTGTGGGCGTGTTGAAGGATCTTTTCATGTTGTCTAGTTGGGAAGTGAAGTAGATTTCATATTGTGATATGAGTTCAGACTTAGGAAGATTAAGTAATGGTGTAATAGTTATGTTTATGGAAGAGTAGAGAGATACCAATTTGAGGCTAAGCAGGTGGATTATCTCATGCGGGGTGTTTCGAGGTTTGTGTGATCCTTATGTAGTTGGTGGGGAGTCCTCTTTTACTAGTGAAATATATGTGTTGCAATTTGAGTTTGGATCGCTTATGAGAGTGGGCTTGTCTGTTACGAGGGGTGAACGCAATATTTACAGATGATTTGAAATACTAGATGACTTGTGTTGCACAAGCTTATGAAGGATTGAGTTTAATCTCACAGTGGTATTATGGCGGTATTAGAGTATAATCATTGTGAGTTATTGTGTGTTTTGATCTGTGGCTTTGAGCCAAGTGGAGGAGTCTACTATTGATCAGCTGATTGCGCTGTTATGTGCTGTATTTGCCCTAGTTTGAGGCTTACCAGTGAATTAGTTATGGCTTACAAAGGTTGAGATCGAGGATGGCTCGAATAAAGGAAATTTCAATAAAGGTTATGTTATGCTATATGGGTTTATGAGAATCACAGAATGACTTGAGTTGTTATAGGTAAAGGATGTACGGTGCATAGAACATGAAGTTGTTTGATTGCATTAAGGTGGGGTTACTTCCATATGTGTTGCTGTTCTAATGGGGCACAGGTCGTTCGGTCCATTTGGTCAGTCTAATTGAGGTTTGAGTAGAGTGGATGACTCTCGATAATGGTTCTAACGGTTCAAGAATTTACATGTAATAATTGGGATTTCAGGTGTGTATTTGACTAGAAACTGAGATTTATATGGTAGGATGTCAGGACTTGTGGCATTTCTATGTCATTATGGATTCTACATATTGGTATCATGAAGGCAAAGGTAATGGCTTTAGATTCGCAGAAGGTCTCTTCAGAGCGAGTATCTCGGTTGTGGTACTTTTGGGGCTGCTTCAGAAGAATACAACGGTTTATGAGCCTTAGAGCGGTGTGGTTTTATGCTAAAGTTCGTGGGGAAAGTTTTAGTTAAGGATAGTGGTGTACTAGCAAGGAAACATATCAATTTGAAGGTAATTCGAAAGGAACTCAGAGAATTAGTACAACTTGGTAGTAGGCTAGATCGGCATGGTAATGGATATGATATGTTCTTGGGTGCTTATGATGCGGTGGGTTTCTACAGGTGTTTCGTGGCAATGCTCTTAGGTTTTGATGGCTTGCGTAGCTTGGTTGAGTTAGAAGGAGTCAGTCCTGACGATTTGGTTTTGTGCAAGGGGAATTCGGAGAGTTCTTGATAACCTCTACCACGGTTTGGAGGTGTATATTTTCTACTGGCATAACGAGCATGAGATGTATAGTGATTTTCTCCTAGATGAGATCAAATGGAAAAGTCCTTGGCTGGTGGAGTACGTAGTTGCTTGTAGCTCGGAGTGGATTATGAAGTTCTCATATTTATCATATGATGGTATGGTATATGCGGTAAGTTGTGTAGAGTTGAGATTTACATGTGTAAGGTCACGATTCAGTTCTGAGAGGAAGGTCATAAATTATTAGGTAGCACGGGCAGTTTTAGATGACTAGGTAAATGATATTACTGACTGGTATGGCTTGATGAGAGTATGCATTTTCAGAAAAGGGCAAGTGTTTGAGTTGAGGATACTTTATTAGTATTGTGGCACTCTCTTATTGGATCGTCTACTGATATTCAAATTTGCTTGGTAGCACAGAAGATTTATAGGAATATCCCTCGTGGAATGATAGTGTTAGATGTTCGGGTAGTGGAGCTGGGATCGGATATGGTGATTCGTGTGCCTCATGGATTTGGAGACCGGGAGTTCTCATAGACAGGTTATGTTGTGGTTGTGGGTCGCATGTATCGGCCTTGTGTGGTGACTATTAGGGGTTTGGAGACCCGAGTAGATCCTTTGTTGCTTAGTATGTTAAATTTGGATGTGATATTAGGTATGGACTGGTTGTCTCTGTGTCGTGTTATTCTGGATTGTTACGCTAAGACGACGACGTTGGCTATGTCAGGGATGCCACATATTGAGTGGCGAGGTTCGACAGATTATGTTCCCAGTAGGGTGATTTCATTTTTGAAGACCCAACAGATAGTTGGGAAGGGTTGTCTTTCTTATTTTTCCTTCGTGATGGATGTCAGTGCAGAGACTCATACCATTGATTCAGTTCACGTGGTGAGGGATTTTCTGGATGTGTTACCTGCTACCGAACATGTCGTTGGACAGGGTTGTTTATTTTGGTATTGATTTGGTACCGGGAACCGTATCGTATGGCACCGACGGAGTTAAAGGAGTTGAAGGAGGAGCTTCAGGAACTCCTTGATAAAGGGGTTCATTGGTAGGCCAATATGGATGTATGTATGTTCTACATCAAGTCGGCTTCGTTGACTTTGAGTTGTATTGTTGAGGGATGAGTTGATTCGATTGTTATTGAGCTTATTAGTGATCTGGGGAGATTTATGAGTTACCTTTCCATGTTGTGAGGCATTCAGATTTGTTGGTTATAGGCACATATGGTGCATTTTTATTAGGGTCTCTCAGTGGAATTCGAGCGGGAAGAGTATTGGGTATTGCTCAACGGATGGCATATCGGTTGTGTCCTTTCGAGTTTGTGTGATATTATGTCAATTGCTTCGCTGTGGTTTTGATGATTTGCTTTTGTTCTAGACATCAAATTGTGCGTGGTTGTCGATTTTGAGCATAGTGACTTGAGGTGTTTCATGTGGACCAGTGTTTGGATGAGGTCGCGCATTGGAGCAACGTTATGTGGAGGTATGATCCTTCGGGTTAGATTCGTGTGTTCTGGTTCTACGATGTGTGATGGATTCTCAGCATTGTGTTGTGGTGGTACTGGTGAGCTTGCGGTACAACTCTCTCATTTGAGTCATTTTTTCATGATTTGGGTACGTTCAGATTGTTGCTTATTCGTGTGCAGATTGCACGAGTTGTGGCTTTAGATTGTATTGATGTGTCATGTCACCAAAGTAGTTGTGTTGGATTAGATGCGATCGTTGGGATCTAGAATGAATACAAATGGATTCGGTTTCAGCGTGTTGGAAAGATAATATTGATGTTCGGCTCAGAAATTTGCTATGGTCCTTGCCAAAGGAGAAGTGGCTTCACGAATAGTTGATCTGAGGAATGTTTATGACTTTCTACGTGTTTCATTTATTGGCAGTATACGGAAGTGTTGGAATGAGGCTCTATTTGATAAGAGGTTTATTATCAATATTCGGTTGTTCTGAGCAACTATTGTGATTAGAAGTTATCGCTACGAGAGTTGAGCTATGTGGTATATCATGTAATTGCATCTGAGGCTGCAGGTATGGTTTGTTACAACTTGTTCGGGCTTATTCAGAGTATAGATGTGAGATTATGATCCTGTAGATGATTTCAGAAGTGGAAATGTGGTTCTAAGGTTTAAGGGCTAGGTTGGATTGTGAAATTTCAGTTACACTTTGTTATCGGACCTATATGAGATAGGGTGACGTGGGATCACCCCCGGGTATGTGCATGGTAAGGTTACACATCGATTTGATGGTTTTCAGAACAACTCCGGGCACGTTCGAGGACAAACGTATGTTTAAGTGGGGGAGGATGTAACGACCCGACCGGTCGTTTTGAGCTTTTGCATTTCGCTCGCCCGTTATCGGGCATGACTAGCCCCATGTTCTGTATTATGACTTATATAAATTGTCGGTTTTGATTTTCAGGATAATCGGAATAGATTTGGAAGAACAATTCTCAGTTTGAAGCTTTAAATTTGAAAGGTTTGACCAAGTTTTGACTTTTTAGTATTCGATCTCGGATTTGAATTTTATGATTTGGTTAGCTCCATTAGGTCATTTTGGACTTGGGAGCGCGTCCAGAATGTATTTTGGAGGTGTATGGTAGATTTAGGCTTGAATTGGCGAAATTGGAATTTTGGTATTTTCCGGTTGGTAGTGGAAATTTTGATATCAGGGTCGGAATGGAATTACGGAAATTGGATTAGGTTCGTTGTGTCATTTTTGACGTGTGTGCAAAATTTCAAGTCATTCGGATGAGGTTTGATAGACTTTTTTATCGAATTCGAAATTCGGAGGTTTTGGAATTCTTAGGCTTGAATCCGAGAGTGATTCGATGTTTTGATGTTGTTTTGTGCATTCCGAAGGTTGGAACAAGTTGGAATGATGTTATGGGATGTGTTGGCAAGTTTGGTTGAAGTCCCGAGGTCCTCGGGTGAGTTTGGGGTGGTTAACGGACTAATCTTTGGTTTTGGTTTTGAGGATAATCAGAATAGATTTGGAAGAACAATTCTCAGTTTGAAAGGTTTGACCAAGTTTTGACTTTTTAGTATTTGATCTCGAATTTGGATTTTTATGATTTGCTTAGCTCCGTTAGGTGATTTTGGACTTGGTAGAGCATCCGGAATATATTTTAGAGGTCCGTGGTAGATTTAGGCTTGAATTGGCGAAATTGGAATTTTGAGATTTTTCGGTTGGTAGTGGAAATTTTGATATCGGGGTTAGAATAGACTTTCGGAAATTGGAGTAGGTCCGTCGTGTAATTTGTGACATGTGTGTAAAATTTCAGGTCATTCGGACGAGGTTTGATAGACTTTTTGATCAAATTCGGAATTCGGAGGATTTGAAATTCTTAGGCTTGAATCCGAGGGTGATTCGATATTTTGATGTTGTTTTGAGCATTTCGAAGGTTGGAACAAGTTGGAATGATGTTATGGGATGTGTTGGCATATTTTGTTGAGGTCTCGAGGGTCTCGGGGTGAGTTTGGGGTGATTAACGGACCAATTCTTGGTTTTTGAGAGTTGCAAATTTTGTTGGTTTTCTGTTGCGGAGATTTTTATTCATCGTGTTCGCGGAGGGTGTATCACATTCGCGAAGGGTGTCTTCTGTGGTGGTGATTTTATTCTACGCGTTCGCGAAGGAGAGTGGTGGTCTACTGTGGGCAAAATCATCAACGTATACCAGCTGATCAGGTATATATACGCGTATATAACGCCATCTGGTCATGGGTCAATGCATATGTATAAATGCATGAAATGCATAAGAAATACGTTAATAAGATTTTTTTTCGGAATTCCATAAAAAAATCAATATGCCTTTTGGATAAACTTTATCGAATATGTGTTTTTTTGAGACTCATGAACAGAAGATATAATAATAATTCACATGGGGAACCAAGAATATAGACACCCCTAGTATTTCTATGAATAGAGCCATTTATGAAAGTTGCGTATTTTGCTCGTTTCATTTATATTGTATGGATTATTCCAAAAAGAAAGAAGGTATAGCCTTAACATACCTGGAGTAGGGAAAAATCCGTATGATGTTCTTGGAAAAGGTTGCACCGTACTCCTTTAGAACCGAAATTTTTTACCTTGCTATAATTTTCATAATGCCCGCTGGATTCTTTTTGGTTGCAAAAATTGATACGTTGGATTCCTTTTGCTATGTTCTGGTTTGATGTGTTTGAAGATGAGAATTGAAAAGTGATAAGAATTGAATGTGTAGCTTTGATATAGAAAAGGTTGGAAAGTGACGTGAATGTGTAATTAACACATTAAGCTTCTGGTTTGATGTGTTTGAAGATGAGAATTGTAAAGTGATAAGAATTGAATGTGAAACTTTGATAGAGAAAACGTTGGAAAGTGACGTGAATGTGTAATTAACACATTAAGCCACTTAAAGAGAAATGACTAAGAGTCATTTCTTTAGGGTGTGGCACGCCGCCATATGGGGATGGGGTTGAGAAGGTTTAATCTTTATCCACTTATTAGGTAATTAGGTAGTGTTTCGTTACCCGGTAATTAACCAATTACCCACATAATTAAAAATTATCTTAAATTACTTAAAATTTTACTTATTTTTAATACACTTTATACATCCTACTATCATGGTCATATGGTACGTTGTATGGTACTAGTCTGTAAATATCCAGATATTAACGGTCGGCCCGAATTTTATCCCAATATGCCAAACTTGGACGAAAATTTATTTTCTTTGACTTGCTTCCCCTCTCACCTTCACGAATTTACTCATTACTTGTGAAATAGCATAATCCTTATAATCTCCAAATAATCTTTTCCTTGGACTGATGTCAATTATCTTACAACAAATTCAACACATAATACTGGTGGGTGCAACACTGTCATAACTTAATACTGCGAAGCATGACATCACCATAATATAATATTGCAAAGCATAACATCATCGTAATATATTACTGCAGGATGTAACATCATTGTAATACATTACTGCAGGATGTTGTGAATACTTTTATACCCTCCTTGCCATTTAGGTAGTTGTTCTGTGAATAATTCCAAAGGCCAGGGCATTCCCCCCTTTAGGCCTCTTCCCCACGCCATGACTTGTGATCGAATTCCTTCCAATCTCGTAACTGTTGCTACCTTCTATCATACAGCCTCTACGATGCTGATCTTGTAAGTGTGACTATGCGACTCTCCTCTCCTTTTTCCTCTAGATTTTAGCCAATCTCTAGGTCTTACTTTGTAAACCTATACAAGGCTTAATAGGATGCCTCTCTGGGCATCTATAAGTGTACTGAAGTTCTTCCCTTGATACTTTGTAGAACTTACGAATATTGCTATATCTTATTTCATAGACCTGGTTATCCATTCGTATGACTTTACTGCATCTATGTAGGTCATACTATACCATAAGTCTTACTTCAATTTATCATTACTAAGGTCTGCAACCAACTCTAGGTTACTCTCGTTGCTTATCCTTAAGACTGATGGTCTAATCTCATCTCATATTGTTGAACTTTAATCCATCTATGGTTGATTCACCTTAATGTTGATCCATCATCTACCACTGATAAATTGATCTCTTATGTACACTGCCGCTAGGGCTCGCATCTCATCGGAGACATCTGGAGTAATTAGATTGATACACCTAGGGGTGATACAATACTTCCATAACCGTACTTTATAGCATCCCAATATGACTCACCTTATGTCGCGCCCCCTTTTTTCCCTCCGCGGAGAAGAGTCTGGGTTTCGATGTTCATGGGGGTAATAACTCACTTTCTTTTGGGATTTGGGTATTTGAAGAGTCGCCACCTAACGGATTATGGTGCGTTAGGGTACCTAGAGCGATTAACTCTTAGACTAGTTTGCATTACCAGAGATTTAGGGTAAGGGCGCGAAATAACCTTGAGGGGAAGGTATTAGGCACCCCTCTTGGTCCACAACAGTGGGTCCCGACCGAACTTATACTTATATGAATTGGTCCTTTCAACAAATAGTTTAAATACATACTTGCAAATAAAGGCATGTTTTGGCATTTTTAAGCACATGTATGATTCAAGTAATGAAACAAAAGGAAAAGACTTGAACAAGTGGCACATATATAAAGGAAAGTAAAAAATTTAAACATCGGAAATTGGGAAAGAGGGGTCCTAGTTTGGTTAGCCTACAGGATCACCCTACACAATACCCGGTAATCACTCCTCAATGAAGGGCTACACGTGACATTAGCGCGTAGTTATCATATCCTTACTACCCAATTTCCTCCTCTTGGTCATAGCCCAAAGCGTTCTATCAACCTTGAAAAGTATCCTATGCGTGCACTACCTGTCCCTTCCTTTTGTCCCTGGAGGTATTTGGAACCTCTAATTTTAAGTAGTTCTAGACCATCCTAAGGTATTTAAAAGGAGAAAAATCTAGGCGTTAATCAAAACAATTAGGACTGCACATAAAGAGGGAACAATTAAAGGCTCATATTTACCTTCACAAAACATAACAAGTAAGTACACGTCTCAATCAGCAGTTTCAGGTATTTAAGTGAAAAATCCTAGAACATGATATCTAGGCGAGCAGGAAGTATACAACATTGAATTAGGACCAAGCATCAAAGACCTATTTAGCTTACCTATAGATTTTAGACCTGTGAATGTGAGCAGTCTTAAATAACAAAGCGCAGTTTTATAGTTGCAGGACTTTAATCGCCCTATAGGCTTGCCTAAGTGCATAATAGTGATGTCCTAAGAACATGACATCTATATTGATTAAGAATACAGTGGAACAGTGAACAATTTTTAAACGGATAACTAGAGATCCTATAAATATGCTTTCTAGCGATATTAATAGAGGCAGAGTTTGAAAACTTATTAAAGAAACGGATGTATTAATTAATTAAGCCGATTCAGAATATATAAACATGATTTTGAATTGATTTATTTAACTGAACTATTTTACGTCCTACAGACATGATCTCTAGTTAAGCAAGGTAAAAAACGAACAACATTCATTTAAACAAAGTGAAACCCCTATAGGCATGGTATCTATAGAGCTGATTTTAACCCTATAGGCATGATCCCTATTATTAAAGCCATTTTTAGGTCCTATAGGCATGGTTTCTAATATTGTGGAAGTAAAGCAAATATAGCAAACATATTTGAATCAACACGACCCTATATGCATGGTATCTACCCAATTTACCCAACATATATATAACTACCCATCTTTTTTCACTAATCACCCCAATGTTTGTTTACAAAAATTATTATAGACCAATGAATTAAATAAAAAACACATAAATAAATAGGAGTTAATTTATAGGGAGCTTGCAGTAGGCCCAAATGACTTCCCAGTCTCCAATAGCCTCAAATCCCCAAAGTTGCATAGCCAATTTCATGTCTAGGTGTGTCAGAATTCCCGAAGGACCTCAAGGATCCCAGGCAATGGTCACACCTAGACCTTTTCTCAAATAATAACTGACTTAGGTGCAGTGTGGAAAGACCAGCTCTGACATGCCAGAGTTCATAGAGATCTCAAGGATCTCAAGGCAGTACACATATCAGAGGGGCATGACCTAATATTCTAAGAGTAAAGTGAGAGTGCTTGACATAGTTTTGAAAAGGTTTTGAAAATAGTACAGAGATGACTTTAGGAGTAAAAAGGTTTTCAGAAACAGGAAATAGTTTGATAGTAAAAGACAGTTTGTGAAGAGTACCAAAACAACAGACAATCAATTGGTCATAAAACATCCAGATTTAGAAAAATACTTAACAAACAGATCCCACATGGGGATAAAAGGATAAGGGCACATAAGAGTCACATTGGGGGTACATGGATAGGGTATAGGGGAAACATATAGTCAACAAAATTGTATAAAACACTTAGGGTCTTAGAGATTTAGAAGGCTAAACACGGACAATAAGTAGTTAAGACATAGATCATAGTTGTAATACAGGAAGCCTGACATGTCTTGAACTGGATTAAACATACAGTTTAGACATGCTAGGCAAAGAAATAAGCAGGAAAGAATTCAGAATATAAATCATACATTGAACAGGGCAGAGTTTAGACATGCTAAGCAAAGATGTTAGAAGGAATACAAGTTGAACTCATAACTGATGAACTAGTGCAGGAATGAAATATATACGGTTTGGATTTCAAAATTTAACTAGAGACATACCAGTTGAAGAGTGCAAAATATAAAGCAGATGTATTTCCAATATCTAGCCTTGACTTTTAGCCGGCTAGACCAGTGAATATCACAAGTAGTAGAGGAGAAAAGAAAGCTTTAGAGTGTAAGTGTGCTTTTGTGAGCTAATGTTCTTTTTTGAAGTGAGAATAGGAGAGTTCTTATATAGCAGTTCGAGGGTAGAGTCAATAAGGTAATAGAATCAAAAATCAACAATTAAGGGCAATCGGGACCCAATCATGTAAGGAGTTCAGAATAGACTCCTTTAATTAGGGACAATTAGCCAAACGGTAATAACAGGGGTTTAATTAAGGCAAAAAAGACCAAACCATACCAAATAAAGAATCAGTAAGAATCCCAAAGTTATACGGGCAAGCAATTAAGGTAGAAACGACCAATTAAAGTTATAAACAAGGAAACAAATAAAGTCTATGCATACCAATCTTTAACGGAGTAATCAATCAGCTAGAATCTCACAGTAACACTGAGTTCTAGAAAGAATATATCAATTCCCATAAATAGAAAATAAACTAAGTAAATTTTTACAGAAACGTAGAACTTAGTCGGAAAAAATTAGGTTAGATCCCTAATAGGGCTCAGTTGAGGGACAATCACAAAAATGTCAACAAGTTTAGTAGATAAGGTAAGAAATGAATAGTTAGGATGAACACAAACATATACAATCAGTGAAAAGTTTAATTAAGAATCTCAATAGAGGCATATTAGGGTAAGAAAACAATAAGACATTCAAATGGCTAAAGAGAAATTGCAAGAACCAAAGCAAGAACACAGTCGATATACCAGTACTCAGAAACTAAACGAAGAACGTCAAAAGATATAGGGCTTTTAGTACAAGCGAGTTAAGGTTGTAGCAAACTTACAAAATCAGTCAAAACACATGAGAAGCAGAAGATCAAACACTCAAAAAATCAAACATTTTGTAAAAGAAATTTCCGGAAACCCTAGTTTAGAGAAAGATGAAAATCACTTGAAAATCATATGATTCTTGTAAAGAATCTCAAGGTTGTCGTAAAACTCATATTAAACAAGTCCAAATCATCTCAGATCTGTACAAATCTAAGAGGTTTAGAAGAAAGAGATTAGGGTTTCGAGGAGAACAACACAAAGGTGAAGAAACATGCTTAGAAACCCATAGATCATAGTCAATATAGGACGACCTTACTCGGAATCACACTAGAATGGCCTGAAACAGGCGAGAAAGGGACCATAGATGCAATCCAACTGACCTTGGTCCCATGAGGACCTTGAAGATAGCAATACCAACGTGAGGGAGGCCATTAGAGGCATGGGGGGTGGTGAGAAATCATCATAGATAGCCATAGGTGAGTGTCAGTGAGGTTTGATTAGGGTTAGGTTGAGAGCGTTTGAGAGATGAGAGGAATTTTAGGGTGGCGGATGGTGGAAATGAAAGGGTTTGGGGGGGGGGGGGTCATTTGGTTTATTTTAGGTAAGGGTTTTTTATGGCCATTGTCACACCTCCTTTTTACACACCCGAGGGGGTATAAGAGAGTTTTTCCAATTTAAGTGACATTATTCGAAATGGGATTAATTATTCATTTTTATTCAGAGTCTCCACTCGGGATAGTTTATTTGGTGTCCCAAGTCACCGGTTTATTTTGAATTCCAAATCGAGGAAAATTCGACTTTCCTTGTGAAGTCTGCGAACCAGAAATTCTAGATAAGGAATTCTGTTAACCCGGGGGAAGGTGTTAGGCACCCCCGGATTCCGTGGTTCTAGCACGGTTGCTTAAACTATTATAATTGGTCTATTATCTGATTTATTACATGTTTTAGCCTATGGTACATTTTTAACTTATTAGCCGCTTTTGATTATTTTAAAGAAGATTTAACGTCGTTTAAAATAGGGGTGGGCATAAAATCCGAAAAATCGAATTCCGAACCGAACCGAAATAATTCGGTATTTCGGTTTCAGGTTTTTTCGGTATTTCTATCTAATTCGGTACTGCAATTTCGGTATTTCGGTACGGTCCTTGGTATTAAAATTCTGAAATTTCGGTATTTCGATATACCGAAATACCGATTTTTAAAAGACATTTTCTTAATAACCCAGCCCACTGCCCATCGCCCCAGCCCCAACGCCCAAGCCCAAACCTTTCTTTATTTAATTCCTAACCCAGCCCATCTACCTAGCCCACTCTAATTTCTAATTTCTTAATAACCCAGCCCCAGCCCATCGACCCTTTGGCCTATAATTCTAATTCCCAGCCCCAGCCCCAACCCCCAGAAATTTTCAGTTTGCACTTTGCAGTGCACTGGAGTTATTTGGTGTTTTAGCCTATACTTTGATTAATAACTCAATTCTCTATTCTTTATAGTTCGGAGCAGTTTCTTTCACAATTCACAGTGAAAGTTTCAGTTGTGCATGTGCACTGTTAGCATTGATTATTCAGCGATTATTAAACTGAAACCATACCGAACCAAATTAAGAAATACCGAACCATACCGAAATATTTTGGTATGGTATTTGGTATATACAATTAATAAACCGAATACCGAAATACCGAACCGAAATTCTTAAATACCGAACCGAAATACCGAATGCCCACCCCTAGTTTAAAACATGTCTTTGGATTGCGCCACATGAAATGCACCTGCAATCCGAAACACATCTTATTCAACGTTGTTGAGATTTGGATTTGGATCACATGAAATAACGCGCCTAAAGCAACTACGTGTCTTAAACTTTGCGAGGGCCATAGAAAATTTGCTAAATGGCGCGCCTCGAGTTCTAAAAATTTTAAAAGAAAAAAAATCAAACGAGGGCCATACATTTAAGATTTTATTTAGCGCGGCGCACCTCAATTCCATTTAAAGGGGTACTCAAACTAAAGTTCGGAGGGCCATAGACTATTTGTATTATCTAATATGGCTCACCTCTAGTCTAATTAAAAAGAGCCTAATTAATTACTTAGGGAAAAATGGAAGAACTTCTACTTATTTTAACTAAACATTCTGGCCTGCTGACTAATTAACGATCATTGAATTAAAGGGCATTGGACTCGAAAATCAAATTCACAGCTGATTCTGAGCTTGGGCCCAATGAATCCAACAACTGAAATGGACTGCAAATGCCACTGAAACCACTAACGGCCTAAAAGGAAACCCAAAGGAGAGTCTCATTTGGATATAAAACTGATGCTGGGACTCAAGATCGAGTCCCTGCAGGGGCATGAAAACACACTAATTTCCAATTGAACTTCTGATTTAACTACTCTAAACAAGGATGATCATATAAGCATTGTAAACTAAGATCTTACACTAAACCAATCATGGTAAATTAAACTTCCAACAATAATACTATCCGGACTAACAATTAAATTATCCCTTTACATGAACCCCACAAATCGCATCAACACTTTTCAATACAGCTCAACATTATACCCTTGGTCAAAACAAATGCAGAAGAGTATTAAAGGTGCATTGCTAGTCATAACTAGTTCAAGATCATGATTCAACACACTTGGACAAAATCAAGTGGTTCAAGCTAACCTTTTTGGGACATTTTCGAAAGACCAAAATTATACCAAATTTCCATTTTTGTTACTCAATTATTCTCAAAGAAAGAGGTCTCAGAATGTCTCACAAGAAAAGGACCTAAATCAAGTTTCAAGCAATATAGAGGCAAATCTTAAACATGATTACTAGGATACCAATGAAACCAAATCCAACAGACTTATGATCTACATCCACATGCTTCTAACTCATGACCATGGAATCAAAAGAAACAGAATAGTTTCAACCATTTGAACACATCAATCTCAGTTCATAGTTAAGTAGAAATGCAACGTACTATTGCAGGTTACTTTCACGTACACCATTTCAGAGAAAAGAACTTATTAACATTTATAATTCAAAGACTAATTACAGAACATGGAAAATAGTAAAGAAACAGGGGAAAATCATCTTTGGATGTAGTCTTCATTTAACAGAACTTCGACTCTATTACATGTTCAAACATCATTCCTCAGTCATAAGCTAAGAAGGTACCTGAGAAAGCAAAAATAAGAGGAAAGGAAGGGAATCAGCAACAGAGCAGAGTCAGCAGCAGAAATAACCAGTGGAAACAGTGTTTAAACCAAACTTTGAACCAGTTAAGGTAACAAATGAAATGCAGCAACCCAAAGAACAAACTAAACTTTGAACCGAACTTTGAAAACCAACCAAACTCAGATTATTTCAGCTTAAGAAAGATCAAAAATCATCTTCAGAGATTGAAAACTTAAGAAATCACAAAAGGAACTCCATGAAACAGTAGATTTTTCAAATTTTTTAGCCGTTTATGATTTTTTCAGAACTTCTATCTCTTTCCCCCCTCTTTTTTTTTCAGCTCTTGTTAGCAATGCCTTTATAGGCAAGCTACTAGGGCAACAGTAATAGGCTAAGTTTTGCATTTTGAGCCCTTTGTGAATTTTCCTTTTTGCTACTTAGTCCCTAAATTGGGCCTAAGAAGCTTCCTAAGAAGTTATTGCAAGATTTCCTAAGTGAACTACCCCAATTACCCCTTAGTTACCCTGAATTTACCCCTGAACCTCAAATGGGTTATGGGTCAAGTTGACCCTATGGTCCAATTGCACAATTGGGCCTGCCCTTGTCTTTTAAATGGGTAAGTGATCCCAACATCCAAACTACCACTAGTCTAATTAAAATATGAAGTACAAGAAACATGCAAACCGGGCAACCATTAAAATCTTAACTAAAACTTTAATAACTAACTAAATTAGTAGACTCAGTTAATTAACAAACTAACGATACTAAACATGCAAGACTAATCCTTCATGAACAAAAACAAGTGCAAAGTTTCTAGAAAACTAAAGAAAAAATGAACAAGAAAACCAGGAGAAGAACAGATGTAGAGAAAAATAAAAGCTAAATTAAACCAAAAGAAATATAAAAAGAAAATACCTACTAAGACTCAAATGAATGAAGGAAGGATTCCGAATCTTCAATTTCTTCGGATTTTCTGTCCCACTACGATATTAATCGTGTGTTCTTAATAAGAACATACGAACAACATCGAAATGTACCCAAATATTCAAACAAAATCGAACAGGGGACCTTTTGGGAATTAGGGGTTTGCTATGATTCGAGGACCTTTTAATCTGATATTTGAGGAGCTCAGGACGGATTTGAGGGAAAGTGAACGGGAATTTGGAAAGAGGGGGTGAGGAGAACACGTTAATTTCATGGCGATTGGATGTCGGCCGCCGCCGTGGGCGATTTCCGATAGGCGGCAGGCGATGGCGTTACATGAGAGACTGAAGGGGTTGTGAGAGATGAGTGAGGGGGTAGGGGGGCATTTTCGGACATTAATCTATTTATGATACCCTAGTTCTCGGCCGTTGGATCTTGGAACCTCGACGGTCTTGATCAACCTTAAACAAACGGGGCCGTTTTGATGGAGGGAGTGCTGGACCGGTTTACAGGAAGGTTTGGGCTTGATTTTACCCGGGTTTAAGGCAAAATTATTTGTGCTTGGGGAATTTAATCTTAAATGGCCCAAAAATGGCTTCTTTATTAAAGGCTCTTCTTCCTTCTCTCTTTTTTCTTTTTCAAATTTATTAATTACAAAATTAAACAAAAATATGATTTAAATTCTACAGCTAAATTCATAAACTAATTGCTTCCCAAAAATTTAATGAAGTCCTAAATTAGGAGAAAACTAAAAAAAATTCGGAAATTAAAAAGTTAAAAATGCAAAATGAACTATTTTTGTCATTTTCTTTCAATTTTTTATAACCTTAATTAACTAATTAGCCTAAAAATATAAAATAGGACCCTAAATGCAGATGCAACATATTCTTGTATTTTTATGCATTAAATAAATTAATCATGCCCACAAAAATACAAACAAACACAAAAATCATGCAATAATTCCTAAAAATCAAATAATTAAAAGAAAAATCCTAATTTTGGGAATTCTGTAGGAGTAATTCATACGAGGCAAAAATCATGTGCTCACAGCTGCCCCTCTTTGCTCGGAGACACGAAGGGTTTTCGGGCAAAGATAAAATGAGCAATTATGAGGGAAATTTTTGCATGCTTGGCACTCCATGAGAAGCAGTTTTTGAAAAGGTCTGACCGAACCTTGCTTCAGAGGTTGCCTATATATCCTTGGCTATAAAGGAATCAAGTTAGTGTAGTTCTGGAAGTTTTGGTAGCTGGGACTACCGAGAGGTTGTGATTTCACTGTTGCTGTTGCTGCTACTGCTTGCTGATCCCCTTATTACACCAAAAAGAAAATCAAAAGCTAAGCAGCTAGGCCTATCAACTACGAGTTACAAGATTCCTATCTATAATTCTCTTGAAGCTTGATCTCGAGTCTTGGCTGGTTCTTGCCGTGGACTCCGATCTGAATCTTGATGCTCGTCAGCTGTAGGTACTGGTTCTTTCTTCAGTTTTGGATCCAGGCGGGACATGCGAAACCTGTGACTTCAATCATATCTTGAATAATCCACATAATCCCCCACTTCAGCACTTTAAGTTCATTTCTTTTTGCTCTTTTTCTTCTTTTCTTTATTCTGGATTGAGACTCATTCTTTTGGTCATCTCGAACCCTATGCCTCGAGGTAAAACCTGCTCAGACACTAAAACAAATAGCCGAACGAAATTTTCTGCCCAAGTTTACACTAGGAAAATTTCGTGAGTTATTTGCAACTAACTTTCAGAAAGCGATAACATACGGATTGTGTGCCTTCAGGAGGAAGAGATTAGGGAATGGGGCCCTATATCTAAAAAATCTCAACTCAGGGATTGGAGCCCTAATGTTGGTAAAAGGTGACTTGGGAATGGAGGCCCTATGTCTAAAATCTCAACTTATGGATTGGAGCCCTAATGTTGGCAAAAGGCGACTAGGGAATGGAGGCCCTATGTCTAAAATCTCAACTCAGGGATTGGAGCCCTAATGTTGGTAAAAGGCGACTAGAGAATGGAGGCCCCATGTCTAAAATCTCAACTCAGGGATTGGAGCCCTAATGTTGGCAAAAGGTGACTAGGGAGTGGAGGCCCTATTTCAAAAATCTCAACTTAGGGATTGGAGCCCTAATGTTAGTAAAAGGCGACTAGGGAATGGAGGCCCTATGTCTAAAATCTCAACTTAGGGATTGGAGTCCTAATGTTGGTAAAAAGGCGACTAGGGAATGGAAGCCCTATGTCTAAAAATTTCAACTCAGGGATTGGAGCCCTAATGTTGACAAAAAGGTGACTAGGGAATGGAGGCCCTATGTCTAAAATCTCAACTCAAGGATTGGAGTCCTAATATTGGTAAAAAGGCGACTAGGGAATGGAAGCCCTATGTCTAAAAATCTCAACTCAGGGATTGGAGCCCTAATGTTGACAAAAAGGCGACTAGGGAATTGAGGCCCTATGTCTAAAATCTCAACTCAGGGATTGGAGCCCTAATGTTGGTAAAAGGCGACTAGGGAATGGAGGCCCTATGTCTCAAATCTCAACTTAGGGATTGGAGCCCTAATGTTGGAAAAAGACAACTAGGGAATGGAGGCCCTATGTCTAAAATCTCAACTCAGGGATTGGAGCCCTAATGTTGGGTAAAGGCGACTAAGGGATGGAGGCCCTATGTCTAAAATTTCAACTCAGGGATTGGAGCCCTAATGTTGACAAAAAGGCGTAAAAGATTGAGATTGGGGATTCTAAACTATTATTTTGTTCGGATTTTCTTTTCTTTTTTTTTTTCATTTTCCTTTTTCATTTCATTTTATTTCAATAAAATGCAGGAGAGAATTTTGGAGGAAAACTTCCCTTTTGGATTGATTGTTACTGTGAAGTTGTTTCTAACTTTTGTGCAGTTTTTCTTTTGGCTGTACCTGCTTTTGCACGGTTGCCTTGGGCTGCACCTATTTCAATTTTAAACAAAGAACAATTATTAGTTTGAAACGGTGGTTGGTTTTGTGGCCTTGTTTGCCTCGATTACTTGATTTCGGCTCAACCCTTTTGGTGAAAACCTCCGTTGCTTGCTGGCTTTTCTAAAGATTGATCTCTCTCCTAAAACCGAGGAACTCAACTTTCAAGATTGCTCATGATGGTCGCCTGTATAGGTATTTGGCCCTTTCAATTTATTCCACTTCTAGGGGCTTTTGACTTTGGATTTCTTTTCATTTTCAATAACTTTGGTTTCAGAGCATCAACCATCATGGCCAGTCGGGATCTTCTTGATACACCCGCTGAGGCTGGGTACTTTTCTTTAGATTTTGTTAGGCAGAACCATGTAAAGCCAGTCTTGCCACCTTTTCTTTGTATTAGTTTTGGAACAGAGTTAGACCGAAAGGGATTCAACGAAAAGTAAACAAAGGACAAGAAAATGAATTTAAGGAGAAGTGTCCCTTTCGGGGAGGAACGAAGGACTTATCTGGGGTGCATGCAGACTTTAGTAAACATGACATGCTTCTTGGACTGGATGCCCGATATGCACAGCTATCCAACTTCTCATAAATCCATTGTGACCAGTGTTTTAAAATCGAGAACCCTGTCGGGGCTCTTTCAATACCAATGGTGGTGAGGGTTTCTTCTTTTCAATCACCGGCGCCCCTTTCGAGTTTTCGCCAATCGACCTCTCTCATTTCTCTTCTCACCGTCGCCTTATAGTGCTCTTTACGAGTTTTTACTAACAAAACTCTCTCATTTTTCATTTCTCTGCTTACCATCGCCTCATGGTGCCCGTGTGGGTTTTTACCAATATGACTCTCTCAATTTATTTCTCTCAGTTTTAATTGCATCGGATCCAAACAACTGCGTTCTCCGATTTTGAAAACTTTTCACTGATTGATCGGAAGGACTTGAACAAGGTTTGGGGTAAAAAGAATTGGGATTGAATTACAACTTTGGAACCGTTCAGGCGGGATCATCACCGAACCATTATAAAATCTGCCCCAGTTTCACCTTTTGAGGAACTTTGAATTTTTATTTTGGGGTGGCTGATCCCCAGAGAGAGGCTGCCTACGTATCCTTTCGGAATCAAGTCGAACATAGTTCAGGAAAACATTTTGCTTTTGTTGTTGTTGTTGTTGTTTTTTTTTTCTTTTTCGAGTTCCAAAGAGGGTAATGAAAGAAAAGTAACCAACTCAAAGGGTTAGCAAAAGGATTTGAGTGTTTGGGGTAGTGAGAATGAAAGCCTTTGTCATCCCAATCAGATAGTGCTATTGCTGCAGAAGGACTAGACATAGTACCTTTTGATCGCGTCTGCGTTCACAGCTGCCTCAGGATCATTTCCTTCGATATCTCCCAAGTACAATGCTCCTCTGGGCAATATCTTTCTGATGATGTATAGGCCTTTCCAATTGGGAGCAAATTTCCCTTTTGCTTCCTGATGATGGGGAAGAATACGTATTAGAACGGGTTGTCCCACTTCAAAATTTCTAGGCCGCACTTTCTTATTGTAAGCACGGTACATTCTTTGTTGGTACAACTGCTCGTGCCAGACTGCGGCCATTCACTTCTCATCAATCAAGGTTAACTGCTCTAGGCGGGCTTTGACCCACTCACTATCTTCAATTTCAACTTCCACAATGATCCGAAGAGAAGGGATTTCAACTTTCGTGGGTATTACGGCTTCAGTGCCATAAACCAAAAGGTACGGGGTTGCTCCGACCGACATGCGCACAGTAGTGCGATACCCCAACAATGACAAATGCAACTTTTCATGCCACTTCCTGGAACTTTGAATCATTTTTCTCAAAATCTTTTTGATGTTCTTATTTGCTGCTTCAACGGCAATGTTGGCTTTGGGACGGTAAGGAGTAGAGTTCCGATGTGTTATCTTGAACTGTTCGCATATCTTTCTCATCAAATGACTATTCAAATTTGCAGCATTATTCGTAATGATAGTTGCATGAATACCAAAACGGCAGATGAGGTTAGAGTGCACGAAGTCTACCATAGCTTTCTTGGTGACAGATTTGAGAGTAATTGCTTCAACCCACTTCGTGAAATAGTCGATGGTGACCAATATGAATCTATGCCCATTTGAGGCTTTTGGCTCTAGTGGCCCAATGACATCCATGCCCAGGCGACGAATGGCCAAGGTGCTGACATGGCATGCAGTTTTGTGGGTGGTGCATGAATCAAATCCCCGTGCACCTGACACTGATGACTTTTCCGAACAAAACTAAAGCAGTCTTTTTCCATGGTAATCCAGTAATAACCCGCTCGAAGGATTTTCTTTGCCAAAACATACCCGTTCATGTGGGGTCCGCACACTCCTGCGTGCACTTCGTAAATGATTCTTCTGGCTTCTTCGGCGTCAACACATCTTAACAAGTTGAGGTCCGGGGTCCTTTTGTATAAGACATCACCACTCAAAAAGAAACCACTTGCCTGCCGTCTAATGGTTCTCTTTTGGTCTCCGCTGGCTTGCTCAGGGTATTCTTTAGTTTACAGAAATCTCTTGATGTCATGATACCATGGCTGAATATTTGGTTCTGCCTCAACCGTATTGCAGTAACCATGTCTTTCCCGGATTTGGATTTCCAAAGGATCAATGTAGGCATTGCATGGGTATGGCAGCATCGAGGCCAAAGTAGCAAGTGCATCGGCTAATTCATTGTGACAACGAGGGATGTACCTGAATTCTATTGACTTGAATCGCTTGCCAAGATATTCCACATGTTGCCTATAAGGAATAAGCTTGACATTTCGGGTTTCCCATTCTCCTTGAGCTTGTCGGATAATTAAATCCGAGTCACCCATGATTAACAATTCTTTGACATCTTGGTCGATTGCCATGTTCATACCTATAATGCAGGCTTCATACTCGGCGGTATTGTTTGTGCAGAAAAACCGAAGCCGGGCTATGGCTGGATAATGCTGGCCTGTGGGTGAGATCAAGATTGCCCCAATTCCAACACCTTTTGTGTTTACCGCTCCATCAAAGAACATTTTCCAAGCATGGGTGTCTTTAGATATTGCTTCAACTGAATTCACCACTTCATCTGGGAAGTAAGTGCTCAAAGGTTGGTATTCATCATCAACCGGGTTCTCAGCCAAATGATCTGCTAACTCCTGGGCTTTTATTGTCGTGCGAGTGACGTAGACTATGTCAAAATCCGCGAGCAAGATCTTCCACTTTGCTAATCTCCCAGTGGGCATTGGTTTCTGAAATATGTATTTTAAAGGATCTAACCTGGTTATGAGGTAAGTGGTGTAAGCTTGCAAATAATGCCTTAGCTTCTGAGCGACCCATGTTAAAGCGCATCAAGTTCTTTCCAATAGAGTGAACTTGGCTTCATAACTGGTAAACTTCTCAGCTAGTAAATTGCATGCTCTTTCTTTTCAGTCACATCATGTTGCCCGAGGACACAACCGAAAGAATTTTCCAAGACTGTCAGATACAATAACAAAGACCCTGGCTCAGGTGGGACCAATACTGGCAAATTCGACAGATATTCTTTGATTTTATCAAAAGCCTCTTGGCACTCGTTTGTCCATTTGATTGCCGCATCTTTCTTCAGCAATTTGAATATGGGTTCACATGTGGATGTCAATTGAGCAATGAATCGGCTAATGTAGTTCAATCTTCCCAACAAACTCATAACATCTTTCTTGGTTCTTGGAGGAGGCAACTCTCGAATAGACTTTATCTTTGTTGGGTCCAACTCGATGCCCCTCCGACTTACTATGAATCCCAAAAGTTTGTCGGATGGTACCCCAAATGCACATTTGGTTGTGTTCAGCTTCAAATTATATTTGCGCAACCGCCCAAAGAATTTTCTCAAGTCCCGAACATGGTTGTCCTGAGTTTTGGATTTGATGATTACATCGTCCACATACACCTCTATCTCTTGGTGCATCATATCATGAAAAATGGCAGTCATGGATCTCATGTAGGTTGCCCCGACGTTCTTCAGACCAAATGGCATGAATCTGCAACAGTATGTACCCCAAGGTGTGGTAAAAACCGTCTTTTCTGCATCTTCTGTATCCATCAACACCTGGTGATATCCTGCGTAACAATCCACAAAGGACTGTATCTCATGTTTGGCGTAGTTATCAACAAGGATGTGGATGTTCGGCAAAGGGAAGTTATCTTTGGGACTTTCCTTGTTTAAATCTCTATAATCCCCACACACTCAAATTTTCCCGTCCTTCTTTGGCACCGGAACTACTTTGGCTAACCATGTGGTGTATCAAACCACTCGGATCACCCCCGCTTTCAACTATTTCGTGACCTTTTCTTTAATCTTGTCACTGATATCAGTTTTAAACTTTCTTTGCTTCTGTTGGACAGGGGGACAATCGGGGTAAGTCGGCAACTTATGAACCACCAAATCAACACTTAGTCCCGGCATGTCATCGTATGACCAAGCAAACACATCTTTGAACTCAAACAAAAGTTGGATCAATGCGTCCCGGGTTTTCTCATCTGTGTGAATGCTTATCCTGATTTCTTCAGAAGTACCCAAATTAACCAACTCAGTTTCATTTAAGTTCGGCTTAGGTTTATTCTCAAACTATTCCAATTCTCGATTTATTTTCCTAAAAGCCTCTTCTTCATCATATTCCGGTTCTTGGTTCATTACTTCACAGTTAGACAACGTGTTTGGATCTGGGCATGAAGTCCGCAAGCATGTCATGTTACTTAAAGCCGCATTATTAGAACTGAAAGAAGAAATAAAAGAGAAAAATAACCAAATAAGAAAGAATAAAGAAAGATGAATGATGAAATATTGATTTCATTTCATTGAATTTGAAGATAACAGGGTTTACATTGGAAATTAAAAGATAGGAAACTAAAGAAAACATCTGAGTTACACCCTAGAATAACTCGTGATGCAAAAAAAGTGGCAGGACAGGTCTACCGGGACTCCCGCCTGATAGGGAATGGCGTAGCCTTCCAATTCTGCAGTTTGGCCTTAGGTCCCATATACAGCACCTCAGCGGTGCTTGAGCCTTCCCCTGGTTAAACCATGTGGGCTTCATACAGTATCTTCCTCATGGCCCCACATATTTCTTCGATTTCTTCGGTCGTAAAGGCCTTATCCTCCTCTTCCTCATTGTATTTCGGCTTGACAAATGTTCTATATAGATGCGGCACCGGCTGAGGCAAGACCCAACCATCATTCTTTCTATCATCTGCCTATCTTACATCAGCTGGAGTAGGTCAGAAGCCTACCCCAAAGAACTTTTAACTGGCGGTTAGGGTGATAGGTTCAGCTATTCCTTACAATGATTTCCCAAGCCCTTTCCCAGGTTTGTAGCCATGCCTGATCATTTCTTTGGCCACCATGATTGATGCATTAGAAAGGAAAGGTTGAGGGCAAGGTTTTCCTTCTTCGCATTGATCATCGATTGATAGACTATGTGCTCACTTCCCTCTCTTGCTTTAAAACATGGGACTGATGGGTCCCGATAAATTGATTGCTCATCTTCCTCGTAGACCACAATCTCTTGATCCTCGTGCTCGAACTTCACCATCTGGTAAAGAGTAGAGGGTACAGCCCCCACTGCATGGATCCATGGCCTCTCCAAAAGAAAGCTGTAGGATGTGTCCATGTCCAAAACCTGGAAGGTTACTTCAAAGTCTACTGGGCTGATGGTCAGAATCAGATCAATCTCTCAAATTGTGTCCCTTTTGATACCATCGAAGACACGTACACAGACATTGTTGGGTCGGATTCTTTCAGTACCGATTTCCATACGCTGTAAAGTTGAGAGTGGGCAAATGTCTACCCCGAAGCCTCCGTCCAACATAACTCTTTTCATGTAGTACCCTTCGCATTTGACTGTCAGGTGCATGGCTTTGTTATGTGCGGCCCCTTCTGGGGGAAAGTCATTTTTGCTGAAGGAGATCTGGTTAATTGCGAAAAATCTCTCGGCCATTCTCTCCAACTGCTCTACAGAAGTCTCAACAGGCACATATGCTCTGTTAAGGGTTCTGATCAATACCTTTTGATGTTCGGTGGAGTTCATCAACCGAGATAACATGAAGACTTGCGCAGGAGATTTTCGAAGCTGGTCGATCACCTCATAATCTACCATTTTCATCTTTTGAAAGAAGGCCTCCGCTTCTTCGGCACTCACGAGCTTCTTAGATGGGAAGCGCTTTCTAGTGGCATTGTTCACCTCTTCCAAATTGAAATACTTTTCAGCCAGTTTATTTTCTTGAACTTCTCCTGAGATTTCTTTGCCTTTATAAGTCACCACTAATTTGTTGTAGTTCTAGGGCACAACGGTATGATCTGTCATGGGCTTTTGTGGTGTGCGGACAATAACCACGGGCTCACTCAGCCTTAGTGGATTAATTGGCCCCCGCATCACATAAACTTCCTTGGGCACATATATTTGGGTTGTCTTATTCAACTCGAATCTCCTGGGATGACTTAAAGTCATCTGCTTTTCTTTGCGGCCTCGAGGGACATAGAGAACAACATCTTTGGGAGGCATTGCCCTAGTTTCAACTTCAACTTTCTTCTCCGACTTTGGAGGGGTGGTCTTGTTCTTTTCCTCCCCTTTGTCTTGCTTCGGGGCAGTTTTTGGTTTCTTTTCTACATCAGCAATGGCAATGATGGCCTTCAATGCTGGGTCAAATTCCTTGTCCTCACAAATCATTCTGATTACCGGCCCGTTGTTGTGGGCCGGTAGTGGGTTGTTGGTCACATTGGGAATATCTTCATCCCTTAGCACTATCTTCCTTTGTTCTATCATGTTCTCCACGGCTCTCTTCAGAGTCCAGCAATCCTCCGTGTCGTTCCCCTGAGTGATAGGCGCATCGGGTACCGGCTCTGTAAGCGGGTGATGCTGGGTTTTTCATAGTTTGAGGAACAGGCTGTTGCAGACCCATTTGAACAAGCTTTGGTAATAGGCCGGAGTAGGGTTTGCCAATGGGTGTAAAATTTGGCCTCTTGGGTGGTTCACTAGGGTGGAAATTGTTTTGTGGAGGCCGGGGGTTGTAGTGGTTTTGGTAAGGAGGCTGGTTTCTAGAAAATGGAGCTTGGTTCCGATTGGCTTGTTGTTGTGGCCGGACATAAGTTTGAGCATTCATGACCGGGTATGGCTGAGGAGCATAGGCTACGTCTTGGTGGGGGTAATAGTGTTGCGGGGTCCTTTCTGAGAAAAACGATCTAGGAGTATGGTGCTTTCTTGCACCCGACGCTACCATGGATGTTTCTTCCTTCTTCTTGCCCTTCGCCACCCCTCCAGACCCACATTGAATAGCTTGGTAGGTAGCTCTGATGGCGGATTGGCTTAGAATTTGACCCATTTTCAACCCATTTTCAAACATTTCGCCAATCTTGATGGCTTCAGCGAATGGTTTACCCATTGCGGACATCATATTTTGGAAGTAGTCAGCTTCTTAAGCTTGGAGGAAACGGTGACCATTTCAATCTCATCCATCGGAGGCTTTACCCTGGAGGCCTATTCACGCCATTTAACTACGTACTCTCGGAAGCTTTCCGAGGATTTCTTCTTTAAGTTTGTCAATGAGTTCCTATCTGGAGCAATATCAATGTTGTACTGGAACTGCCTAACGAAATCCCTAGCAAGGTCATCCCAGATGTGCCAGCGGGATATATCTTGGTCCATGTACCACTCAGATGCGATGCCGACCAGACTTTCTCCGAAATAGGCCATGAGGAGTTCTTCCTTCCCACCGACTCCTCGTAGCTGGTTGCAATATCTCTTGAGATGAGCAATAGGATCGCCGTGTCCATTATACTTCTCAAATTTTGGGGTTTTGAATCCCAATGGCAGATGCACATGAGGGAACATACATAAGTCGGCATATGATACACTTTTCTGTCCACTCAAGCCTTGTATGATTTTGAGACTCTGTTCCATACTCCTCATCTTCTTCGCAATCTTTTCTTGCTCAGGGGTTTTGGTGGCTTTCTCTTGCCCTGCGGTGAACTCATACCGGGGTGGTTGGGAGTAAGTATAGGTGGGAAACTGTGTAGGTTCCAGTGGGAAAGATGGTGTTTGGAAGGTGAAGGATGATGAGTCAAAGCTAGGCCTGGGCAGTGTAGGCTGTGCCGTAGCCGAGCAAGGCGGAGTAGTGAAGATATTCGAAGCTGAACCTGAAGCTAACACCTGGGGGCGAGCCTCAAAAGGTGTTCCCACAAAGTTGGCAGAAATAGTAGGGTATCCTAGTGGAGTATTTGGATAGCTTATGGGGATGTTTGAGGTCCCACTTGCCCTAGGAAAAAGCTCGGGAAATCCAGGGATTGCACTTGGTGGTTCTCTTCTGTTTGCCCAGGCATCCCAAATTTCCATCATGCGGAGACGCAATAACCTATTTTCCTCGGCAACTGCCGATTATGAAGTTGGGATGCCCGAGATCGGACTCTCATCCACAATAGGAACTCTTGGCAGAGTCATTTCTGAAGACATTTCAATGCTTTCCTTCGACCTCGTGAAGTATGGATGCGAAGCCAGACTACCACAAAACCGACCACCTTTCTATAAAACCTAGGCTGGGAATAACATTAGCAAATGGTTAGTTTGGAACAATAACAGACAGGTAATCGCACATTGGGGGTGTGATGCACCTATATAGTTAAATGTATTTCTACATGTTTTGCAACGGTTGCATGCTTCATTCCAGCTTTTCTTTTTCTTTCCCATTTTTCTTATTTCCACTCCTACTCTTTCCTTTATATCCCTCTTTTTTTGGTTATGGTCGAATCCTATGGAAATTGCCTACGTATCATGACCCCGCATGAATCAGACCGGGCGTAGTTCTGGAGATAATAAATGTAAGAAATTACAAAATATTTTGGGATTTTCAAATTTTCATAAAAAGAAAATGCTTTAATTACAACGACTCAAAACTAACAGACTCGAAAAGGAAACCAACAAACTCTAACAGAAAGCTGACAATACAGACTCAAGAACCGACTAATAGACTCCGACAGAAAGAAAATACAGACCCGAAAATAAACTGACAGACTCCAACAGAAACAGACTAAAGTGAAAATCAGGAATACATTAATGCTCCTGGGGCCCTTGGGACATCATTCGGTCTCGCCGCAGGCCTATATGCGAGATCCCCTTGCAGCCACTCCAAATCACTCATTATCTGGCATACGAAAGTCATCACTACAGCTAAGAAAGTGGTATGAGTCATGTCCTCACACGCTTGGCATTTCATGGTAATATAGTCAGCAATGGCTCTGATCCTCTCTCGGATTCTGCCTTTTTCCTGAAGCAATCGCCTTATCTACTAATTCCGAGCTTCTAACACTTGAGAGTCGTGAAGGTGTTGATCTATGCAATTGTTGTATTCCTTCTTCCATCTGAGCCATCAAATCATAACAATGTTTTTTGTCATCTTTGAAGTCTTTATCCTGTTTGGCTGCCTCATTCTCAAGAGTAGTTACCTTTCTTTTCAGGCTAGTGATTGTCCCTTCATACTTTCTCTTCATTTGTTGCACAAACTGTATGCGACCTTTTGCATTTTCCGCTAATTGAGCTCGGGCTTTTACTAGACTGGCCTCAGACTTTTCTAAGTCATCTTGACACTCAAGGGCTTTCTTTTTCAGACCGCTTATAAGCCTTTCATCCGCTCGGCTTCTTTCCGGGTTTCTAGCAGCTATTTTCATCTTCCTGATTTGAGTTTTAAGGGCTTCATTTTATTGAGTTAGTTTTTCTTTTCTCCCTCATCTGCGGCGGCTTGCAAACCATTTTCAAACTGAAGGTCCATGACTTTCCTTTCCAACTTGCTTATTTTGGCCTTATAGCTTTCTTCTTTTGCCAACCAACCCCACTTCTCTTGCAAGTCGTTGGTGAATTGTTGAACATGAGCTCTCTTAGCAGGTCTCTCAGGAATCTGGAACCTTTTACCGAACCAAATAATGTACTTGGGGTCTACTTCACCTCTAGCTAGATCTCACACCATGGTCTTAGGTTCAAGAAATCTACATTCATTCCGCACCTGGCGAATTCTCCCTTCTGGAAAGACGGCTTTTGGGCCCAATTCAATGACATGCTTACTCAAATCTTCGTCATGGGGGACGGTTTGAAATCTTCCTAATTGGAGCAAAACCCTATGGGGAGCATACAACTGGATGCTTCGGATGCCCATCAGAAGGAGATAACACACTTCAACTGACATGTATACTTCTTCGGTGACAGGAGGCCATACGAATGCCCACTCAATTTTATCGGCAGTCAAGGAGCTCAAATGTGCAAGCCAAGCTTCAGTACCTTTAGGGAATTCAATACCCACTACTTGGCTTTCAAATTCTTCAATGCAACTTAAACCGATCATACCGTAATTCATATACCCAACCCGGTGGCAGAGATGTTCCTGTATCCATAATTGTAGTTACAGATTGCAGCCTTGGAAGAACTTTCCCCCTTCCCGACTAATAGTCAAGGCTCGGTAGATTTCAGATAAGATCAGGGGAACCACCGTGCCGTTGGCTTTCTTGATTGCAACATCGACCATTCCTACGAGACCTACCTCTATATTACCATCTTTTCGCGGGCAGACCACAACACCCAAGAATGCTACCATAAAAGACAAACCCCGCCTTGCCTCCCATTTGTCTTTATTCCCGGCATGGGTCAGACTAGTGTTTGGCTCTTCAAAACCTCGGGGGTTACCATAGCATTGATACAGGAACTGGAGAGTGCAATAACCTTCAGATAAATTTCCATTCTGGATATCCCGACTAATACTTAGCAGATCCAGAAATCTGTGGGGAGATACCGGTCTTGGTGACACTAGATATCGACGTCTAAGGTTTCCATTAAGGCCCGCATAACCTGCGACTTCCTCCAGTATGGGTGTGAGCTCAAAGTCAGAGAAACGTAACACATTGCGAGTTGGGTCCCAAAAAGGTACTAAAGCTTCAATTATGTCCAACCTTGGCTTGATGTTCAATAGCCCGACGAGACCTCCTAGAACCTTTACCACAGTTTCTCTACTGCCTTTTCCTAAATCATTCCACCACATGTGGAGTTGTAAGGGGATCTCCTTAAGGGTTGTGAAGGGTTCAATTTCATTTGTGCTCATCTTGCACATTTATTAAGATGATTTAATAACCCATTTTGACCCAAAGGAATAACACCATTTTTTTTCAAAATTTTACTTAAAAAAAAAATAAAACTCAGTTTTGCAGATACGGCCTTTCAGCACTTCGGGGAAGAAGATTTTAAGTCTGTGCCTGCTAACCGGTCAAAAAATAAAAAAAAATGATCAAAGGTGGCTATTTTTGCAAAAGCAACCTTCCGGCGCTCTTTTGGGGACATTCGGCTTATTTTAAACAAGAAGGGCATCACCCAGCTGATTTGTGACAAAACATAAAATCTTGTTGTTTTTGGGGCTATTTTTACAGAAGGGAAGTTGGACCCGATGGGGGTTGCCTACGTATTCCACATTCGGTGAGAATCAAACTGGTGTAGTTCGGGCAGATTTGAAAAAATGAAATGAAACTAGCTATTTTCAAAACAAAATTCTCTTATCTTTTTTTCCCCAACTTTTCTCCTATTATCCATAAGCCGATCAACATGCAAATCCCAAGCAAATAAATGCACAATAGCAAGTAAGATGCATCAGGATGGTCTTTTCATTTCGGGTACACCTGTCCTAGACAGACCCAACCACTGTGTTGAGTTTCCAAAGTCAAATGCACGTGATGCAAACAAACGTTCCTACTAGGGATCCGACATGAGGTTTTGTTATACTAGGTTTATAACCTGGGTTTATTGTTCTAGTCCTGGCTTACCCGAGCTGACAACTCGAGTCGAGGGGGGGGGGCAGCGTACCGGGAATACAGAAGCTTCACCGGCTTTGCAACTTATCCGAACCTCGTTCTAAAATGGGTAAGACTCTAGACAGAAGAGAAGTCACACGAAGTGCACCCTTCTCCATGATTTAGAAGACTCAGAGAGAGGAAGGGTTTCGTAGTAGTTTATACCCAGTTCGCAGAATATCAAAGCGGTAAAAGCATTTAGCACATTAGGCTCAAACATGTAGGAAAATCAGATAACAGATAAAGCCAATCATAACAGCTATTCTAAGCTCGAATTCTTGAACCCTGAACCAGAGATTGTGGGTTCGATCCCCAGCAGATTCACCAGAGCTGTCACACCTTTTTTTTACACACCCGAGGGGGTATAAAGGAGTTTTTTCAATTTAAGTGACATTATTCGAAATGTGATTAATTATTCATTTTTATTCAGAGTCGCCACTTGGGATAGTTTATTTGGTGTCCCAAGTCACCAGTTTATTTTGAATCCCAAATCGAGGAAAATTCGACTTTCCTTGTGAAGTCTACGAACCAGAAATTCTAGATAAGGAATTCTGTTAACCCGGGGGAAGGTGTTAGGCACCCCCGGATTCCTTCTAGCAAGGTCGCTTAAACTATTATAATTGGTCTATTATCTGATTTATTACATGTTTTAGCCTATGGTACATTTTTAACTTGTTAGCCGCTTTTGATTATTTTAAAGAAGATTTAACGTCGTTTAAAACATGTCTTTGGATTGCTCCACATGAAATGCACCTTCAATCCGAAACACATATTATTCAATGTTGTTGAGATTTGGATTTGGGTCACATGAAATGCACACCCGAGTTCAGGATGGTAGTGTTATTAAAATAACGCGCCTAAAGCAACTACGTGTCTTAAACTTTGCGAGGGCCATAGAAAATTTGCTAAATGGCGCGCCTCGAGTTCTAAAAATTTTAAAAGAAAAAAAATCAAACGAGGGCCATACATTTAAGATTTTATTTAGCGCGGCGCACCTCAATTCCATTTAAAGGGGTACTCAAACTAAAGTTCGGAGGGCCATAGACTATTTGTATTATCTAATATGGCTCACCTCTAGTCTAATTAAAAAGAGCCTAATTAATTAATTAGGGAAAAATGGAAGAACTTCTACTTATTTTAACTAAACATTCTAGCCTGCTGACTAATTAACGATCATTGAATTAAAGGGCATTGGACTCGAAAATCCAATTCACAGCTGATTCTGAGCTTGGGCCCAACGAACCCAACAATTGAAATGAACTGCAAATGCCACTGAAACCACTAACGGCCTAAAACGAAACCCAAAGGAGAGTCTCATTTGGATATAAAACTGATGCTGGGACTCAAGATCGAGTCCCTGCAGGGGCATGAAAACACATAAATTTCCAATTGAACTTCTGATTTAACTACTTTAAACAAGGATGATCATATAAGCATTGTAAATTAAGATCTTATACTAAACCAATCATGCTAAATTAAACTTCCAACAATAACACTATCCGGACTAACAATTAAATTTCCCCTTTACATGAACCCCACAAATCGCATCAACACTTTTCAATACAGCTCAACATTATACCCTTGGTCAAAACAAATGTAGAAGAGTACTAAGGGTGCATTGCTAATCATAAATAGTTCTAGATCATGATTCAACACACTTGGACAAAATCAAGTGGTTCAAGCTAACTTTTTTGGGATATTTTCGAAAGACCAAAATTATACCAAATTTCCATTTTTGAAACTCAATTATTCTTAAAGAAAGAGGTCTCAGAATGTCTCACAAGAAAATGACCTAAATCAAGTTTCAAGCAATATAGAGGCAAATCTTAAACATGATTACTAGGATACCAATGAAACCAAATCCAACAGACTTATGATCTACAACCACATGCTTCTAACTCATGACCATGGAATCAAAAGAAACAGAACAATTTCAACCATTTGAACACATCAATCTCAGTCCATAGTTAAGTACAAATGCAACGTACTATTGCAGGTTACTTTCACGTACACCATTTCAGAGAAAAGAACCTTATTAACATTTATAATTCAAAGACTAATTACAGAACATGGAAAATAGTGAAAAAATAGGGGAAAATCAGCTTTGGATGCAGTCTTCATTTAACAGAACTTCGACTCTATTACATGTTCAAACATCATTCTTCTGTCATAAGCTAAGAAGATACCTGGGAAAGCAAAAATAAGAGGAAAGGAAGGGAATCAACAATAGAGCAGAGTCAGCAGCAGAAATAACCATTGGAAACAGTCTTTAAACCAAACTTTGAACCAACCAAGGTGTCACGAGGGCCATGACTAGCACCCGACCATAATTGTCGAGCACCAACGTACATTTTATCTAACCTTTTTTTTAGGGTTGACGAGATCAATATAAATGGTAGACCTGGATCATGGACAACTAGCAATAAAATATGATGGCATGAACATACATAGCAGGGGATGACCAGACAATCAAGAAACTACATATAAAGTACGAGCTACCACGCTACCATGAAAGACTATACAACAAAAATCAGCCGACAAGGCATACCAAACTATACATGAGTCGACACTTGTCTATGAGCCTCTAAATGAACATAAGTGCTGCAACATAGCCGGAATAGGGCCCCGACATACCCATAATGTCTATAACAGAAATGCATACCAAGACCACGACAAGTCCGGAGAAGGGATCTCGCCAATCACTGCTGAACTAGACAACCTAATGTGGTGGGGGAGCTGCACCTTCCTGTCTATTAGGTCCTGCAGCACGACATGCAGTGTCCACAAACAAAAAGACGTCAGTACAAATAAAGTACTGAGTATGTAAGGCAGGGAACCATAAATACGAACAGTAATGTAAGCAGGGATAGAGAATATACAACCTGGAACATCTAAGTACCTCTGAGGGCTACTGACATGAAATGCATGATACATATGTATGTATACATAAACTTTTAAAACATATGCCTCTGTGGGCATCATCATCATCATATCGTACCCAGCCATAATAGGCTTGGTAAAAACATACCCGGCTGTCAAAAGGCTCGGTAGAATCGTACCCGGCCATGTGAAGATCGGTAAAACCCAACTGATCAGTGGTTGCACAATATGTTCCGTACCCGGCCGACTATAGCGCAGCTCGGTAGAGTAAAATAGATACATATATATAATGCATGCTCGACTCATGGAATCACATTCTAAACCTTTCGGAGTGACGTAAGGTCGGTATCCTCTGTACACGTTATTAGGACCAACTCTTCATTACGCACCTTATAAGAATTAGGAAGTACCAACAACATTGATAACATAAGAATAAGAGAAGCAACATTAACATCAATCGTTCCATAAGAGGGAAAGCAATGTAAGTACTGCTAGCTTATAAGAGTAGAGTATCTTTGGAAGCTCGTTCATTACATTATGTACAATCGAAGTCGTGCAAAAGAAGAAAAGAGATAGCCTCACATACGTTGTATGTACTAACCCAATCACAAGCTATGCAATTGTCACAACTCCTTAGTCTACAATAAGAGAAACGATACTATCATTATCAGTTAAGCGTCATAACTATTATGTATCGACCACAACCTATTTTACGTTGAAACGGACAACACCTCCCCTATATATATGACTTCACACCATTCCAAACAATCACAAAACAACCCAAAAAATATCAATAATAAACATATTGAGCCTCCCAAAACAGTCCACGCACAACCTAATTACATCATACATACGACGACCACCGTAGTCGTGTCAAACGACCCGGAAATGTTACGAAGCACTATCAGCCCACAACCCTACATATATATGGTGTTCCTAAACACCCTTCCACCTCCAAAACTCCACAAAATAGTAGTAAAACACGCAGCCCAATAGCAACACAAAACAGTCCGCTACAAGTGAATAACTCGAACTCACGGCTTCCGATCACCGTCCCGTGAGTTCTTACATGTATAGAACGAATTACCATGAATTCACAGCAGAGAAAAATGTATGAAAGATGGCAGTAACTTACCTTACTTGTTGGATAACTCAGCCCTTCCCTTGGTTCTTCAAACTCTAGGTTTTACCTTCAAATAGAACTTGAAAGAGAGGGAAAATCGATTAGGGTTTGTGTGGGATTTTTGGGGAGGAGTTGCAGGGGTTAACTTTGGTTTTGAGGGTCTGAAATATGGATGAAATAACTGAGTTCATAACCCCTTAAAAGTCCTCTCTTGGACGACTTAGGTCTTATAATTTTGTCCTATCATCTTGGCAAGTAGGTGATGCACCTACTTGTCATCTACCAATCTGCGCAGGCCTGCGAAAATGTGAATATCTCTATACTCTGAGATCGTATTGACAAATGGTTTAATGCGTTGGAAACTAGACTCGTATATCTTTAATTTTGTGGGTAGATCACTCCGTAATTCCTTGTAAATTAGGACAAAAGCTTAGAAACATTTAACCTAATGTTTAAGTAAAATTATGAACCTAAGTTGCGACAACGTTTGTCGACTTTTGTTTCATAACTCATTTGACTTCAAGACTTATGATACAGATATTATATGATTCAAACACCTTAATACATGACCTTGAGTGTATTAAGAACCTCTAGGTTTACCTGAAAATACGAGTTACCACATCATTGATTCGTTTAACTTCTAATACTTGTTAATCACCCTTATACACCCTTGTATCACTTAAGACCAATAGGATTAACTTCTTATCATCTCAAAGGTAATTCATTCTTGAATTTATGTTAACTAATATATGGCATGAACTAACGCGTGTGGATATGGGTTGTAGCACCCTTCCCCCTTAGGAACATTCATCCTCGAATGTAAGGGTTCATGGGGAGTTTAAATCATCGTGGATTCCGGTCAAGTTTCTCCCATAAATAGAGGACAAACGTGCAAGCGGTTAACTCAATGTATGGCCTTACAAGAGTATGCAAAGCATTATGGACATGTACATTATCTGTATATCGCCATTTTGTATTAAGGAAGAGTATTCTTAAGTTATTGCTTACCTCATAGAGCCATTTCACCTTCCAATGTATCATGTGTTCCACCAGCATCCTTGTTATCTTCATTCTAGAATAGGTACGGGTATTTAGACTTCATATCCTCTTCTGCTTCCCATGTTATTTCTTCCATATTCTTGTTCCTCCACAATACTTTGATGGAAGCTACATCCTTTGTTCTCAGCTTGCGGACTTGTCCATCTAATATAGCCACTAGCACTTCTTCATATGATAGGTCCTCTGTAACCTGAACATCTTTGATAGGGACGACTCGAGAAGGGTCTCCAATACATTCCCTCAACATATATACATGGAATACCGGGTGGACAAATTCCAATTCGGATGGCAATTCTAACTCATAAGCAACCTGTCCAATCCGTCGAAAAATTTTATACGGCCCGATATACCTTGGACTCAGCTTACCTTTCTTCCCAAAATGCATAATACCCTTCATTGGTGAGATCCTCAGGAAAACCCAATCACTAACCTCAAACTCTAGATCACGACGTCGGACATCAGAATAAGATTTTTGCCTGCTTTGTGCCGTCCTCAATCGCTCCTATATCACTTTCACCTTCTCAATAGCTTGGTGAATCAAATCTGGCCCATATAATTCTGTTTCACCGACTTCGAACCATCCAACTGGTGATCTACATCTTCTCCCATATAGTGCCTCGTATGGGGCCATTTTAATACTGGAATGGTAGCTATTATTGTAGGCAAATTCTATGAGTGGAAGATGGTCATCCCAATTTCCCTTAAAATCTAGAACACATGCTCATAGCATATCTTCCAGTGTCTGAATGGTACGTTTAGCCTGTCCGTCAGTCTGCGGATGAAATGCAGTGCTGAGATTCACTTGTGTGCCTAAACCCTTCTGAAAAGACCTCCAAAAGTTAGCTGTAAATTGAGCTCCTCGGTCTGATATAATAGATACCGGCACACCATGAAGCCTAACAATCTCCTTGATATACAACTTCGCATAATCTTCAGCCGTGTAAGTTGTCTTAACTGGCAGAAAATGGGCACATTTTGTAAGTCGATCAATTATCACCCAGATGGAGTCAAACTTATGATAAGAGCGAGGTAATCCAATAATGAAGTCCATATTAATCACCTCCCATTTCCAGGTCGGAATCTCTATATTCTGAAGCAATCCACCGGGTTTCTGATGTTCTATCTTTACTTGTTGACAATTGGGACACTGGGCTACAAATTCTGCAATAGACTTCTTCATGTTATCCCACCAATACTGCTCCTTGACATCATGATACATCTTTGTCGAGCCGGGATGGATGGAATATCGGGATTGGTGAATCTCATTCATAATCTTCTCTCGCAACCCTGCCACATTAGGCACACATAATCAACCCTGGTATCTCAGTGCCCCATCTCTTCCGATATCAAAAGCCATACTTTTACACTGCTGAATGCTCTCTCTTAATCGTACTAAGATAGTGTAAGCACGTGATTTTTGACCCTCCCCGGGAATTTTTACGTTCTTAAGCTTAAATATCTAATTTAGGACTAGTATAACTATTTTAACTATTTTTACTTTATTTCGTTGCAAAAAGAAAAATTTCAAAAATATATATATAAATTTTAGTTTATGTATTTCTCATAAACTTGAAAAATACAAAAAAATTGTACTTTATTTTGGTACTTTATATAATTTCGAAAATTACAAAAAATATAGTTCTATTAAGGTTTTATAGTCATTTTTAACTTTGAAAAATACAAAAATATTACCTCATATTTTATCTTAATATTTAAAAATGAAAATTACAAAAAATAGTTTTATTAATATTTTGTAGCTATTTTAAACCTTGAAAAATATTTAAAAAGATATAGTTTTGTTTAAATACTAGTCTTATTTTTGGTAGTTATTTTGCTTACATAGGACTAGTTAAGCAACGTGTTCCTATTTCTCGGGTCCGGGCAAAAGAATAATATTCGGGTTTAAACTACCCGGTTTTAGGCCTAATTTTCGGACCTAGCCCATAATAAACCGTGTCCAGGACACATGGGGAACCCCACCACGCGTGGGGGACATATGCCTCGAACCCCACCACGCGTGGGGCTCATTTTTCTTGACAAACCCATGTTACAAAACACGGACAAAGCAAAAGGAACGAGGAGACTTTCGGGACCAACGAAAAGGGACTTGGGAAAAAATTAGAAAAAGGGACGGACTTTTTTGGAAAATTTGGGCAGACTACTGTTCCTCTTTCTTCTTCAAAAGAAGAAAGAAAGAAAACCTAGGCAAAAAACCCTCCATGCTCGACGTCCCCTCCAATGCCTAAACCCCAGCTTCCCCCGTCCAAACAGCCCCCCTCCATCACCGGCAACCACCCCTCCTCCTCCTAAGCTTCCCACCGGAAAAACCAGGCCCGTCGTACCCCCGTCACCAAAAACCAACAGCAACCACCCTACTGTCCGAACGGATTCCTCCAAAACCACCGGTAAACCCCCCCACGTACCAGCTCCGTCGAGCTGCTGCTCGCTGCATCGCCACCCCCACGACCAGCCTCCTCCATCACCACCATCACCCTCGTTCCCGCCGCGAAACCACCATAAACAAACCCTACTCACTCCGTCAATAACCTCACGTCCGAAACCACCCAAAACCACTGCCTAAAACCAGCACCACGATCATCGTCACTCCTCCACCTCCGTCAACAACCAAACAGACCTCCATAGCTGCTCCTTTCATCACCTCCAACGACCCCTTTGTTGCAGCTTCTCGCAACAGTTGCGGCGTCGAAAAATACAACAGCTGTTGCTGCGTCGCTGCGTTGCTGAGTAGCTCAGCCGTTGCTTTAGTCCGGTGAGGTTGTTTTGTTCGTCGAGGTCTGGTACGTCGAGGCGCTGTCCGAGGTTCCGTCGGAATCGTGTTTGTCGCTCTGAGTTTGTCGAGGTGCAAAGGTTAGTAAACCTCGATGTATTAGATAAATAAAACTTTACGTGGAATGTTTGAGATGCAATATAAAAATTGATATGGAAATTTTCTGCCTATGTTTCATTGTCTGCACTTGGTTCATTCTCATGTTATGTTATTCTTGTTTATTCGATGTCATTTAATTAAGTTAGGCTAGTTGTTCTATGACACGAGTTCGACGTTAATTTGTTCGTGGTCCTTTGCTTAGTTCGTTCGGATAAAATTAACATTAGTACTTGTTGTTACTACTCCCGAAGCACTCATTCGCTAAACTCAGTTTATTAATTTTTTGACAAGTTATGAGATTTTCGTTGTAAAGAAGCCGTAAGGTTTAGTATTGTTAAAGGCGTAAAAATGGCATCCTTTTGAAAAATAATAAATAATAATAATAAAATAATAATAATAATAAATAAATAAATAAATAAAAAACGAGACTAGCTTCGCCAAGTAAAAATGTACACCTTGCAAAGCCTTCACAAAATATGTGTATTAAATACTTAGATTCTGGGACGGGCCGTTTAGCAAATTTCGCGGCCCTACCAAAAAATAATAATGCGCTAGTTGCTTTAGGCGCGCCTTTAATAATATTATCTCCCTAAACTCGGGTGCACATTTATGTGACCCAAATCCAAATCTCAACGGAGTCGAAATATGTCTTTAATCACGGGCACATTGATTGTGACGTGGCCCGAGACGCATGTCCACGTCGTTGCAAATTCCTTCAAAAAAAAAATATAAGAATGAGATGAGCCTCGCCGAATAAAATACAAATTGTGGGGCCCTCAGTAAATACTTGTTTTAAATTACTTAGAATTCAGGAGGGCCGTTTAGCGAATTTCACGGCCTTCCCAAAATAATAACACGATAGTCTCTTTAGGCGCGTGTTTAATAATCTATTTTCTTAAACTTGGGTGTGCATTTCATGTTACCCAAATCCAAATCTCAAAACATCAAATAAAATGCGTTCCGGATTGTGGGTGCATTTCATGTGACGCAATCCAAAGACGTGTTTTAAGCGATGTTCACATTCTTTTGAAATAACAATAATAAAGCGGTAAAAAGTTAAAATTCGCACATAAGTTCATAATTGTATTTAAAATCAGATAAATAAGCCGAATATAACAGTTGAGCGACCGTGCTAGAACCACGGAACTCGGGAATGCCTAACACCTTCTCCCGGGTTAACAGAATTCCTTATCTAGATTTCTGGTACGCAGACTGTAATATAGAGTCATTCATTTCCTCGATTCGGGATTAAAATTGGTGACTTGGGACACCCTAAATCTCCCAAGTGGCGACTCTGAAATAAATAAACCAATCCCGTTTCGATTGTCCTTTAATTGGAAAAAACTCCCTTGCGCCCCTCGGGTGCGGAAAAAGGAGGTGTGACAGCTCTGGCGACTCCGCTGGGGACGGAACCCAGAACCACTAGTTCAGGGTTAAGAATTCGAGCTTAGAATAATTGTTATTATTTGGCTTTATTTATTATCTGATTATTACATGTTTTGAGCCTAATGTTCTAAATGCTGCTTTTACCGCTTTGATATTATTTGAACTGTATATAAACTGTGCCGAAACCTTTCTCTTCTTATCTCCGGGGATGTGCTTACTGGTTGAGACTCCCTATTCTGTTAGTGTCATACCCGAAATAAAAGAGGCTCGGAAAGTTTCTAAGCCGGCTGGCCTTTTGGTTCCCGGAAAGGAGCTCCTTCCTCAGCTCGAGTTGTCCGCTCGGGTACACTGTCTAGAACACCGACCCAGGTTTTTGAACCTAGTATAACAAAGCCACATGCCGGATCCCTAGTAGGAACGTTTATTTGCATCATGTGCATTTGACATAGGGGACTCAACATAGGGGTTGGGTCCGTCTAGGACAAGCAACCTGAAAATAATAGACAATCTTTCGGCATCCTATGTGCTACATGTTGTATTTAATCAAGGGCGTATGGGTCATTTGGTCATTTCCAGCATGATGTTATTTTAATCAAAGCATGAGGAACATTTGTGGAATCCAAGAAGCCTTGGAATTCCCTATGTCCCCCACGCTTGCTTTTTGGGAAAGCACATGGGGAACATTTGTGGAATCCAAGAAGTCTTGGAATTCCCATATGTCCCCCACGCTTCATATGTTGGGAAAAGCGCATGGGGAGCATTTGCGGAATCCAAGAAGTCTTGGAAATCATTATGTCTCCCATGCCACATTTTTGAAAGAAATAATAAATATAAAAAATAAAAATACAAATAAAAACAAAGCATGAAAATTCAAAAAGATTTTGTATGTTGTCATCATTTTCCACATATAAGAAAATCGTGAAAAAAGGAGAAAATAACAGCATAGAAGTCCGAGTAGAGTCGAAACTCTGCCGAAATTTTGAAAATGAAAAAGAGTCTGTTTTTTTTAAAATAAAACAATAAAAAAAAATGTTTTATTTTATTTTAATTTGTTTGTCTATAAAAATGCCAGAAATAAAAATAAAAAGAGTCCGGCGTTGAATGTGATTTTATTATTTGTTCCGAAAATAAGTATATATATAATCCAAAAAAAAAATTCAAAAGAAAGTTCAAAATTCAAAAAGATAAAATAGATAAATAAAAATCCGAAAATATTTTGATTCTTCTTTCAGAAGTTGAAAAGAAAATTCAAAATCCAAAAAAAAAACATTTTGAGAAGCATTTCTTTTATTAAAAGCAAAATTCCGAAAAATATTTTCTTCTTCTTCTTTAGAATAAAGGAAAAAAAAAAGAGCAAATGAAAATTCAAAAATATGTCTTAGAAGTGTTTCTTGTAAAAAGAAAATCAATCAAAAATGCTTCCTTTCTTCTTTTAAAGTAGTTCTTTTGCCCGAACTACGCGGGTTTGATTCTCACTAGATGTGAGATACGTAGGCAACCCTCATCGGGTCCAACCCCTCTTTTGCTAAAATAGCCAAAAACAGATAATAAATAATAATCAAAAAATATATATGTCAAATTTTAGTTTTGTCATAAAGAAATTGGGTGACGTTGTTTTGTCAAAAATATGAAAATTGGAAAAAATGTTCATTATTGTTTATCTTTTATTGGTCCGAACTACGCAAGGTCTGATTCATGCGGGGTCATGATACGTAGACAATCTCCATAAGATTCGACCACAAAAAAAAAAAAGAAATGAAAAAAAAAGAAATGGAAAAAGAAATGAAAAAATGAAAAAAGAATGGAAAAAATGAAAAAGAAAAAGCGAAAAAAAGAAAAAAAAGAAAAAAAAGAAAAACATCGAAAAAGAAAAAGAAAAAAGATGTTGTCAATAATGAGGACCGGCTGAGTCCATTCTAACATGTTTGTTTTGCAAATAAGTTAAGGTGGTTGGGTTGTGGTAAGCCGGACAATGACACCCAGAATCCTTTACTTGCACATCCTGATGCACACTCTACGGGGATCAAGCCTGATGACGGAAGCATTCGAGTCCTATTGGGAACTTGTTGACTAAGAGTAATGATATGGAAGTTGGCAATGGTCATTGCAATACTAAGGCAAAGCTCAGTGGCTACGAGGCCAAGTTTGATAAAATGGGAGGACGCTCCGTCCTTGGTTAACAAGAAAGAAGCAGTTGGTGGCTTATTTTGTTGTCATTCCTGTTTGTTCGGATTATTAGGATTGTAATTCGGATTTTGTTTTGTGTCAATATCTTTCCGCTTATCTTTCCGTTTTGTCATAGCGGTTTGTTTAAGTTTTGTCCAGGTTGTTTAGGATGCTATTTCGTTTGTTTGTTATTCAAACCATTTCACCGGTAGTCTAGCACAAAATCCAATCTTTTATTATTTCTATTCACCTTTTTGTTTAGTCTTTTTATCATTTTTGTTCAGCGCCAATTCTAGTGACATGACAAGCGCACACAGTTTGGGCCTAATCTTTAAAGTTAATCATAAAACCCTGGAAAGGCGATCAGACCATTTAAAGAAAATAAGGACGGTTTGAGATTATTCAGAGCTCGAGTCATGCGGAACTGGGGCAAGTTAAACACAAAGAAAACCGTTAAAGAAAGATTCGCCTAAATTGGCATGAGGGTCGTTCATAATAATGAGAATGAGAGTGTCGCCCAACGGTGCTTTAGAAGTGACAAATGAACAATCAGATGTTGAATATAATTGTCAAGTCCAGCACCATCAGAAGAGACTACAAATTTAAATTGTGTTGTTTGCACTAAGCATGTTTTGAAGACTGGAATGACGAAGGCATTTTGTTCTGCTACCCAAACACTTTATCCTTCGTTACCCCTTTTGAGCCTTATTTATTTTCTTTCAAACCCCTCGTTCGGAATTAGCAGCAACGAATAAAATACGCAAGCATGGCGGGTAAGAGAAAAGAAAGAAAAGAAAACAACAAAATGGAAAAAGAAGAATAAAAGAAAAAAAAAGAAAAAAAAAAACGACAAAAGAAAGGAGAAATGAGAAAAGAAAAAGAAAAGAAAATGATAACAAAGAAAGAAAGTCGGAATGAAAAGAGGAATTGGGAACTACGTTTGACCTGATTCCTCAAAGAGGATACGTAGGCGCTTCACGGCTCGGTCATAGTTTTGAAAAATGAAAAAAAATCAATTAAAATATCCCCAAGCAAGAAACTGGGGCAAAAGTTGCGTTTGTTGTAAATAAATCTAATTCCGAAGGTTGTAATTAATAACCCAAAAATTAATGCATTTTTGAGCCTTTTATACCCTTTCTTTCTAGCCCTATCCAAAACCCACATTACGGTCCAAAGAAAGACCTTCTGACCAGTCTTCAAAAGATGCCAAGTCAGACAAATGAAGAGTCTTACCGGCGAACATAACATTCTGTTCCACAGCAGAAAGGACTCTAATCTCCAGCAGAAAGAGTCATACCGGCGACACTCCAAATCCCCAGCTGAAAAGTGATACAAATGAGAGAGTCTTATCGGTGAAAACCTTCACAGGCACCATAAGGCGATGAAAGCTGAGAGAAGAAGCCAAAAATGAGAGAGACTTGATAGTGAAAACCCTTCGGGCACTGCAAGTCGAATAAGATTAAGAATCAGATGGGGAATCACCAATTGAGGATCTTGAAAGATGATTGACGGTAAAGGATAGGCCCCATAGGCATGTCATGGCCATTAGAGTCGGTATTTGCGTTTGATAGGTTTTTATTTATAGTTTCGTTGTAAAAGAGTCATCGTTTCCTTTGTCTTTTATTTTGTATATTTTATCTTTCTCCTTTCATAAAATTTTCCCCAATAGAGTCTGTCGGGCCAGAACAAGTATGAAATGACTTCAAATATGCCATCAGCTTTTCAAGATGAGATCTGACTAGTACATCCAAATGGTATAGTCAGCAAGGAACAAGCGCGAGGCCAGTGTCAATACAGATATCCCCAGCAAAAAGGAATTGACAAAAGGATTGACGAGCGTCAAGAGGGATATCCTTGCCAAAACCAAGGTTATAAACCTCAAAGACAAGGCCCGTGAACAAAGCAAGGAGAGCAGTGAGCATGATTTGGCGAAATCAATGCTAGACTAAAAGGTCGGGGAAATGCCAGTTTCCAAGCTATGCCACAAAAGAAGAGGGATATCCCCCAGCAGGAAGGGATTATCCCCAGCACATAATATCATCCCCAACAAGTTGTGGAACACAAAGCAAGGAGGGAGAAAGGGAAAACCATCCCAGCAGGAGTATCACAACCAACCACCATGTTTTAAACTAACAATTTTTGTTTGATTTGAAACAGGTAAAGGAAATGGCATTGATGCCAGAACTGCGTGCCACAAGGGATATTATCAAACTGGGGCAGAAAATTTCTCTTCCATTTTGAAAATTTTTTGGAAGTCAGGTACCCCCCAGCTGATAACATTTTACCCCCAACAGGTAAGTAAATCAAGGGAGGTAGTCTTTGAAGGAGGAAGCTATGCATAAACAAAACAAAAAAGGGAATAAAAAAAAGAATAATAATAAAAAATGGGGAAGGTAGAAAAGGAAAATTCATCCCAATCCCCAGCAAGTATTCGAGGTAAGACATTTTCAAGTCTTAAAGATCTGTTGGGTTCATCCGCCCTCAAATAGGATCTGTTGGGTCCATCCGCCCTCAAATAGGATATGTTGGGTTCATCCGCCCTCAAATAGGATCTGTTGGGTTCATCCGCCCTCAAATAGGATATGTCGGGTTCATCCGCCCTCAAATAGGATATGTTTGGGTTCATCCGCCCTCAAATAGGATATGTTGGGTTCATCCGCCCTCAAATAGGATATGTTGGGTTCATCCGCCCTCAAATAGGATATGTTGGGTTCGTCCGCCCTCAAATAGGACATGTCGGGTTCATCCGCCCTCAAATAGGATCTTATTTTCAAAGTTATTGTTAAAGACAGGCGGCCACCTGAATAACGAGAGGAATACATTTTTGTCTTTTCATTTCTGTTCTGGGTCACCCACCAGTATAATGCGGGAATACATTTCTGTCTTTTCATTTCTATTCTAGGTCACCCACCAGTATAATGCGGGCATATCATTTTTCATATCTTTACCACCAGGCGCCCACCTGTATAACGAGAGGAATACTTTCAGTCTTTAAAATTCTCACCAGGCGCCCACCTGTATAACGAGAGGAATACATTTCAGTCTTTACTTTCAAGTGTTGAAACCAGGCGCCCACCTGTATAACGAGTGGAATACTTTTCAGTCTTTAAATTTCAAACCAGGCGCCCACCTGTATAACGAGAGGAATATATTATTTAGTCTTTTTATTTTAAGTGTTGAAGTTGGGAGCCCGCCCAGATAACATAGGCATACATTTAGTCTTTTTACTTTTAGGTGTTGCAATTGGGAGCCCGCCCATAATAACAGAGGAATACATTCAGTCTTTACTTTCAAGTGTTGAAATTGGGAGCCCGCCCAGATAATAGAGGCATACATTCAGTCTTTTATTTTAAGTGTTGAAATTGGGAGCCCGCCCAGATAATAGAGGCATGCATTCAGTCTTTTTATTTCAAGTGTTGAAATTGGGAGCCCACCCAGATAACAGAGGCATACATTTCAGTCTTTTTATTTCAAGTGTCGAAGTTGGGAGCCCGCCCAGATAACAGAGGCATACATTCAGTCTTTTTATTTTAAGTGTTGAAATTGGGAGCCCGCCCAGATAACAGAGGCATACATTCAGTCTTTTTATTTCAAGTGTTGAAATTGGGAGCCCGCCCAGATAATAGAGGCATACATTCCACGTCTTTACCCATAGGAGATGCATTTCCTCCTAAGTTTTAGTTTTACCCATAGGAGATGCATTTCCTCCTAGGTTTGTTTCAGTTTCACCCATAGGAGATGCATTTCCTCCTAAGTTCAGTTTTACCATAGGAGACGCACTTCCTAAGTTCAGTTCTACCCATAGGAGACGCACTTCCTAAAGCAAGTTTCACCAATAGGAGACGCACTTCCTAAGTCAGTTTCACCATAGGAGACGCACTTCCTAGATCCATTGTACCAATAGGAGACGCACTTCCTAAGAAGTTTCACCCAGTAGGAGACGCACTTCCTAAGCAAGTTTTTACCAGTAGGAGACGCACTTCCTAGATCCATTGCACCAATAGGAGACGCACTTCCTAAGCAAGTTTCACTAGTAGGAGACGCACTTCCTAAGTTAAGTTTCACCAATAGGAGACGCACTTCCTAAGCAAGTTTCATCAATAGGAGACGCACTTCCTAAGTCAGTTTCACCATAGGAGACACACTTCCTAAAAATATTTCACCGATAGGAGACGCACTTCCTAAGTTCAGTTTTACCATAGGAGACGCACTTCCTAAGTTCAGTTACACCAATAGGAGACGCACTTCCTAAAAATATTTCACCAGTAGGAGACGCACTTCCTAAGCAAGTTTCACCAGTAGGAGACGCACTTCCTAAGCAAGTTTCACAATAGGAGACGCACTTCCTAAGAATAGTTTCACCATAGGAGACGCACTTCCTAAAGGTTCAGTTTCACCATAGGAGACGCACTTCCTAAGCAAGTTTCATCAATAGGAGACGCACTTCCTAAGTTCAGTTCTACCGATAGGAGACGCACTTCCTAAGATAAGTTTCACCGATAGGAGACGCACTTCCTAAGCAAGTTTTTACCAGTAGGAGACGCACTTCCTAGATCCATTGTACCAATAGGAGACGCACTTCCTAAGAAGTTTCACCCAGTAGGAGACGCACTTCCTAGATCCATTGCACCAATAGGAGATGCACTTCCTAAGCAAGTTTCACTAGTAGGAGACGCACTTCCTAAGTTAAGTTTCACCAATAGGAGACGCACTTCCTAAGCAAGTTTCATCAATAGGAGACGCACTTCCTAAGTCAGTTTCACCATAGGAGACGCACTTCCTAAAGTTCAGTTTCACCATAGGAGACGCACTTCCTAAGTTCATTTCACCCATAGGAGACGCACTTCCTAAGATATGTTTCACCATAGGAGACGCACTTCCTAAAGTTCAGTTTCACCATAGGAGACGCACTTCCTAAAGCAAGTTTCACCAATAGGAGACGCACTTCCTAAGCAAGTTTCATCAATAGGAGACGCACTTCCTAAGTCAGTTTCACCATAGGAGACGCACTTCCTAAAGCAAGTTTCACCAATAGGAGACGCACTTCCTAAGCAAGTTTCATCAATAGGAGACGCACTTCCTAAGTCAGTTTCACCATAGGAGACGCACTTCCTAAAGCAAGTTTCACCAATAGGAGACGCACTTCCTAAGCAAGTTTCATCAATAGGAGACGCACTTCCTAAGTCAGTTTCACCATAGGAGACGCACTTCCTAAAGCAAGTTTCACCAATAGGAGACGCACTTCCTAAGCAAGTTTCATCAATAGGAGACGCACTTCCTAAGTTCAGTTTTACCATTAGGAGACGCACTTCCTAAGAATAGGTTCACCAATAGGAGACGCACTTCCTAAGTTCAGTTTCACCAATAGGAGACGCACTTCCTAAGTCCATTGTACCAATAGGAGACGCACTTCCTAATCTAAGTTTCACAAGTAGGAGACGCACTTCTTAAAAAGTTTCACAAGTAGGAGACGCATCTCCTAAAAAGTTTCACCAGTAGGAGACGCACTTCCTAAAGTTTAGTTTTACCCCTAGGAGACGCACTTCCTAAGTTTAATTCCATGCACAGGAAACGCACTTCCTGAATTAAGTTTTCATTATTAGGAGACACACTTCCTAGTCTGGTTCACTCAGGATATACTTTTGCTTTAGGGGACACACTCCCGAGTTTGGCTTTTTAGATTATATTTTATTTCAGGAGACGCACTTCCGGAATTGAGATTTCACCCCTAGGAGATGCACTTCCTAGTTTGATTCATTTTTTGTTCGACCATAGGAGACACAATTCCTAGTCCAGTTTTTTTGAAGTTTACCCGTAGGAGACGCACTTCCTAATCGAGATTTTATTCATAGGAGACACTTCCTAGTTCTAATCGCTGAAGTTTTCGCCCTTAGGAGACGCACTTCCTAGTTTAGCTCATTCCGATTCAACCATAGAAGACACTTTCTGGTTTGAGTCATTGAGGTTTTTATTTTAGCAGACACATTTTCTAGCAAGAGTTTTGGTTTTACTCAGAGGAGATGCACATCCTAGCCTAGTCTTTAGTTTACTCTCATCATTGCATCAGTAGTGTAAGTGAGTTACAATTTTGCTAACGACTCACAAATCTTCCCAGTACAAACTGGGTTAGAAAAGTTTGTTTGTTTTGTTTGTTTTGATTGTCAGGGACCCGCCTGTAGAACGGAGGTTGTTGCGTGTCGAAATAGAAGAAGTCAGGGGTCCGCCTGTAGAACGGAGAAACATGTTTCAAGATCAAGCAGTGGCCCACTGGAAAGCAGAAGGTTACAACAAAAATCCCCAGCACTCAATCCAAGATAGAAGCAACAAGAAGCTCGCCCCAAGAAGGCAAGTCAACAGTCTGGGATGATCAACAGAAGCTGGTCACCAAAAAAAAAAAAAAAAAAAACCCAGATTACGGAAGTGGAGAGCGAATGTGGTCTGCTCAAGAACTAGCACCTACAACTAGCAAGTATCAAGGTTCAGATCCAAAGTCTGTATGAAGCACCATTCAAGACTCAAGACCAAGTTTCAGAAGACTTAAGAGATAGGAATCCTTGTAACTAGTAGCTGATAGGCTTAGTTAGTCTTTTTTCAGTTTTCATTTTTGTTGTAATGACAGGACCGCGGACCGGAACCTCGACGGAACGGCACCTCGATCGGCTCTCCACCTCGGTACACTTCACTACCTCTCTCATTCCCGAACTACACGTGGCCTGATTCCTGTATAACCAAGGATATGTAGGCAGCTCAGATACCAGGGCTCGGTCACATTCCCACCATTTCCTTAAGTGTAGTCCGTCCAAGTAATGGTCGGGTCAAAAAACACGTCTAGTCGTTCTTTGTCAGAAAACTCTTCGTGTTTCCAGTCAAAGAGGGGCAGCTGTAAGCACGTGATTTTTGACCCTCCCCGGGAATTTTTACGTTCTTAAGCTTAAATATCTAATTTAGGACTAGTATAACTATTTTAACTATTTTTACTTTATTTCGTTGCAAAAAGAAAAATTTCAAAAATATATATATAAATTTTAGTTTATGTATTTCTCATAAACTTGAAAAATACAAAAAAATTGTACTTTATTTTGGTACTTTATATAATTTCGAAAATTACAAAAAATATAGTTCTATTAAGGTTTTATAGTCATTTTTAACTTTGAAAAATACAAAAATATTACCTCATATTTTATCTTAATATTTAAAAACGAAAATTACAAAAAATAGTTTTATTAATATTTTGTAGCTATTTTAAACCTTGAAAAATATTTAAAAAGATATAGTTTTGTTTAAATACTAGTCTTATTTTTGGTAGTTATTTTGCTTACATAGGACTAGTTAAGCAACGTGTTCCTATTTCTCGGGTCCGGGCAAAAGAATAATATTCGGGTTTAAACTACCCGGTTTTAGGCCTAATTTTCGGACCTAGCCCATAATAAACCGTGTCCAGGACACATGGGGAACCCCACCACGCGTGGGGGACATATGCCTCGAACCCCACCACGCGTGGGGCTCATTTTTCTTGACAAACCCATGTTACAAAACACGGACAAAGCAAAAGGAACGAGGAGACTTTCGGGACCAACGAAAAGGGACTTGGGAAAAAATTAGAAAAAGGGACGGACTTTTTTGGAAAATTTGGGCAGACTACTGTTCCTCTTTCTTCTTCAAAAGAAGAAAGAAAGAAAACCTAGGCAAAAAACCCTCCATGCTCGACGTCCCCTCCAACGCCTAAACCCCAGCTTCCCTCGTCCAAACAGCCCCCCTCCATCACCGGCAACCACCCCTCCTCCTCCTAAGCTTCCCACCGGAAAAACCAGGCCCGTCGTACCCCCGTCACCAAAAACCAACAGCAACCACCCTACTGTCCGAACGGATTCCTCCAAAACCACCGGTAAACCCCCCCACGTACCAGCTCCGTCGAGCTGCTGCTCGCTGCATCGCCACCCCCACGACCAGCCTCCTCCATCACCACCATCACCCTCGTTCCCGCCGCGAAACCACCATAAACAAACCCTACTCACTCCGTCAATAACCTCACGTCCGAAACCACCCAAAACCACTGCCTAAAACCAGCACCACGATCATCGTCACTCCTCCACCTCCGTCAACAACCAAACAGACCTCCATAGCTGCTCCTTTCATCACCTCCAACGACCCCTTTGTTGCAGCTTCTCACAACAGTTGCGGCGTCGAAAAATACAGCAGCTGTTGCTGCGTCGCTGCGTTGCTGAGTAGCTCAGCCGTTGCTTCAGTCCGGTGAGGTTGTTTTGTTCGTCGAGGTCCGGTACGTCGAGGCGCTGTCCGAGGTTCCGTCGTTGTTCTTCGTTCAGAAAGGTCCGGCTTAAGTTCCGTCGGAATCGTGTTTGTCGCTCTGAGTTTGTCGAGGTGCAAAGGTTAGTAAACCTCGATGTATTAGATAAATAAAACTTTACGTGGAATGTTTGAGATGCAATATAAAAATTGATATGGAAATTTTCTGCCTATGTTTCATTGTCTGCACTTGGTTCATTCTCATGTTATGTTATTCTTGTTTATTCGATGTCATTTAATTAAGTTAGGCTAGTTGTTCTATGACACGAGTTCGACGTTAATTTGTTCGTGGTCCTTTGCTTAGTTCGTTCGGATAAAATTAACATTAGTACTTGTTGTTACTACTCCCGAAGCACTCATTCGCTAAACTCAGTTTATTAATTTTTTGACAAGTTATGAGATTTTCGTTGTAAAGAAGCCGTAAGGTTTAGTATTGTTAAAGGCGTAAAAATGGCATCCTTTTGAAAAATAATAAATAATAATAATAAAATAATAATAATAATAAATAAATAAATAAATAAAAAACGAGACTAGCTTCGCCAAGTAAAAATGTACACCTTGCAAAGCCTTCACAAAATATGTGTATTAAATACTTAGATTCTGGGACGGGCCGTTTAGCAAATTTCGCGGCCCTACCAAAAAATAATAATGCGCTAGTTGCTTTAGGCGCGCCTTTAATAATATTATCTCCCTAAACTCGGGTGCACATTTATGTGACCCAAATCCAAATCTCAACGGAGTCGAAATATGTCTCTAATCACGGGCACATTGATTGTGACGTGGCCCGAGACGCATGTCCACGTCGTTGCAAATTCCTTCAAAAAAAAAATATAAGAATGAGACGAGCCTCGCCGAATAAAATACAAATTGTGGGGCCCTCAGTAAATACTTGTTTTAAATTACTTAGAATTCAGGAGGGCCGTTTAGCGAATTTCACGGCCTTCCCAAAATAATAACACGATAGTCTCTTTAGGCGCGTGTTTAATAATCTATTTTCTTAAACTTGGGTGTGCATTTCATGTGACCCAAATCCAAATCTCAAAACATCAAATAAAATGCGTTCCGGATTGTGGGTGCATTTCATGTGACGCAATCCAAAGACGTGTTTTAAGCGATGTTCACATTCTTTTGAAATAACAATAATAAAGCGGTAAAAAGTTAAAATTTGCACATAAGTTCATAATTGTATTTAAAATCAGATAAATAAGCCGAATATAACAGTTGAGCGACCGTGCTAGAACCACGGAACTCGGGAATGCCTAACACCTTCTCCCGGGTTAACAGAATTCCTTATCTAGATTTCTGGTACGCAGACTGTAATATAGAGTCATTCATTTCCTCGATTCGGGATTAAAATTGGTGACTTGGGACACCCTAAATCTCCCAAGTGGCGACTCTGAAATAAATAAACCAATCCCGTTTCGATTGTCCTTTAATTGGAAAAAACTCCCCTTGCGCCCCTCGGGCGCGGAAAAAGGAGGTGTGACAGATAGGATCTTCATATTGTCGTGCTTTTACCTCGGCTACCAAAGATGATTCTGATGTATTCTGTACAGTAACACCTCCATCATCAGAGTCTAACAATCTGATTCTCATATTGGCTAGCTGATGAAGCTCTTTAGTCAACCCCCATCTACCTGCCTCAATATGTACTAAGCTTCCCATTGATTTACGGCTGAGAGCGTCTGCCACAACATTGGCTTTACCGGGATGATACAATATCTCGACGTCGTAGTCTTTCAATAATTCAAGCCACCTACGCTGCCTCAAATTCAACTCTTTCTGCTTGAAGATGTATTGTAAACTCTTATGATCTGTGTAGATGTCAACATGGACGCCGTATAAGTAGTGCCACCATATCTTCAAAGCATATATTACTGCATTCAATTCCAAATCATGGGTTAAATAATTCTTTTCATGCTTCTTCAATTGTCTTGATGCATAAACAATCACCTTCCCACGCTGCATCAATACGCACCCCAAACCTATACCTGAGGCATCACAATATACCACATAACATTCTGTTCCTTCAGGAAGAGTGAGCACTGGTGCGAATGTCAATCGATTCTTCAGCTCCTGAAAACTACGTTCACAAGTGTCAGACCACTGTAACTTGGTAGCTTTCTGTGTTAACTTAGTCAATGGTGATGATATAGAGGAAAATCCTTCCACAAACTGCCTATAATATCATGCTAGCCCTAGGAAGCTGCGGACTTTTGATGGTGTTGTAGGTCTCGGCCAATTCTTTACTGCATCGATCTTCTGAGTGTCGACACTAATACCCTCGTCAGATATCACATGGCCAAGGAACGCTACTATGTTCAGCTAAAATTCACATTTGGAGAGATTAGCATATAACTTACGATCCTGAAGCGTCTGTAATACTATCCGCAAGTGGCCCGCATGTTTCGCCTCTGAACGAGAATATACTAGAATGTCATCAATGAATACAATCACGAACACATCAAGATAGGGCCTAAATATAGTATTCATGAGATCCATGAAAGCTGCCGGGGCATTTGTTAGCCCGAACGACATCACCAAGAACTTAAAGTGCCCGTATCTTGTCCAGAAGGCCGTCTTTGGAATATCCTTCTCCTTAACCCTCACCTGATGATACCCTGAACGTAAATCAATCTTGGAGAAATACTTGGCACCCTGGAGTTGGTCAAACAGGTCATCAATTCTTGTAAGTGGATACTTGTTCTTTATAGTAGACTTATTCAACTGTCGATAGTCGATACACATCCGTAACGACCCGTCATTCTTCCGCACGAATAGGACTGGTACACCCCAAGGTGAAGTGCTAGGTATAATGAAGCCCTTATCCAGCAAGTCCTTCAACTGCATCTTCAACTCTCGCAACTCTGTCGGGGCCATTCTATATGGAGGGATAGAGATCGGTTGAGTGTCAGGCAACACATCAATGCTAATCTCAATCTCCCTTTCAGGAAGAAGGACTGAGAGTTCATCTGGAAAACATCTGGGAATTCGTTGACCACGGGGATTGATTGTAAAGTAGGCGGTTTCGCCTATGCATCCCTAACGCGAATGAAATGATAAATGTAACCTTTTGAGATCATTTTCCTTGCCTTAAGATAGGAAATAAACCTACCTTTTGGTGTAGCAATATTCCCTTTCCATTCAATGATGGGTTCACCAGGAAATTGAAACCTCACCATCTTCGTACGACAGTCAACATTTGCATAGCATGAGGCCAACCAGTCCATTCCCATTATCACATCAAAATCAACCATTTCTAACTCAAATAAATTTGCCGAGGTTTGACGACTACAAATCATCATAGTGCAACCTCTATATACCCTTCTAGCAATCACAGAATCTCCTATCGGAGTAGATACCGCAAGGGGTTTACTTATCAATTCAGGTTCAATGCCAAACTTATTAGCCACAAAGGGTGTAACATATGATAATGTAGATCCCGGATCAATCAGCGCATATACATCATAATAAAACACAGATAAAATACCTGTAACAACATCTGGAGACGAATCGAGATCCTATCGACCTACTAGAGCATAGGTTTGATTTTGACCACCCCTCAAACTCGGCACTGCACCTCTACCTCTACCACGACCTGTCGACTGCTGAAAACCCCGTACTAGAGGTCGAACTAATGAGGAAGAAGTAGACACAGATCCAGTCGGCAGAGCCATACCATCACCGCCCTTGTTAGGACAATCCCACATCATATGGCTAGGCTGTCCGCAAGAATAACGTGCATCAGAACCTCGACGGCACAGTCCAAAGTGGGCCTTGCCGCACTGATCACAACGTGGTGTTGTGGGTCTCGTCTGACTAGTATCCTTGTGATGTTGCGAGCCTGATGCCTGCGAACTCTGACCTGGACCAGAATGGGTAAATCGATCATATTGAGGCCTCTAAAACTGTGGGGGAGCACTAGTTACAGGTGGCGCCGAACTCCTCGAAGACTGGGGCCTGACGCTGCCTCTGAAGTCATTAGAATACCTTGCAAATCTCGCCCTCTTATGCTGGCCCCTATCCTGCTCCCTATCTATCCTCTGCTGGTGCTTATGATCCTCTAGGGTTTGGGCATAAGCCTGAATACGGGAAATATCCAAGCCCTCCACCAAGGAGGCTGTCGTGCACTCATTTATCAGATGTGGTCCCAATCCGTTCACGAACAAATGCACCCTATCACTCATCTCGGCCACCATTTGGGGAGCATACCTTGCTAAAGAATCGAACTGCATATTGTACTCTCGCACACTCATATTACCTTGTCTAAGGTTCAAGAACTTATCAGCTCTAGCTCGTCGTATCTCAACTGGCAAGTAGTGATGAAGAAAGGCCTCAGAAAATTCCTTCCACACAGCTGGAGGAGCGTTCGAACCCCTGGATCTCTCCCAACTATCATACCAGAGAACCGCTAAATCCCATAGCCGATAAAAAGCCAACTCTACTGCCTCTGTATCACTAGCATGCATAACCCGAAGTGTACGATGAACCTGGTCAATAAAAGTCTGCGGGTCCTCCTTGGGGTCTGATCCGGTAAACACTGGAGGGTCTAAATTAATAAAATCACGAACTCTCGTACAAACTGGTTTCTCAGCAGCACCTGTATTCTGCCTCTGAGCCTGAGCAGCTACTAAGCTAGTCAATAACTGCAAGGCACTCCGCATATCCTGGTCTGTAGCGCCAGACGGAGGAACTGGAGGTTCTGGGTTCCTCCTAATATCCTCTGGAGGAGACGGGGTAGCTGAGGTATGAGACGACATCTCACTCTGAGCCTCACTTTGGCCTTCTCTAGCTTGGGCCACCTGACTGGTACCCTCTCCCGCAGTTGTATCAAGCCGTCTACTAATCGTTTGCTTCCTAGTCGAAGGCATCACTGAAAAAAACAAGGTGAATATTAGAGACAAACACTTACGACTCAACTCTACGCACGATCTAGATTCAGGAAGAAGGTAACAACCCTAGATGTCATGTAGCCTCCTGATTATAAATGTGGCGCGCTACACATCCATAATCAAGACTCTACTAGACATGGCTCATAGACAATCCCTAGGACAGACTTGCTCTGATACCAAGTTTGTCACGACCCAAACTGGAGGGCCATGACTAGCACCCGACCATACTTGCCGAGCACCACCGTACATTTTATCTAACTTTTTTTTATTATCTTTTAGGGTTGACAAGATCAATATAAATGGTAGACTTGGATCATGGACAACCAGCAATAAAATATGATGGCATGAACATACATAGCAGGGGATGACCAGACAATCAAGAAACTATATATAAGGTACGAGCTACCACGCTACCATGAAAGACTATACAACAAAAACCAGCCGACAAGGCATACCAAACTATACATGAGTCGACACTTGTCTATGAGCCTCTAAATGAACATAAGTGCTGCAACATAGACGGAATAGGACCCCGACATACCCATAATGTCTATAACAAAAATGCATACCAAGACCACGGCAAGTCCGGAGAAGGGATCTCGCCAATCACTGCTGAACTGGACAACCTACTGTGGTGGGGGAGCTGCACCTGCCTGTCTATTAGGGCCTGCAACACGACATGCAGTGTCCACAAACAAAAGGACGTCAGTACGCATAAAGTACTGAGTATGTAGGGCAGGGAACCATAAATACGAACAGTAATGTAAGCAGGGATAGAGAATATACAACCTGGAACATCTGAGTACCTCTGAGGGCTACTGACATGAAATGCATGATACATATGTATGTATACATAAACTTTTAAAACATACGCCTCTGTGGGCATCATCATCATCATATCGTACCCAGCCATAATAGGCTTGGTAAAAACGTACCCAGCCGTCATAAGGCTCGGTAGAATCGTACCCGGCCATGTGGAGCTTGGTAAAACCCAACTGATCAGTGGTTGCACAATATGTGCCGTACCCGGATGACTATAGCACAGCTCGGTAGAGTAAAATAGATACATAGATATAATGCATGCTCGGCTCATGGAATCACATTCTAAACCTTTCGGAGTGACGTAAGGTCGGTATCCTCTGTACACGTTATTAGGACCAACTCTTCATTACGCACCTTATAAGAATCACGAAGTACCAACAACATTGATAACATAAGAATAAGAGAAGCAACATTAACATCAATCATTCCATAAGAGGGAAAGCAATGTAAGTACTGCTAGCTTCTAAGAGTAGAGTATCTTTGGAAGCTCGTTCATTACATTATGTACAATCGGAGTCGTGCCAAAGAAGAAAAGGGATAGCCTCACATACCTTGTATATACTGTCCCAATCACAAGCTATGCAATTTTCACAACTCCTTAGTCTACAATAAGAGAAACGATACTAGCGTTATCATTTAAGCGTCATAACTATTATGTATCGACCACAACCTATTTTACGTTGAAACGGACAACAACTCCCCTATATATATGACTTCACACCATTCCAAACAATCACCAAACATCCCAAACAACATCAATAATAAACATATTAAGCCTCCCAAAATAGTCCACGCACAACCTAATTACATCATACATACGACGACCACCGTAGTAGTGTCAAACGACCCGGAAATGTTACGAATCACTATCAGCCCACAACCCTACATATATATGGTGTTCCTCCACGCCCTTCCACCTCCAAAACTCCACAAAATAGCAGTAAAACATGCAGCCCAATAGCAACACAAAACAGTCCACAAAATAGTCCGCTACAAGTGAATAACTCGAACTCACGGCTTCCGATCACCGTCCCGTGAGTTCTTACATGTATAGAACGAATTACCATGAATTCACAGCAGAGAAAAATGTATGAAAGATGGCAGTAAATTACCTTACTTGTTGTATAACTCAGTCTTTCCCTTGGTTCTTCAAACTCTAGGTTTTACCTTCAAATAGAACTTGAAAGAGAGGGAAAATCGATTAGGGTTTGTGTGGGATTTTTGGGGAGGAGTTGTAGGGGTTAATTTTGGTTTTGAGGGTCTGAAATATGGATGAAATAACTGAGTTCATAACCCCTTAAAAGTCCTCTCTTGGACGACTTAGGTTTTTTAATTTTGTCCTATCATCTTGGCAAGTAGGTGATGCACCTACTTGTCATCTACCAATCTGCGCAGGCCTGCGAAAATGTGAATATCTCTATACTCCGAGATCGTATTGACAAATGGTTTAATGCGTTGAAAACTAGACTCGTAGATATTTAATTTTGTGGGTAGATCACCCCGTAATTACTTGTAAATTAGGAGAAAAGCTTAGAAATATTTAACCTAATGTTTAAGTAAAATTATGAACCTAAGTTGCGACAACGTTTGTCGACTTTTGTTTCATAACTCGTTTGACTTCAAGACGTATGATACGGATATTATATGATTCAAACACCTTAATAAATGACCTTGAGTGTATTAAGAACCTCTAGGTTTACCTGAAAATACGAGTTACCACATCCTTGATTCGTTTAACTTCTAATACTTGTTAATCATCCTTATACACCCTTGTATCACTTAAGACCAATATGATTAACTTCTTATCATCTCAAAAGTAATTCCTTCTTGAATTTATGTTAACTAATATATGGCATGAACTAACGCGTGTGGATATGGGTTGTAACACAAGGTAACAAATGAAATGCAGCAACTCAAAGAACAAATCAAACTTTGAACCAAACTTTGAAAACCAACCAAACTCAGATTATTTCAGCTTAAGAAAGATCAGAAATCATCTTCAGAGATTGAAAACTTAAGAAATCACAAAAGGAACTCAATAACAGTAGATTTTTCAATTTTTTTAGCCGTTTATGATTTTTTCATAACTTCTATCTCTTTCCCCCCTCTTTTTTTCAGCTCTTGTTAGCAATGCCTTTATAGGCAAGCTACTAGGGCAGCTGTAATAGGCTAAGTTTTGCATTTTGAGCCCTTTGTGAATTTTTCTTTTTGCTACTTAGTCCCTAAAATATTGACTTGCTTGCCAAGCAAGTCCGTTTTCAGCTTCTAAGAAGCTTTCTAAGCAGTTATTGCAAGATTCCCTAAGTGAACTACCCCAATTGCCCCTTAGTTACCCTGGATTTACCCCTGAACCTCAAATGGTTATGGGTCAAGTTGACCCTGTGGTCCAATTGCACAATTGGGCCTACCCTTCTCTTCTAAATGGGTCAGTGATCCCAACATCCAAACTACCACTAGTCTAATTAAAATTTGAAGTACAAGAAACATGCAAACCGGGCAACCATTAAAATCTAAACTAAAACTTTAATAACTAACTAAATTAGTAGACTCAGTTAATTAACAAACTAACGATACTAAACATGCAAGACTAATCCTTCATGAACAAAAACAAGTGCAAAGTTTCTAGAAAACTAAAGAAAAAATGAAAAAGAAAACCAGGAGAAGAACAGATGCAGAGAAAAATAAAAGCTAAATTAAACCAAAAGAAAGAGAAAAAAGAAAATACTTATTGAGACTCAAACGAATGAAGGAAGGAGTCCGAATCTTCAATATTTTCGAATTTTCTGGCCCACTACGATATTAATCGTGTGTTCTTAATAAGAACATATGAATAACATCGAAATGGACCCAAATCTTCAAATAAAATCGAACAAGGGACCTTTTGGGAATTAGGGGTTTGCTCTGATCTGAAATTCGAGCAGTTCCAGGGTGATTCGAAAGAAAAGAGTGACAGATTTGGGATAAGGAAAGCTTGAGGGTTCTTTGGTGTTAATTTGGGGTCAATTGGTGGTGGCGCCGCCACCAGAGAAACTATGGCGGCACTAGGGTTCCGAGTTTTAATCTGATATTCGTGGAGCTCAGGCCGGATTTGAGGGAAAGTGAACGGGAATTTGGAAAGAGGGGGGTGAGGAGAATATTTGGTGTTAATTTCATGCGATTGGATGCCGACCGCCGTGGGCAATTCCGACAGGCGGCAGGCGGTGGCATTACATGAAAGACTAAAGGGGTTGTGAGAGATGAGTGAGGGGGTAGGGGGGACGTTTTCGGACATTAATATATTTAGGATACCCTAGTTCTCGTCCGTTGGATTTTTGAACCTCGACGGTCCTGATCAACCTTAAACAAATGGGGTCATTTGGATGGGGGGAGTGCTGCACCGGTTTATAGGCGGGTTTGGGCTTGATTTTACCCGGGTTTAAGGCAAAATTGTTTGGGCTTGGGGAATTTAATCTTAAATGGCCCAAAAATGGCTTCTTTATTAAAGGCTCTTCTTCCTTCTCTCTTTTTTCATTTTCAAATTTATTAATTACAAAATTAAACAAAATCTGATTTAAATTCTACAGCAAAATTCATAAACTAATTGCTTCCCAAAAATTTAATTAAGTCCTAAATTAGGAGAAAGCTAAAAAAAATTCGAAAATTAAAAATGCAAAATGAACTATTTTTGTCATTTTCTTTCAATTTTTTATAACCTTAATTAACTAATTAGCCTAAAAATATAAAATAGGACCCTAAATGCAGATGCAACATATTCTTGTACTTTTATGCATTAAATAAATTAATCATGCACACAAAAATGCAAACAAACACAAAAATCATGCAATAATTCCTAAAGATCAAATAATTAAAAGAAAAATCCTAATTTTGGGAATTCTGTAGGAGTAATTCATGCGAGGCAAAAATCACGTGCTAACAGTCGTTGATCTCTATGATCAACGACCGAGATTAAAAGGGTTTTAGGGCCGGATCGGGTAGTTGGGTTTGGGCTGGGTAAATTCAAATTAAAATTGGGCTGGTATTAGGTTGAAATAGGGTTGAAATTGAAATAAAAATAGGCCAGATTTTAAATAGCCACTTTTAATAACTATATAATTTATAAAAATAGTGAATGATTTCTAAAAAATATTTTTATGTAATAAAATGATTTAAAATAGTTGTTTAATGTTTTAAAAATATAAAAGACCATTTTATCACCAATAATATAATCATGCATTAGTAGGGCTATAATTGCAAAGATGTGTAATTTAGCCTAAAAATGTTAATATAATTACAAAAAATGCACTAAAAAATATTTAAACACTATTTTGGCATAAATAAAGAATTCAAATAACTAAATTATCACAAAGTAATTTGAAGGATAATTATTGGATATTTTATAAATAAAAGAGAAGAAATAAATTGATTTGGAGTTTTTAAAATTATGGAAAAATTATAAAAAAATATTTATGCATGCTTATAACTGCATATGTGCTATTTTGAACGTGTATGTGTGTATATATATATATATATGAGGAAAAATTAGGTATCAATAGCTGCCCCTCTTTACCCAGGAAGGATGGAAGAGGTTTCAGGTAAAGAAATGATTGCCAATTTTGACCAGACGAGATGTTTTGAAAGGCAGAGGCCGGACTCACAGTTTGAGTTGCCTACATATCCCTGGTCTTACAGGAATCAGGCCTTGTGTAGTTCTGGATTCATTGGTGGAATATACCGATGAAGTCATTGCAAGAATGGATACGAGAGGCAAGAGCGGTCATAGTGAGCGGTTAAGTTTGAGATAGTTTGAAAGAACTGGATCGGGGTCGCTCCTGCTAGGATAGCGGTTGCTTGCTGGTCACTTGCAGATGAAGAGATGCTACCGACATGTATTTGCGCGAAAATTTAAACATGATGTAGATTCCGTTTGGACCATGAAGGTTGTCTTTGGACGGTTAAAGATGACGTCCTTGGACCATGATGTCCTGGTCCAAGAATTGTTTAGTGAGGGATTCACAGGCCATGAAATATTGTTCTCGGGCCATGCAGATGGTGCCTCCAAACCATGATGCTTTTGAATAATGATATGCAGATTTGAGGGATCCTTAGGCCATGGCATGATGTCTTCCGGCTACGAGGATGAAGCCTTTTATACTATGATGCCTTTGGATAGATTGGCGATATTTCAGCCCATGAGGTGCAGTAATATGATGTTAACAAGACAGGGCTTAGTCTTGTGAAATGGAGGGCAGAGCTTAGCCCGTTTGAAAACAAATAGATAGTACTAGGAATAGAGCAATATTTGTGCAAAGAGGGACAATGCTTAGTCTCATGCAAATAGGGAGACAAAGATTAACCTCATGCAAATGGGGAGGCAAGGATTAGCCTTATGCAGATATGGAGGCAGGGATTAGCCTCATGTAAGTGCGGAGTCAAGGATTAGCCTCATGCAAGATAGGGAGGCAAAGATTAGCCTCATGTAGATAGGGAGGCAAGGATTAGCCTCATGCAGGATGGAGGCAGGGATTAGCCTCATGCAGGATGGAGGCAAGGATTAGCCTCATGCAGGATGGAGGCAGGGATTAGCCTCATGCAGGATGGAGGCAGGGATTAGCCTCATGCAGATATGGAGGCAAGGATTAGCCTCATACAGATATGGAGGCAGGGATTAGCCTCATGTAGATATGGAGAGAGGGATTAGCCTCATGCATATGGGAAGGCAAGGATTAGCCTCATGCAGTTATAGGAAGGCAATGATTAGCCTCATGCAGATATGGAGGCAGGGATTAGCCTCATGCAAATCGCGAGTAGCAAATAAGAGTAGTGTATGTCTTAGTTAGAGATATATTCGGTGTCTGAGGGCCTGATTGATAGTGATCTTGTTACGTGTATATATTTGTCGATGCTATTGCTACATCAGATGTGCCTGCATTCAAAGAAAAATTGTAAATTTTGTGAGGGGGAGGTTGGTTCGTGCTTCTGTCCGCTGGCCTTGCTTTGCTCCGTTTTGGAGGCCTTTTCGAGTTTCCCTGGGTAACACTGGATTGTTACGAAAATAGAGTTTTCAAAGATATGCAATTATTGATAAAAATAGAGTCATTTTAGAAACATATTGATATATCAAGTGTTTTTTTAGATGAACTAGTGACTGTAACACATTTCAAAGATATTGCAGCTTTCTTATGTTAGAATTTCGAGGGTCCTCCTCAAAATTCTGCCCCAGTTTGGTAGATGATCTTTTGACCGTTTGTGGATAATAGGCCTTGCTGAACCTTCTTCGAAATTTTGAGAATCCTTCTCAAAATTATGCCCTAGTTTCTTAACCAATTTTTGACCGTCTGACATATGTTGGTGTTGGCTGGACTTGCTCCAGAATTTTGAGGGTTTTCCTCAAATTTTTGCCCCAGTTTCTGATCTTGGGGGGGGGGGGGGGTAGAAATTTTATTATGATATTACCAAACCCATAAGGCTGCCTACATATTCCCTCTTAAAAGGGAATCAGGTCAAGCGTAGTTCAATTACATCATATGAGGAAATGTAAATAGTCTAAACATAATATCTTTTGACTACGTTTGAGTTTATTGGTTTTGGCCAGATTTCTCCATCCATCTCTGCAAGTATGAGTGCTCCTCCTGTCAGTACCATGTGAACCATGTACGGACCTTGCCAGTTGGGAGAGAATTTCCCTTTGGCTTCATCTTGATGTGGGAAGATCTTCTTCAATATCAACTGTCTTGGTGCGAACTGTCTTGGTTTAACTCTTTTGTTGAAGGCTCTAGACATTCTATTCTAATAAAACTGACCATGATATACTACGTTCATCATTTTTCCATTTATGATGGCCAATTGTTCATATCGGCTCCTTATCCATTCTGCATCGCTGAGTTCAGCTTCCTGTATGATTCTTAAAGAAGGAATCTCTACCTCGACTGGAATGACAGCCTCGATACCATAAACAAACATGTAGAGAGTTGCCTTGGTTGATGTGCAAACTGTAGTGCGGTATCCCAATAAAGCAAAAGGTAGCTTCTCGTGCCATTGTTTGTGGTTTTCTATAATCTTCCTTAGTATCTTCTTGATATTTTTGTTGGTGGCTTCTACGGCTTCATTCATCTGAGTTCAGTAGGCTGTGGAATTTTTGTGCTTGATTTTGAAAGTTTCACACATGGCTTTCATCAGATCACTGTTGAGATTGGCGGAATTATTAGTAACAATGGGCTTGGGAACTTCGAATCGGCAAACAATACGATCTTTGACAAAATTTGCGACGACTTTCTTGGTTACAACTTTGTAAGATGTAGCCTCTACCCATTTTGTTAAATAATCAATGGCCACTATAATAAACCTGTGCCCATTTGAAACAGTGGGCTTAATCGGACCAATGACATCCATTCCCCAGGCGGCGAATAGCCAAGGCAAGCTTGTTGCATTGAGCTCATTCGGTGGCACTTTTATCATATCGGCATGCACCTGGCATTGAAAGCACTTGCGGACATACTGGATGCAATCTGTCTCCATGGTCATCCAAAAGTACCGGCCCTAAGTATCTTCTTAGCCAAGACAAAACCATTCATGTGCGGGCCACATGTTCCAGCATGTACATCCTCAAGCAGTTTAGAAGCTTCTTTTGCGTTGACACATCTTAGCAATCCCAATCGAGAGTTCTTCTATACAGATTTCCTCCGCTATAGAAGAAGTGATTGGACAGTCTCCGGAGTGTGCGTTTCTGAGTGTGACTTGCATGCTTCGGATATTCTCCGTTTGAGAAATACTCCTTGATGTCATGGAACCAAGGCTTTCCATATGTTTCTTCTTCAACATGAGCACAATATGCCGGTTGATTATGGATTCTTACTGGGATGAGATCAATGAAATTCTTATCTGGGTGTTGTATCATAGATGACAAGATGGCCAATACATCGACAAACTCATTCTGAATTCTGGGCATATGTCGGAATTCTATCTTCGTGAACCTCTTTCTCAATTCCTGCACATGGTGCAAATATGGCAATATCTTGGAATTCTTGGTGGCCCACTCTCCTTGTACCTAGTGTACAAGAAAATCTGAATCACCGATTACCAACAACTCCTGAATATTCATGTCGACTGCCATGTTGAGTCTTAGTATGCAGACTTCATACTCTGCCATGTTGTTGGTGTAGGGAAATCTGAGTTTAGTAGATACCGGATAATGTTGACCCATTTCTGATACCAAAACTGCTCCAATGCCCACTCCTTTGAAATTTGCAGCTCCGTCAAAGAACATCCTCCAATCGTCGTATGCTTCGGTAATGTCTTCTCCTACGAATGAAACTTCTTCATCAGGAAAATACCTTTTCAAGGGTTTGTATTCTCCGCCCACAGGATTTTCAGCAAGATGGTCTGCCAATGCCTGTCCTTTGACCACCTTTTGAGTTAAATAGACGATATCGAACTCACTCAATAGTATCTTCCACTTGGCTAACTTCCCAGTCGGCATGGGTTTCTGAAATATGTACTTCAGAGGGTCCATCCTGGATATGAGGTATGTAGTATAAGCACAAAAGTAATGCCTCAATTTCTGAGCTGTCCAGGTCAAAGCACAACAAGTGCGTTCCAGCAGAGAGTACTGTGCTTTGTAAGGCGTGAACTTCTTACTCAAGTAATATATGGCTTGATCCTTTCTCCCTATCTCATCATGTTGTCCCAGAATGCATCCGAAGGCTCCATCCAACACAGATTGATAGATTAGCAATGATCGCCCCAGCTCTGGCGGGATCAAAACTGGTGGGGTGGATAAGTACTCTTTGATTTTGTCGAAGGCTCTCTAACAATCCTCTGTCCAGCTTGTTTCAGCATCTTTCCTCAGCATCTTAAAGATGGGTTCACATATGACTGTGGACTGTGCTATGAATCGATTGATATAGTTGAGACATCCTAGGAAGCTCATCACGTCCTTTTTGCTCCTAGGTGGTGGTAACTCCTGAATAGCCTTGACTTTAGACGGATCCAGCTCGATCCCTCGATGACTGACAATGAATCCTAGTAACTTTCCTACAGGAACCCCGAATGCACACTTTGTGGGGTGTAGTTTCAAATTATACCTCTTTAGCATGTCAAAGAACTTTCTCAAGTCCGCTATGTGATATGCGACCCTCTTGGATTTAATAATGACGTCGTCCACATACACCTCTATTTATTTGTGTATCATATCATGGAAGATGGTTGTCATGGCTCTCATGTAGGTAGCCCCAGCATTCTTTAGACCAAATGGCATCATCTTGTAGCAGTATACCCCCAAGGTATGATAAAAGCTATTTTCTCCGCGTCTTCTTCATCCATCCAAATCTGGTGATAACCTGCGAAGCAATTTATAAAGGATTGGAGTTCATGCTTGGCACAGTTGTCGATCAAAATATGTATGTTTGGCAGTGGAAAGTCGTCCTTGGGGCTTGCCCTGTTTAAATCACGATAGGCAACACATACCTTGACTTTCCCATCCTTCTTCAGAATTGGCACAATGTTAGCTAACCAAGTTGGGCACTCAACCACCCTGAGAACTTTGGCTTTGATCTGCTTAGTAACTTCCTCCTTGATTTTCAGACTCATGTCTGGTTTGAACTTTCTGAGTTTCTGTTTTACTGGCGGATACATGGGATTAGTAGGCAACTTGTGAGCCACTATGGATGTGCTTAAACCGGTCATGTCATCATATGACCATGCGAAAATGTCCTCATATTCCTTTAGAAAATGGATGTATTCCTCTTTCTCTGTTGATGACAAATGAATGTTGATGCGAGTCTCCTTGACGGTCTCGGCGTCCCCCAAATTTACTGCTTCAGTTTCGTCTAGATTGGAATTAGGCTTATTCTCAAAGTTTTCAACTTCCCTAACAACTTCCTCGGGCATTTCATCTTTTGAATCAATATTCTCATGTTGTGTTGCCTCATTACATGTCACAGTCACCGGTTCATCAGGAAAAGTAATAATAACGCTGTAGAAAGAAAAACTTTAAAAATAGTAATGAATAATAAAGAGAAAATGCATTTGATTAAAACTAAAAAAAACATCCAGACAAGTACGGCTCGATGAATCGAGCATTTATTTTGAAACAAGTAAATCTTAAAACAAAATTACTGAAAATCGTAAATGCCTAGAATGGCTATAGAAGTAAAATCTGCCAAGCTACCCAGGGACTCGGCGAGCCCGAGAGGGTCTGGCGGTCCAGTTCCTAAGAACATCTCCCTTCTCCACAGTCTGAATAGTGAGGCCTTCTTCCTCCTCAATTATTACACTGCAGTCCATGTCTTCTTCCTCTAAGAATAGATTCTTCAACCCAACTAATGCTTCCTCTTCTGCAGTTCCCCATATTGTATCAGCTTGGTGAAAAGCTTGATCTAGATGTGGCACTGGTTGCTCGAGAGGGTAATATGGTCCGCTCTATGGAGGCGACCAATCATTGTATTCTTGCTATGTGTACTGATATCCGAGCCCAAAGGTAGTACCATGACCTTTCAACCGTATCGGTTTGGTGATACCCTGGAGATTCTTACCCAGCCCTTTATCGGGTTCATATCTAGACCACGCCAATATGCTTTCTATTTTACTGTTCCACCATTATCTTTATCGACGGCATTGACACGTTCAATGTGATGATAAGTTTCCCCTCCTAGCCTTCTTTTATGTCCAATGACCGGGATGGTTTGACTAGTGTAAATGGGGTTACTCCCATCTCCATGAATGATCACCTCCTGACGATTCCATTTGAATTTCATGGCCTGATGTAGTGTGGATGCCACAGCCCCAGCGGAATGGATCTATAGTCGGCCCAACAAAAGATTGTATGAGGCCGGTATGTCGAGCACCTGAAACTCGACGTCGAACCAAGTTGGCCTCATCTGTAAGTACAGGTTAATTTCCCCAATCGTGGCTTTTTGAGACCCATCGAAAGATTTCACGTTCATGCTCCCTACCCATATTTCATGAAAACCTTCGTCCAACCTTTTCAGAGTGTCTAATGAACAAATATTGAGGCTTGAACCTCCGACAACCAAAACCCTGGCAATGAAGTTGTCTTCAAATTGCACTGTGATATGCAATGCTCAGTTGTGATTCAACCCTTCAAGTGGTAGCTCATCTTTGTGGAAGATGATCTTATGACTTTCGAGTACTTGCCCTACCATGTTGGACATCTCTCCGCCGGTGATGTTATTAGGTACATAAGCTTCACTAAGCACTTTTATTAAAGCATTCTTATGCACCTCTGAATTTTGCAACAGTGACATGATGGATATCTTAGCTGAGGTTTTGTTCAGATGGTCAACGATGGAATACTCCTTTGCTTGTACTTTCCTCCACTGGTCATCTGGCCCTATTTTAATGATAGGCTGCCTAGTAGTGGCATCCTTACTTGGTTCTCCCAAGTGTTCAGGTGTATAGACTCTTCCAGTCCTAGTCATTCCTTGTATAGCATCAGATTTCTCCATTTTTGCCTTTCCCTTTCGCCGGGCTTCGGCAACGTAATCCCAGGTATTGCTTTTGAGTCAAAAGGAGGTGTGGTCGATACTATCACTGTGAAAGGTGTGACCACTTCTACTTCAAATGGAGCGGGGGTGGCTACAGGTGGAGCCACCTCTACCTCAAATTGAACCGGTGCCGCTACCTCAACCTCGATTGGTGGCTGAGCCTACACACAATAGGAGTAAGTGTGACTGCAACTTTAAAGTCATCGCCTTCTCGAATAAGTCCAATCGACCCCTCAGGATCTCATTCTTCGCTCGTCTCCATCATATGTAACCCACCACCTCTGTGATCAGGGAGGGGGTTATTGCGGACATTAGGTGCGACTTTCTTTGCCTGTATGGCCTTGTTGTTGATTAGTGTCTGGATCTTATCCTTTAATGTTCGGCACTCATCAATGGTATGCCCCTTCATACCGGTAAAGGGAGTTGTCGATGGTATGCACAAGTTTTGTTTGGACTGACCCATTGGGAGGGATTTTCCAATGCCACAGTGGGAAAGGGAGTGACGTAACTCGTGGCTTTCAACCTCTCATACAACTGGTCAATGGGTTCAGCAATGGCGGTGTAATGTCTGGGTGGCTTGCGGTCGAAGTTAGGTCTTGGTCTTGGATAGTTTTGGCGAGTCGGTGGTGACTGGAAATGGGATGGTTAGTAGTTATAGGTGTGATGGACAATGGTTGGTTGGGAATATCTAGGAGATGAGGTTGATATGTAGGCAGTGGTGCTTAGTACGTGGGTGGAGGTGCTTGATATGTGGGCGGAGGTGTTTGATATGTGGGTGGAGGTGTTTGATAGGTAAGTGGAGATTTTGGGCCCTAAGCCACCATTACTGCCCCAACATCTATCTTCTTTGATATGCTGCCTGATTGTAATGCCTTATTTGTGGCATGTAGTGCCTCAAAATTAGTTACCATTCCACTTTTGATGCCCTTCTCGATTCTTTCTCCAGTTTGATGATATCAGAGAATTTATGATTTTCAATAACTATCAACCTTTCATAATATTGTGGATCCTATGCTATGACGAAGAACTTGTTCATCTATTCCTCGTCCAAAGATGGCCTGACTTTGGCTGCTTCCGACCTCCAACGAGTAGCATATTCGCGGAAGGTCTTGGTGGGTTTCTCTTGAGATTCTGGATGTAGAAAACATCAGGTGTGTTTTCTGTGTTGAACCTGAATCGGTCCATGAAATCAGACGTTATACTTACCCAACTGGACCATTTCTTGGGATCCTAGCTGATATACCAGGACAAAGCATCTCCAATAAGACTCCTCATAAAGAGTTTCATTCGGATCTTTTTGTCTTTTTCGACCCCAACAAGCTTGTCACAATAGGTCTTCAGATGAACCCTAGGATCACCTGTACCGTCAAACATCTTGAACTTGGGAGGTTTGTACCCCTCTGGCAGTTCTACATCTGGCTGTATGCATAAGTCTTCATAGTTCAAACCTTCCATTCCTTTGTCGCCTTCGACACCCTGAACCCGGCTCATTAATTTCTTGAGTTCTTCAGCCATGTTTTTAATGAGCAGGTCCTTCTCGGAGGATTCCGATGTATAAGAGATTGGTTGGATAGAGTGAGGTACAGTTTTCACATATATAGGTTTGCTTTGATGGGTGCCAGGGACTTGGGTATAATGATGGTCATTGGTTGAGTTTTGAGGATCGGGAATGGGTTGTGGTGTGTTTTGGAGAGTGTGGTAAGTGGTGGTTGGTGGGTACTGAATCGGTTGATAGTGATGTTGTGGCGGGGTTGGTACTGGTAAGAGATTGAGATTTTGGGGTAGGGTTGCGTATTGAGGCGGTGTAAGAGGTTTTGTGGATGTTGATTTTGTGTGTTTTGGGGAAGTGTTGGGTTCTTTGTGTTTTGTTGGTTGACGTCGGGGACATTCAGGGTGAGTGACAAGTTTGCCAAGTTGCGAACCTGCTCAAGTTCTCCTTGTAATTCCAATATCTTTTGTTCTAGTCTCAAGACTGGATAATTTGGTGCCAGAGTACTCTGTCCATCTGAAGTTTCTGCATTCTCAATATTCTCCTTTCGGATACCACTTAAGTCGTCCATTTTTGCTTTTCCTCAGCCTTTTGTATTGCTTGGAGGAGGAGGAGGAGGAGGGCCTCTAGATCTGGTGTGATATACTGATGAGGCTAGTATGAGCGAACCAACCTTAGGGGATGGGAGTAAAGAATAAAGTAAAAAACAAAAGGTAGACAAGTCAGTAAGGATTCTGAAATGTTTCAGTATTTAAACACATATTGCGGAAATGTAAATTCGTGTCTTAATTTGGGAGCCTTGTTGTGCCCGAGGTAGGCCTAGCGCCACATTTGAAGAACTTTAGATGCCAGTAAATACTTCATTTCATAATGTAAAAATAGATGAATCCCAAAATGATACTAACACAATAGAAAAGCAACTCACTATTGGAACTTGGCCTTATTACATTTAGGAAAGCAAATAAATCTAGTCTACTTGGTCCTAGAAGGACCTTCCTCAGATTCGATCTTCTTGAATCCATCATACAGGTTCCCCAACTCGCGCAAACCCAGCAGCCGGTAGGCTCTGGCTAGATGTCCTCCTTCACTTCCTTCAGCATTCTGGAAATCCTCAATCCTCTTTATGACTTTTCCCTCTAGCTCTACTAATCCTCACTCCAGATACTCCAACTTTTTGTTGGAAGTGATAGCCATTTCTTTCCATTCGTCTATCAACCTCATATTTCTCTCATGTATTTCTCGGTGCTCATTCTCAGAGTCGTGGACCCTCTTGCGCAGCTTGTTGTACTTGACTTGAGCTTCAGCTTCTTTGTCTATGATACTATTCCATCAATCGGCTCCTGGCTTCACCATCCTCTTTAGATTATACTCTAACCATGCTAGGTAGAGAGGTTCACACCCCGCATGATACCTGTCTGGCTCAATGGTGTTCTTTTCCACAATGATCTTGCAGTGCCACATGTGCTGAGCTTGGAACTTGTAAGGGACATCATCATCCTGAAAGTCTACTCTGAAATGGCTCATCTTGGAAATACTAGGTACAACCTGCTTCCTGCCTGCCTACCTCATAACCCGGATAGGGACATAAGGTTATATCCCTCTCAACCCGATCAACACCAAGTGTGGAGCGTCCCTGGATCTGATGATGAATTCTTCTGTCAAGATCCATTCAAACATCCATTGTACCTGTTCCTCAGTCAGATTGTCGAAGAACTCTACCCACTCTTTGGCACATTCCGGCTGAGCAAACCTGTTCGCAATGTAAGTCATGCGCTTGGGGTGGTGGAAGGCAATATGGCCGTTCCAGGCCCTTCGCGGAAATTCTTGGCGATAATGACCCTTCTGAAGATGTTCTAATAACCACAACTACAACAACATATTACAACCCTCAAAATGTTTGATCCCCCTTTGACAGCGTTCTAGAGCCCTATAGATGTTGGCTATGATCATGGGGACTATAGTGTATGTTTGTCCATTGATCCCTTCCATCAGAGTCTTGGCGACCATGGCCAACCTAGTGTGGATTCTTTCCCTTTTCATTGGGAATACTATCAAGCCCAAGAAGTATACGATGAACACGAACACTCTGCGGTGGATGTGTCCTAGAGAAGTGATAGAGAGATCGTCATGGAAGGTATGGTAGGACTTGCTATGGCCATATCTCTCGTACATGTATTCGAAGGGTATGTACGACTTCTCCAGGAATCCCAAGTCAACATTTTTCTTCAACCCCATAATTTTTAGGAACCTCTTACCAGTACGGTTCTCCGGTACCAACAACCCGAGGCTATTCCAGGTCAATCCCGTAAGTCCCCCAATTTCCTCTAGGAGTGGAGTCATTTCTATGTCTCCGAAATGGAACACAGCCTTTCCCTATCCCAGAACAAAGTGGCAGCCTCGATCAACCTGTTGTTTGGCTGAATGTCTAGCAGGGAAGGCAAGTTACCCAGGTACTTTCTTACATGTTTCTTGTTACTTAAGGAAAGGTCCTCCCACCAATCTAGCAGCAATGGTGGGATGTTCTAACCATACCGAATATGGGGACCTCATGCTTCATTTTCTACAAAACAAAAAGGTTAGGCCCTTTTCCCCTGCCAGACTCGACTATTTATACATTCATAATTATCATATTGGCATTTAGTTCTCCAAATTAATGCACAGAACGTGGTTGTATCCGTTGGAATTATGGAAACCCTAGTGGACTTTTGGATAAGGCTCATCTTAAAGGATCATTATGTGGACAACATATTAATCTAACTAGGTTTGACCATGATGCATGCACAATTTTAATCAAAGTAAGGTTACTATGGGGGTCTAGACTGGTACCCTCAAGCGAACAACATGAGGGGGAAAGGCACGTAACAGTCGACTGCACCGTTGATCGAATAGTTTTACAACAAAATAAGCCTTTCCGAATTTAAGGGTAATAAATAGGAAGAGCGCAACCACTCATCAAGCGTTGCTATAGGATTTAATACGCACGAGTAGAATATGATGTAGAGCATGATTTATGTAGCAATAAATAGCATGTAGTCAAGTATTTGCACGTAAGAATAATAAATGCAGTATTTAAATAATTGAAAGACAGTTACAGAAAAAGGAAACAAAGAGACAAGTCAGTTTCAGGAATAAAAGAATCATAAATGCTTTTTTTTAAAAATAGACAGTTAAATCCAAATAAGGGGAAAGGGTACGGGATAAAGCATGCTTGGACTAATTCACAAAAGATAAGTTCGTTATGGTAAGAGTCTAAAATCTCCCCAGCAGAGTCGCCATGCTGTCGCGCCCCCCTTTTTTCCCTCCGCGAGGAGGAGCCCGGATTCCGACTTTCATGGGGGTAATAACTCATTTCTTTTTGGGATTTGGGTATTTGAAAAGTCGCCACCTAATGGATTATGGTGTGTTAGGGCACCTAGAGCGATTAACTCTTAGACTAGTTTTCATTACCAGAGATTTAGGGTAAGGGCTCGAAATAACCTTGAGGGTAAGGTGTTAGGCACCCCTTTCGGTCCACAACGATGGGTCTCGGTCGAACTTATACTTATGTGAATTGTTCCTTTTAACAAATAGTTTAAACACATACTTGCATATAAAGGCATGTTTTGGCATTTTTAAGCACATGTATGATTCAAGTAATGAAACAAAAGGAAAAAACTTGAACAAGTGGCACATATATAAAGGAAAGTAAAATATTTAAACATCGGAAATTGGGAAAGAGGGGTACTAGGTTGGTTAGACTACAAGATCACCCCACACAATGCCTGGTAATTACTCCTCAATGAGGGGCTACACGTGACATTAGCGCATAGTCATCATATCCTTACTACCCAATTCTCTCCCCTTGGTCATAGCCCAAAGCGTTCTATCAACCTTGAAAAGTATCCTATGCGTGCACTACCCTTCCCTTCCTTGTATCACTGGAGGTATTTGGGACCTCTAATTTTTGGTAGTTCTAGACCATCCTAAGGTATTTAAAAGGAGAGAAATCTAGGCGTCAATTAAAACAATTAGGACTGCACATAAAGAGGGAACAATTAAAGGCTCATATTTACCTCCATAAAACATAACAAGTAAGTGCACGTCTCAAACAGCAGTTTCAGGTATTTAAGTGAAAACTCCTAGAACATGATATCTAGGCGAGTAGGAAGTATACAACATTGAATTAGGACCAAGCGTCAAAGACCTATTTAGCTTGCCTACTGATTTTAGACATGTGAATGTGAGAAGTCTTAAATAACAAAATAGTTTTATAGTTGCAGGACTTTAATCGCCCTATAGGCTTGCCTAAGTTCATAACATGATGTCCTAAGAACATGACATCTATATTGATTAAGAATACAGTGGAACAGTGAACAGTTTTTAAACGGATAACTTGAGATCCTATAAACATGCTTTCTAGCGATATTAATAGAGGCAGTGTTTGAAAACTTATTAAAGATATGGATAGATTAATTAATTAAGCCGATTCAAAATATATAAACATGAATTTGAACTGATTTATTTAACTGAACTGTTTTAAGTCCTATAGACATGATCTCTAGTTAAGAAAAGTAAAGAACGAACAACATTCATTTAACCAAAGTGAAACCCCTATAGTCATGGTATCTATAGAGCTGATTTTAACCCTATAGGCATGGTCCCTATTATTAAAACTATTTTTTTAGGTCCTATAGGCATGGTTTCTAAGATTGTGGAAGTAAAGCAAACATAGCAAACATATTTGAATCAACACGACCCTATAGGCATGGTATCTACCCAATTTACCCAACATATATATAACTACCCACCTTTTTTCACTAATAACCCCAATGTTTGTTTATAAAATTTATTACAGACCAATGAATTAAATAAAAATACAAAACTAAACATGAGTTGATCTATAGGGAGCCTGCAGTAGGCCCAAATGACTTCCCAGCCTCCAATAGCTTCAAATGCCCAAAGTTCCATAGCCAACTTCATGTCTAGGTATGTCAGAGTTCCCTAAGGACCTCAAGGATCCCGGGCAGTGCTCACACCTAGACCTTTTCTCAAATAATAATTACTTAGGTGCAGTGTGGAAAGTCCAGCTCTGACATGCCAGAGTTCAGAGAGATCTCAAGGATCTCAAGGCAGTACACATATCAGAGGGGCATGACCTAATATTCTAAGAGTAAAGTGAGAGTACTTGACATAGTTTTGAAAAGGTTTTGAAAATAGTACAGAGATGACTTTAGGAGTAAAAAGGTTTTCAGAAACAGGAAATAGTTTGATAGTAAAAGATAGTTTGTGAAGAGTACCAAAATAGCAGACAATCAATTGGTCATAAAACATCCATATTCAAAAAACACTTAACAAACAAATACCACATGGGGATAAAGGGATTGGGGCACATAAGAGTCACATTGGAGTACATGAATAGGGTATAGGGGAAATATATAGTCAACAAAATTGCATAAAACACTTAGGGTCTTATAGACTTAGCAGGCTAAACATGGACAATAAGTAGTTAAGACATAGATCATAGTTGTAATACAAGAAGCTTGACATGTCTTGAATAGGATTAAACATACAGTTTAGACATGCTAGGCAAAGAAGTAAGTAGGAAAGAGTGCAGAATATAAAGCATACATTGAATAGGGCAGAGTTTAGACATATTAAGCAAAGAAGTAAGCAGGAATACAAGTTCAACTCATAACTGATGAACTAGTGCAGGAATGAAACATATAGGGTTTGAATTTCAAAATTTAACTAGAGAGATACCAGTTGAAGAGTGCAGAATATAAAGCAAATGTAGTTCCAATATCTAGCCTTGGCTTTCAGCTGGCTAGACCAGTGAATATCATAAGTAGCAGAGGAGAAAAGAAAGCTTTAGAGTGTAAGTGTGCTTTTGTGAGCTAAAGTTCTTTTTTGAAGTGAGAATAGGAGAGTGCTTATATTGCAGTTCGAGGGTAGAGTCAATAAGGTAAAAGAATTAGAAATTATCAATTAAGGACAATCAGGACCCAATCATATAAGGAGTTCAGAATAGACTCCTTTAATTAGGGACAATTAGCCAAACGGTAACAACATGGGTTTAATTAAGGCAAAAAAGACCAAACCATACCAAATAAAGAATTAGTAAGAATCCCAAAGTTATACGGGCAAGCAATTAAGGCAGAGACGACCAATTAAAGTTATAAACAAGGAAACAAATAAAGTCTATGCATACCAATCTTTAACGGAGTAATCAATCAGCCAGAATCTCACAGTAACACTGATTTCTAGAAAGAATATATATCAATTCCCATAAATAGAAAATAAACTAAGTAAAATTTCACACAAACATAGATCTTGGTCAGAAAAAATTAGGTTAGAACCCTAATAGGGCTCAGTTGAGGGAAAATCACGAAAGAGTCAACAAGTTTAGCAGATACGATAAGAAATGAATAGTCAGGATGAACACAAATATATAGAATCAGTGAAAAGTTGAATTAAGAATCTCAGTAGAGGCATATTAGGGTAAGAAAATCACGAGACATTCAAATGGCTAAAGAGAAATCGCAAGAACAAAAGCAAGAACACCGTCGATATACCAGTACTCAGAAACCAAACGAAGAACGTCAAAAAAATTAGGCTTTCAGTACAAGCGAGTTAAGGTTGTAGAAAACTTACACAATCAGTCAAAACACGTGAGAAGCAGAAGATCAAACACTCAAAAAAACAAACATTTTGTAAAAGAAATTTCCGGAAACCCTAGTTTAGAGAAAGATGAAAATCACTTGAAAATCATATGATTCTTGTAAAGAATCTCAAGGTTGTTGTAAAACTCATATGAAACAAGTCTAAATCGTCTCAGATCTGTACAAATCTAAGAGGTTTAGAAGAAAGAAATTAGGGTTTCAAGGAGAACAACACAAAGGTGAAGAAATATGCTCAGAAACCCATAGATCATAGTCAATATAGGACGACCTTATTCGGAATCACACTGGAATAGCCTAAAACAGGCAAGAAAGAGATCATAGATGCAATCCAACTGACCCTGATCCCTTGAGGACCCTGGAGATGGCAATACCAATGTGTGGGAGGCCATTAGAGGCCTGGGGGTGGTGAGAAATCATCATAGACAACCATAGGTGAGTGTAAGTGAGGTTCGATTAGGGTTAGGTTGAGATAGTTTAAGAGAGGAGAGAGATTTCAGGGTGGTGGACGGTGAAAATGAAAGGGTTTAAGGGGTCGTTTGGTTTATTTTAGGTAAGGATTTTTTGTGGCCATTGATCTCTATGATCAACGGCCGAGATTAAAAGGGGTTTAGGGCCGGATCGGGTAGCTGGGTTTGAGCTGGGTAAATTCAAATTAAAATTGGGCTGGTATTGGGTTGAAATAGGGCTAAAATTGAAATAAAAATAGGCCAAATTTTAAATAGCCACTTTTAATAACTATATAATTTATAAAAATAATGAATGATTTCAAAAAAATATTTTCATGTACTAAAATAATTTAAAATAGTTGTTTAATATTTTAAAAATATAAAAGACCATTTTATGCATCAATAATGTAATTATGCATTAGTAGGGATATTATTGCAAAGATGTGCAATTTAGCCTAAAAATGTAAATATAATTACAAAAAATGCACTAAAAAAATATTTAAACACTATTTTGGCATAAATAAAGAATTTAAATGACTAAATCATTATTTTATAAATAAAAGAGAAGAAATAAATTGATTTGGAGCTTTTAAAATTATGAAAAATTATAAACACCTTATATGGGTATTTTAGTCCCTTGCAATTCATGAAATCCTCTTCAAGTCATTGCTCATTCGAAGGCCCAAACGTCATACTTTATCTATCACAATCACACTGTCATTCTACTACCAGGGGAACATTCCATCTCTTCTAAATGCTACTAGTCTTAGACTCCTTTGAGTTTATTCAGGCTATATTGAGCTTTCTATAACTTAGAGGAACCATCAGGCTCCTTTGTTTTCTGATCGCTTCCAACTCGACGCTACACTAATGTAGGAAGAGCGGGTCGCAATATCTTTTACCCGATATGAGGGTCGGGATCGATTTCCTCGGGGAGCTAGTAGTGAAGTTGGATTGTCTGTCTAGCCTAGAGATGTGTTGGTACTCCTAATGTCACTTCAAAATTTTTTGGATTTTCGAATTATAACTATTTTTATAAAACTATTGATTAACACTAAATTATACTACGAGAATATTGCTAAGTTGTATCTAATGGGAAGAAGGGCACTAGGGTCGTGACACTACCTAGGTGGCTAATTGATGGGTAGATGTTACTAAGGTTCGATTGACATAATTGGGGCTTATGCTATAACCGTTGCACAATTTTACCCACTCTCGCACCTCTCGGTAGAGAGAGTGATTTTTCCCAATTGACTCTCTCGAGACCAAATGGGCAGGCAAATTAGACCAAACAACTAGGGTTCAAGTAGGGTAATTACTCTCTCGAGGTTTAACCCGTTAATTGGGACTATCATTTCTCATGAGTCCATCCCAATTCCTTGTTGGGTCAATTTTAGGGTCATAAACTCTCTTTCTCAAGAAGAGTTAAACCCATAAAGCTTGAATCAGTGTTTGCAACCACTAATTCTAGATTAAAACATAAAATCAACCCAAATAGCAAACACCCATAGTCAATCTAACACTAGATGGCAACACCCATCAATTACCCACACTAGGGTTGAGCCACAACCCTAGCTAATGGGTTTAGCTACTCATGCTAGATAAAGAAATTGAAGAAATAGATGAAGAACTAAACATATTAATTAATTGCTAAAATTAAACTACAAGAATCTATCGTAAATGTAAAGAAAAAAGTGCCACAAATGGCTACAAATATCGTTCTCAGGAGAGCAGCTCATGTCTGAATACAAAAGATGACAAAAAAATGGTAAAATATTCTATTTATACTATGCTAGAAAAACTAGACAAAAATACCCATGCGGGGTCAGTGCGGGCCAAACTAAATGGACCGCGGTCGCACTGGGCTCTTTGACTTTTGCTTCTCTGAACTTGAACTCCGCGGATTGCGTAGAATGGACCGCGGTCGCGGAGGGAGCAGGCGCGGTCCGCGCAATCACGAGCGCGGACCGCATGGCATTGGCTTTCCAAACTTTCATCTCTCTGAATCTCATGACTGCGGACCGCACAAAAGAGTAGTGCGGCCGCGGAGCTTTCACCGCGGACCGCGAGATCTGTACCGCGACTACGTTGCCTCTATCCTGGTTTACCAACTCTCTGAACCACCTAGTGCGTCCGTATTCAACTTTGCGCGGTCGCACTAGGCCTTCTTTTCTTAGATTTCTTGGTCTTTGATACTTGAGCAGGTTTCACTCCTTTTTTAACCGATGTTTGACATTTCGTCACTTTGTCGATCAAACCTACAATCAAGCACAACTTGTGAGCCTTTTAGGACTATTGTGTAACAATATATGATCAAAGCATAGGCAAGTAGGGGCATAAAACATGTTAAAATCCTAACTTATCAACTCCCCCAAACTTAAACCTTTGCTTGTCCTCAAGCAAACAAAATAAGACCCACCCCTTAAAGGAAAATCCGAGTAATTCCAGTTGTCCTAAGGTAACCTCAAGAAGCATCAATTAGGACTAACAATTGCCCTCAATATAAATGGATCATTAACAAAATTTAAACTTTGAAAAACTATGGATCAAGTGTGACACAAGAGTATCAAGAATTGACTCATTACATCAAAGAACTCTCTCAATTACTTTGGTCGTTGTGGAACCCAAACTCACACATCCTCAACTCTCCCTAAGCAAACCTCACCTTTTAGAGTATAAGCACACAAACCAAGGTTAATAGGAATTCACTCGTCTCTCTCAAGGAAAGGTCACAAGTCCGGCTCTAAGTACCATATGCTTGACCCTCATGTAAGTATCCACTAATGCGAGCGTCATCCAACTCAAGATCATATAGGACTTTTGTGGAGTCAATGTGAAGGCTTTTGGTTCAGGGTAGGAAAAGTTGTTGGTCTATATGGGGTCCATCTTCCCTTAAGCATTTCTTTTGATTCATTTTGGCACAATTCTCTTTGAGTCTTTGAGTATTTCACTTCTTTTCAAGGGGTTAGAGAGACACATTGTCACTCTTTCTTATGCAATTCAAAGCATTTCTTCTTTTTCTACTTTTTCACACCTTTTTCATTTTTGTTTTTCTTGAATCCCGTTTTATTCTTTGCACATTGGGCTTTCTTTTTGTCTTTTTCTTTTCTTTATTTGTCATCGCCTTCCTTTCCTTTTGCTTTTGTACCTTTTACCACTTTTTTTCCTTTCTTGTCTCTCCCCCCCCCAAACTTAGACTTTTGCCATTACTCAAGGGACGATTTGGGTGACAAAAGAGGGTATAATTTAGAATGGGTATAGGCTTGTAGCATTGATTCTTGAAAGAAAAGGTTTAAGGCTCAAAAGAGTTAGCTAGGGATTATATCCTTGGTAGGCTATGGAATTGTTCGACTATTACTTGGATCAAGGAGAGCCTATAATCACTTCTCAAGTCGAATTTCACTCAAAATTTTGCCTCAACAAACTTTCAGGGCAAGTTCTAGACCATTGGCTCGGGACTTGGACTCACAATTTGATTTCTCACCACACACACTCAAGGATTGCTAAAGACATAGAGTCGGGGGCCCACAACAACCTTAGACACAATTGAGCACACAATAGTCCCGAAACACCACATGATGTTTGTTTGGTCAAAACAAGAGTTTCAAGGTCACTACTTTCACCATCCTAAACACAACCACTTGTCTTTGACCATGGGATCACAGGCAAATGTGTTAGGCCCAAGTGAAGCTTTGCTTGAGGTACCCTTAACTATAAACTACTAAAAACAAAAGAAAAATAAAAAATGGACTCAAACCCTTAAGAAGGTTGTCACGCCATCCATCATCAGGAAGAGCCACCCGGTTCACACAATACTCCACCCTTGGAAAGAACTGTGGCATTAAGAAAACCAAGGGCTTATTGATAGTGCCAAAAACGAAACAAAAAGGCTGCGAGCCTATCTACTAAGCTAAAAATGAAAAATTTGTACGAAAATAGAAAATAGAATGAATATTTACAATAAGGGATTAGAATATACAACGGGGGATGAATATATACAAAAATGTAACTTTATATACAGACCAAAGAGAAGATAAAAAGTGAGATAAAAGTAACTAAATGTAAAGTTATATATAGACCAAATAGAAAATCAACCAAAACATAAACTAAGTCAATTAATATATACAATCATCCGGATAAAAAGTAGGGCGCACCCCCACAAATGAAAGCTGGCATTGTCCTCAATTCCAATTAAACAAATGAGCATCAAAAATCAAGATGAAAGGATATAGGAGCTCCTTAAGCCTCGTCTGTATGCATGGGAACATGATATGTACGGGAACCTCAGATTGGTTCCCGGTCTCCTGCTGCTCAGCTGCTGGGACTGGGGCCTGGACCTGTATGGACTGAATATATGGAGCAACCTGTGGCTGACTGGAGGATACCTCCTGTGGGTCTGCCAACCGGATGACCGCCTCGTCTGCACTAGGGAGCTTCATCTTCTTCCTAGGAAGCCTCTGAGTCTGCTCCTACTGTAGCTCTGCTACTGGTGCTGCTGGGGCTGGATCCCCGAATAATAAGTCAAGAGGCATCTGGTCTGCCATCAGCTTGTCCACATCTGCTCTCAACTCTTTCATTGACTCTTTGGAAGCCCGTGTTTTGTGCAGCTTCTTGTGCTCCCTAGCAAACTCCTTCAGGGCCTTGCCATGTGAATCTACTGCCTTAGCCAAGGCATCCTGAGTACTGATGATCTTTTCCTGGTTCTCCAAGATCTCCTTCAATGTATCCTCAATGGCCTGTGGAAGCTGTGCTGGCTGCGGTGCCGACTGAGCCGCAATGGTAGAAGTCAATATGGACAACTTGGATGACGCAGCTGACATCCAGTTGTTCAAGCTATGAAGTGTCTGGCTCAGCTAGTGGGCGGTGATAAGATGATCCCGGGAAGATGGAATCCCCGGGCCAGCTAAAGTGGAGGGACCAGCAGTAGTGGAAGGTCCGGGAGGCATGTCAGCGACTGTGGACGCAGGCTCAGTGAAGGGCTCTACCGCAACTGACTCTTCATACTGGCTGATTGGAGCAGAAACAGGTGGCTTGTAATTTTTGTCCTTGGGGTTGTCTGACCCCTTCAGACTGTACCATGAAAACGGAGCCACATGTTTGACCTTGATGTCAAAAGGTCTCTTCTCCACCTCCAGATCCCTGAAATACATAGTGAGGGTGCTGGGAAAAGGGTAGTTCCGGTCATGCTCAACCCCCACTACAGAAATGACGTGGGACATCACATTGCCTACTTTGATAGGGTATCCCTCCATAATAGATGCAACAAGAACATCCCGGGCAAGCAGAATAGTCTGATCATGGGTAGTGGGATCGAGCCGACTGCATACAAAAGTCAACCATCCCCTAGCCTCAAAGTTAAAAGTCCTCCGAAGTATTTTGACCCCTGCTTGCAACCACTCTGGAACCGTACCTGGTACTGCCAGGTATGAGGCTAACCACAGACGAACCTCCTCGTCCATTGCCAACTTTTCATTGTAAAGGGACTCATCTTCTTCGTTGAACTCCAGGTATTCATTGCCACATGTTTGACCTTGTTTCGCATTTTGGTCACGTTAGTGCCCTTCAAGATGTGGGCCACATTGCTATAAAATTCCTTGACCATGTGCTCATTCGCCTTCACACAATTATCTTTGAAGTGCTCCCAACCCATTCGAGCTTGAAACTATCTATGTACATTGGGGTGTAGGGGTAGAAGGGCTCTGTCAATGAAGCTCCTCTCAAGAATCTACTTTCGTGCCAGCCACCATTCCCTGAACTTATGGAACGCCACTTGGCTGACGAATCTATCTTCCCAAACAGTGAGATTTCTAGTCCGGTCAACACCCCCAACTTGAGGCACACCACCCCCAGGTAACTCCCCATCTCCCTCATCACCTCTAGCACCCTCTCCAGATATTAATGTTGTGGGAGAGGTAGAGTATTCATCCCCACTACCTGCCGCTGAGCCCTCAGATGACCCAGAAGAAATGTTGATTGAAGCTCGAGCATCGGGGGAAGAGGGAGGAGTGTATCTATGTATGGAGTTCTCTGGATACGGGATGTATAGTGGGACTGAATCTGAAGAGATCTCCCGGGAGGGCTCGTACTCACTCCCCGAGTAGTCAATGGCTCTGTCGGCCGCTTTGATTACTTTCCTCATATCCTTTATGTTTTTTCTAGCTTGGGGAGTGAGTTTTACCATCCTTTGCTTCCCTCCCCGGGAGGAATTACCTCGGTCGGGTTGTTTCGAGCCTTTGCCTCTTTGTTTGACCATTATCTGCAAGCATACACATCTAACATGGTTAGTATCAGCACAAGCAGTGAAACAAATGTTGAAATTGAATTGCAGACAACAGATTAAATGTTGCAGAAATAGTTGCAGAACAAAGCACTGTGGCCCGCACAAACAGGAGTGCGGCCGCACTAGGGACACCATGGACCGCGGAAAGGCGACCGCGGTCCGCATGGGGACAAGTCCCTGAAAAACATCTCTCTGAATCTCCCCACCGCGGTCCGCACAAAGTGGGATCACGGCCGCGGTGGGCCAGCGCGGACCGCATAAAGTGCAAAATGGCAATGCGGACTGCGTCAGGGCACCGTGGACCGCACAAAGTCGACCGCGGGCCGCAGAGAGTATTTTGCACAGGCACTAAGTTAGGGTTTAATTTTTTGCTATTTTTGTTCAATTTTTACACCTAACTTGTCCCTACTCAATTGCCCAATCACTAAGCATATTCAGCACACAAACCCAGCATTTAAAACTACCCTACGCTAATAGTTAAATAAAGAAGAAAAAAGAAGCTAAGACTACTGGGCATGAAAATAAAAGGCAAGTATAAAATTAATCGATGAAATATGGATAAAATGTTACCAGATTGTGAAGATGAAATGCAACTAGTCAATGCAAACAAGAATTACAATCAAATGAGAGTGTGAACAGTGCTTTTAGGCTTCTGAGTGTTAAGAGTTCGAAAAGGGTAAAGGGTGACCCTTGGAGTCTATTTATAGAGAAGCAATGGGACCCATCCTCACCTACCAGCGCGGCCACGCAAAACCGACTGCGGACCGCACTGGGTTTCTTCACTTGAAGCTTGAGAAGGCAACCTCCGCGGACCGCACAAAAGCATACTGCGGCCGCGGAGGTCCACCATGGCCCGCACTAAATGGAATGCGGCCGCGGTGGCAAACTTCAGAGAGCACCACTTTTGACCATCACCAGTGCGGACCGCACAAAGTGCAATGCGGCCATACTGGCAAACTTCAGAGACTGTTCAACTTTTTTCAAACTATTTTGCATTGCATCAACTCAATCCCTGCAACATCTCACAATCAGTTAGCTCAAAAATCAAACCTACACTATCAAGAAAAACACAGAAAACAACAAAAAGAAAAAGACATAGGTTGCCTCCCAAGCAGCGCCTGATTTAACGTCGCGACACGATGCATGTTACCAGCACATCACTTTAGATGGAGAAGTGCCAACATGTGGCTATCATCAAATTTCCCAAGATAATGATTGACCCGATGTCCATTGACTCTGAATACTTCACCATTCTTGTTCCTTAGATCAAGAGCACCAAATGGGGTCACAAACACAACTTCAAAAGGCCCACCCTACTTTGACTTGAGCTTACCCGAAAACAGACGTAACCGGGAATTGAACAAGAGAACCATATCTCCAACCTTGAACTCCTTGCCCTGAGCATATTTGTCGTGAAGGTACTTCATTTTGTCCTTGTACAAGGACGAGCTGGAGTAGGCATGGAATATAAACTCATTGAGCTCATTAAGTTGTTCAACCCGAAGATTTGCCGCAACATCACATTCTAAGTTCAACTTCCTCAAAGCCCACATGGCCTTGTGCTCTAATTACACCGAAAGATGGCAAGCTTTCCCAAACACCAACCGATACAGAGACATACCAATTAGAGTTTTGTAAGCCATCCGATAAGCCCAAAGAACGTCATCCAACCTTTTCGACCAATCGGTCCTATTAACATTGACAGTTTTAGACAAGATACTCTTAATTTCTCTGTTGGAGACTTCCACTTGGCCACTAGCTTGAGGATGATAAGGGGTAGAAACCTTATGATTGACACCGTACTTAGAAAGCAACGTGTCGAAAGCCTTGTTGCAAAAGTGAGACCCCCTATCACTAATGATAGCACGAGGAGTGCCAAACCTTGTGAAGATACTCTTTTTCAAAAATGCCAAAACACTCCGGGGTTCATTGTTGGGCAAAGCCACGGCTTCAACCTACTTTGAGACATAGTCCACCCCCACGAGAATGTAAGTGTTCCCACAAGAGCTCACAAAAGGACCCATGAAATCGATGTCCCAAACATAAAAAATATCCACTTCGAGAATTGTATTGAGGGGCATCTCATCCCTTTTAGAAATTCCGCCGGCTCTTTGGCATTCATCACATCTCTTGACCACTTCACCCACATGTTTAAACAAGGTAGGCCAATAAAATCCGCAACTAAGCACTTTAGAAGCCGTTCTCGCCCCGCCATGATGGCCACCATAGGGAGAGGAATGGCAAGCCTCCAAAATACCCAATTGTTCCTCCTTCGGGACACATCGTCGAATGTGCAAATCTTAAACAAATATGTCTCGTCCCAATAAAAATCCAGGCTATCCCGCTTGAGCTTCTTCCTTTGGTTGGAAGAGAGCTCACATGGGATTATTCCGGTAACAAGATAATTTGCGACATCGACGAACCACGACATTCCATTCATTGACACCACAAGGAGTTGCTCGTCAGGAAATGCATCGTTTATCTCAAGGCCGTCACAAGGCCTCCCCTCCTTCTCAAAACGGGACAAGTGGTCCGCCACTTGATTCTCACTCCCTTTTCGGTCAACAATTTCCAAATCAAACTCTTGGAGAAGCAATACCTATCTCATCAATCTTGCCTTTGAGTCCTTCTTGGTTATCAAATACCTAAGGGCGGCATGGTCGGTATGCACTATCACTTTGGCCCCCATAAGGTAAGGTCAGAACTTTTCCATAGCAAAAACAATAGCCAATAACTCCTTCTCGGTGACTGTGTAGCTCATTTGAGCCCCATTTGAGCCCCATTCATGGTCTTGCTTGGGTAGTACACCAAATGGAATATTTTGTTGATCCTTTGGCCCAAAACAGCCCCAACCACAATGTCACTAGCATCGTATATGAGCTCAGAAGGCAACCTCCAAACAAGAACTTTGCATATTTCTCTAGCAACTTGCACAACGGATGTACCACTTTAGAAAAATCCTTTATGAACCTCCGGTAGAAACCCGCGTGCCCAAGGAAACTCCTCACCCATTTGACAGAAGTAGGGGGATGGAGCCTCGAAATAACCTCAATCTTGGCCTTATAACCTTCAATTCCTTGCTTTGAGATCTTGTGACCCAACACTATACCTTCTTTTACCATAAAATGACACTTTTCCCAATTGAGAACAAGGTTGGTGTCTTCACATCGGGCCAACACTCTATCTAAGTTTACCAAGCACTCCTCAAAAGAATCCCCAACCACGCTGAAATCATCTATGAAGACCTCCAAGATATCCTCCACCATGTCATTGAAAATAGCCATCATGCAACGTTGGAAGGTCGCCGGAGCATTACATAATCCAAAGGCATTCTAGAGAAAGCGAATGTGCCATAAGGACATGTAAATGTGGTCTTCTCTTGGTCCTCCAGGGTAATTAGAATTTGATTGTATTCCGAGTAACCATCCAGAAATCAAAAGAAAGCACGGCCCACAAGACGATCAAGCATTTGGTCAAGGAATGGCAATGGGAAATGATCTTTTCTAGTCACCTTGTTCAGCTTCCGGTAATCCATACAAACTCTCCACCTGGTGACCATTCTAGTGGGAATGAGCTCATTGTTGTCATTGGTCACCACGGTCATACCACCCTTCTTCGGCACACATTGCACCGGAGAAGTCCACGAACTGTCAGAAATAGGATAAACCACCCCAGCATCTAGCCACTTGATAACCTCTTTCTTCACTACCTGTTGCATTGCCTCATTTAGTCTTCTTTGATGCTCCAAGGAAGGCCTTTCATGCTCTTCCAAAATGATCTTATGCATGCAAAATATGGGGCTTATACCCCAAATGTCGGCCAATGTCCATCCAATCGCCTTTTTATGCTTTTGAAGTATCGCCAAAGTGGTGTCAACTTGCATGTTAATTAAAAAAGATGAAAGAATAACAGGTAAAGTAGAATTTGAACCCAAGAATTCATACCTGAGGTGTGGAGGAAGTGGCTTCAACTCCAACACCGGTGGCTCCTCAATCGATGGCTTTGTTGGTGGAGTTTTGCGGTTTTCAAGATCCAAAGATAGCTTCTTAGGCTCATATGAATATGAACCCATACCATGTAATGCATTCATGCACTCCACTTTACTAGCATCATCATTGACATCCATATTAAGAAGCACGGCCTCAAGGGGATCTTCAACATGGACCATGGAACTTGTGTCATCCACTATCACAGCTGTGACAATGTGTACAAATGAACACACCTTCGTGCTATTGGGTTGTCTCATTGATTTGCAAACATGGAATACCACCTTCTCATCCCCCACTCGAAAAGTCAACTCACCTGCTTCAACATCAACCAATGCCTTCCCCGTAGCTAGGAAAGGTCTACCAAGAATAATCGGCACTTCAAAGTCCACCTCACAATCTAATATGACAAAGTCAGCCGGCAATAAAAACTTATCCACTCGGACAAGTACATCATCAATTATGCCCAAAGGTCGCTTCATCGATCGATCCGCCACTTGAAGTATCATTGAGGTAGGTCGAGGTTGTCCAATTCCCAAAATCTTGAAGACCGAGTACGACATCAAATTTATGCTAGCCCCCAAGTCACAAAGGGCCTTTGCAAAATCCACACTCCTAATGGTGCAAGGAATGGTGAAAGCACCAGGATCTTCAAGCTTTGGGGTCATTGAAGGCACTATAGCACTAACTTGGTGAGTCATCTTTATAGTCTCACAATCCATAGAACGCTTCTTTGTGACCAAGTCTTTCATGAATTTACATAGCCCGGCATTTGTTCAAGTGCCTCCACCAATAGCACATTAATAGATAATCTCTTCATCATATCAATGAACTTTTTAAACTGATTATCATTCTTCTTCTTCGCGAGCCTCTGAGGATAAGGTGGAGGTGGCCTTGGCAAAGGAGCCTTGGCCCTTGGCACAACCGGCTCGGGCATGTCAATCACGTGTTCCCTAGATGGGTTCACGACATCTTGAGTTTCTACCTCGGCCTCATCAATATCAATACTCACATCATTGTTCACATTCTCTTCATCCACATCTTCAATAACCAAAGGTACATTATCATCACGCAACTCAACATCTTCATCCACAACTTGCTTTTTCTTTGAGGCATTCACATCACCGCCTCTCCCGCTTCTTGTTGTAACCGCCATCACATGATTGTTGTTCCCACCCTTCGGGTTCACTACCGTATCACTTGGTAGAGCACCATTGGGATGAGTATTCAACGCTTGAGAGATTTGGCCTAATTGCACCTCCAAGTTCCGGATAGATGTATTATGAGAAGCCATTTGGGCATCGAAATCTTGGTTCTTTTTCATCATTTGCTCGAACATGCTTTCAATTCTTCCCATATCACCTCCGGAAGAACTAGGACCTTGAGAAGGGAAAGGGGTGGATTGCTCGGTTGTTGGTACATTGGGGGACTTTGAAAGCCCATCCCCCATGTTGCCTTTGTTTCCATTGTTGTTCCACCCGCCTTGATTGTTGTTGTTGCCCCAATTATTGTTATTACCATTCCAATTCCCTTGGTTGCCTTGATTACCCCAATTGTTATTTTGGTTGTTGTTATTCCAATTGCCACCACCTTGTTGTTGATTGTTGTTATTCTAATTACCTCCGTCTTGTTGTTGATTTCCCCAATTTCCTTGAGGTTACCATTGTTGGTTGGAAGAGTTGCTTCTATTGCCTTGATAGTTGTTGACATATTGGACCTCTTCGCTTTGATCATCATAGTACTCATTTGAATAACCACCACCATCATTGTTGTTGTCATATTGTTCACAATTACCTTGAGGTTGTTGCTCTCTTTGCCTCCTTTTCAACATAGAAACACCTTCCATTGCATTGACTTAGCGTGAGTTTTGGACTTGTTGCAATTGCGCCTTTGCCAATTGATTCATAGTTTTTGTAAGCTCGGTAATAGCTTGGCCATGATCGTGCAATTCCTTATGCAAATGGATGACTGTGGGGCACATTTGCTCGGCTTTGCCATGCTGACGAGGTGTCAGCCATTTCATCAAGTACATCACATGCCTCTTGGTAAGAAAGTTTCATAAAGTTCCCTCCGGCCAATTGGTTCACAATGCATTGATTCATGGTGTTGATGCCCCGATAAAAGGTTTGTTGAATCATAGCCTCGGTCATGTCGTTATTAGGGAACTCTTTCACCATTGTTCTATATCTTTCCCATATCTCGTTCAAAGGTTCTGTTGGCTCTTGCTTGAAGGCTAGAATTTCATCTCGAAGAGCCGCCATATGACTTGGAGAAAAGAACTTGGCAATAAATTTGTACGCCAATTCATCCCATGTTGTAATAGAATGATTGGGGAGCCTTTCTAACCAATCCAATGCTTTACCCCGAAGAGAGAACGGGAAAAGCCTCAATCTCAATACATCCTCGGACACGTTTGTCTGTTTGCTACCCCAGCATGTATCCATGAACCCCTTCAAGTGCTTGTAGGCATTTTGATCGGAGGCGCCCGTGAAATACCCTTTTTGCTCGAGCAAGGTCAACATAACATTTGTGATTTGAAAGTTCCCCGCCCGGATTCGGGGAGGAACAATAGCACTGGCGTATCCTTGATTTGGTAAAACTCTGGGAGCCACTCTCGGCGGTGGCGGAGGAGGGTCTGGAATATTATTGTTCTCATTAACATTTACATTGGCATTTCGGCCTCTCCGTGGAACTTGAGGTAAGACCTCATCTTGTTCTAGATCCTCTACCTCCTCCCCCGTTATCACATTGCCGAGAGGGTCATTTGCATTAAGAGCCATTTTTACCTGATTGATCGACACAAATAAAATTAGTAAACAAGAAGGAAAGAGAAGCAAAACACAAAACTAAATAAACAGATAGTCAACACCATAAGCTCCCCGACAACGGCGCCAAAAAGTGATCGCTGCCAACTCGACGCTACACTAAGGTAGGAAGAGCGGGTCGCAATATCTTTTACTCGATATGAGTGTCGGGATCGATTTCCTCAGGGAGCTAGTAGTGGAGTTGGATTGTCTGTCTAGCCTTGAGATGTGTTGGTACTCCTAATGTCACTTCAAACATTTTTGGGTTTTCGAATTATAACTATTTTTATAAAACTATTGACTAACACTAAATTATGCTATGAGAATATTGCTAAGTTGTATCTAATGGGAAGAAGGGCACTAGGGTCATGACACTACCTAGGTGGCTAATTGATGGGTAGATGTTACTAAGGTTCGATTGACATAATTGGGGCTTATGATATAACCGTTGCACAATTTTACCCACTCTCACACCTCTTGGTAGAGAGAGTGATTTTGCCCAATTGACTCTCTCGAGACCAAATGGGTAGGCAAATTAGACCAAGCAACTAGGGTTCAAGTTTCTCATGAGTCCATCCCAATTCCTTGTTAGGTCAATTTTGGGGTCATAGACTCTCTTTCTCAAGAAGAGTTAAACCCACAAAGCTTGAATCAGTGTTTGCAACCATCAATTCTAGATTAAAACATAAAATCAACCCAAATAGCAAACACCCATAGTCAATCTAACACTAGATGGCAACACCCATCAATTACTCACACTAGGGTTGAGCCACAACCCTAGCTAAAGGGTTTAGCTACTCATGCTAGATAAATAAATTGAAGAAATAGATGAAGAACTAAACATATTAATTAATTGCTAAAATTAAACTGCAAGAATCTATCGTAAATGTAAAGCAAAAGTGCCAAAAATGGCTACAAATATCGTTCTCAGGAGCGCAGCTCACGTCTGAATACAAAAGATGACCAAAAAATGGTAAAATATTCTATTTATACTAGGCTTGAAAAACTAGACAAAAATATCCCTGCGGGGTCAGTGCGGGCCACACTGGGCTCTTTGACTTTGACTTTTGCTTTCTGAACTTGAACTTCACGAATTGCGTAGAATGGACCATGGCCACGGAGGGAGCTGGTGCGGTCCGCGCAATTACGACCGCGGACCGCATGGCATTGGCTTTCCAAACTTTCATCTCTCTGAATCTCATGACCGCAGACCGCACAAAAGAGTAGTGCGGCCGCGGAGCCTTCACCGCGGACCGCGAGATGTGTATCGCGGCCGTGTTGCCTCTAGCCTGGTTTACCAAATCTATAAACCACCTAGTGCGGCCGCATTCAACTTTGCTCGGTCCGCACTAGGCTTTCTTTCCTTAGATTTCTTGGTCTTTGATACTTGAGCAGGTTTCACTCCCTTTTGAGCCAATCTTTGACATTTCGTCACTTTGTCGATCAAACCTGCAATCAAGCACAACTTGTGAGCCTTTTAGGACTATTGTGTAACAATATATGATCAAAGCATAGGCAAGTAGGGGCATAAAACATGTTAAAATCCTAACTTATCATTTTCACGGGCTTAATCCCAAGGACTTATCCATTTCCGTCACCTTCTCACTTGGCCTTTTCTTGTCCTTACTCCTGTCTTTTTAAAACCTTCCCGTTTTATCATACTTTAGCTTGCGACCGATTTCCTTATACTTTTTTGGAACATCAAGCGAGACATCACATCATCTCTAACTCTTCTTTTACTCTCTAATTAGACCTTTCGGTACTTAAAAATCATAGGCCGGAAGGTATGCCACTGACGATGCTGCTATCATTCCTGGATACTGAACCCCGCGCTTCTAGAATTTATCCGCAGTATGGACTATTTACTACCTTTTACATTTGATTATCTTGTACGGTGTTCACTTGTACTTTACTTATCTTATAATCTTGCATCACGTCTTCTATCTCTCTTATGACCTCCCTTCCACATAGGTATAATTCATATCCACAACTTGAAGCTCTATTATAATACTTACACCTCTGGTGCATACACGATCTGATGGTAGCTCCATACTGACTTTTTATGAGGCTGGTACTCTTCTAATTGGCTTTATCGTAGAGCCATTATAGAATATAGTTGTTATGCTATCTCTCTTGCACCTCTAATATTAAGAGTGATTCTGCTATGTTCTCAATCATGATTTCTATAACTTCTGGGTCCAATAATCTACTTCATTGATGTAACTCTTTAGTTTCTCTCTTCTTCTAATCGGCCTTATGTCGGCGTAAGTTATCTTCCAATATGTGGCTCATGGTATTAGTTATTACTTTAGTCCTTCATGGATGCTATGGAATATCCATGATACAATCTTCTAACAATTTATTCCTTTGTCTATGACCTGGGCTCAATTCTTTCTTTTAACTTGTACCAGAATCTTCTACGGCTGTATGATTGTCAACATATATGCTGCATGGATAAAACTCCAAACTCTTAAGTGTGTTCATAACATAACCAACTCTGGTTCATTGATCGAATAATTCCTTTCATTCTATCTTAGCTTTATTTAAACATAAGCTATTACTTTTCCCAGTTCTCTGCCCCTTTGTTGCATCCATACTTAGCTTAGCTTAGTGCCTACACATGTTGAAATTCCATACAACTCATATGATCTCGAATCTCACTTCCGATTTTACTCCCCTTTCATTAGCCCCGGTAGGTGCCACTTCCTTATTGAGTGCATACAATGTTGTTTTGAGACTGTTGTTATAAGATTGTTTACTCTTTAGATCACTGGGTTTAGGTTGAAGCCTTCTTTCTCTTAGCTAGTCTTTCATTGTAGTACTTAGGGAGGACCCTCTGACTCTTGTAAAGCTGCGAGCTTATTACATCGTATACTCGACAAAATTTTTGATGTCCTTCCTCACCTATAATTATCCACAGTTACTTACCTCCACACCTTTGTGCTTGTAGGGTTGCTTCTGAACTGATATTTTGACTGTCTTCCAAGTGGCATTCTCTTTTATTTCCGTAATAATCATACGATACCTTTTTAAATTCCTCAACTCTTATATGAATATATCTCAAGTATTACAATGTCATAACTGCGAGACTGAATTCCCCATGTTGGGGTTCCCTATATTTATCTTGCATTGATCTGTTGATTTATCTTTATCCTCTTGTCTAGCCATTACTGGGCTCTTCCTGAATTAACTAGTAACTACTCGTCGGCCCATTCTCATATCCATATTCTGGGTAATCTCTCTTGGGTTATTTCCTTTGTCTAACTTACCTCTTGCACTGGCTCCTTATTTACCAATAACCTTTCGGGCAGGAACCCTCACTTCCTTTTTCTGACATCGTGCTTACATAATGTTTTGGAATCATAGCATATATGTAAGATTAGGATAAGTGCAATCTCATTCCTTTTTCATTTTTATCCCACTCTTCCTTTACCATTCCATAGTTACTAGAACAACTTAATTCTATCTTAATGCCACATCACTCCATATTCCCCCCGTTAGGGGAATACTAAGATGTAGTGCTATGATGATCTACGTATAGATGTTTTACCTTTTCATCTCTGGCATCTTTTCACATCGTCGAGGACCCTTACTCGCCTTGTGATAATCCTTATGTACCAAGGATAACAAAACTCCTTACTCGCGAGGGAGACACTTAATGTAACTGGTACATACAGTCCCTTAAGTTTAACTTTGCTCACATTATTGCTTTAGGGAAGCGTCTTCCTGAATGAACATTCTATGAATTTCTTATAAATTTTCTTCTGTTGTCCATTCTACTATCACCGGAACAAAATCTGAAATTCTCATGATGCCGACTTCTATCAAATCACTTAGTCCCTAATTCATGTTTAGTTTATATTGTTCACCAATCCATACTGGTTTCTATTACTCTGGGGTCTAACTTTTCCTTCTGTTAATCACGTTAGAGTCGCAAACTTATTTCTCAAATTGAGGATGAGACAGTATGGCCTATACTCTCTTGGTGTCTTAAGGCCCATCACCTCTCGTCTCTTTCTTCATTTGACTATAGATTCTGTAACACTCTACTGTTGCCATCCATGTATCACATCTCACTCATAATGCTTCATTATCCCTCTTCGTACTTCCCTACTAATAATTCTATTTATCACGTTATCCTGAAACTTTTAACAAGACATTCTTTCGCTTTTTACCTTCCCTTGATCCATCTACTAGCTCTTCAGGCTTCCTAACATTCTCCCTCTATTAGGGACGGGAGCCATACTAAGGTAATATTTATCCCTTTAAGGTTTCCAGTTCCTATCTTTGTAGTACTCATATCTAGCTGTACTATTTTAGTATGCACCATCTGGGTGTCTCACAAAGAGATCTATTAGCACATTTGCAGTATCCTTCGGAAATATCAACTAACGCAAACAATTCATCCACCATTTTGGCTCACTCTAACCCCGGCTGGATCGTGATATTATGTCCTTCTCTTAAACCATACTTGTTAGCTTCTGTAGAGCATAACTCAAATTGGGGTGCCAATTATACATACCTCTATTACTGTTGAAGGTAACTCAAAATGCTTATATCTCTCTTCCTGAATGGTAAACAAGGATAATCTTTATTAACTGGGTACCTCGTACCCTCCTTCACCTTACTTCTTTTACTTAGTACAACTCGTGTCTAACTTTTAATAACGTTATTCATTTTTACCGTAAGACTGGATAAGTACTCTTTCCTAAAAGCTCCTTATCAAGAATTGTACACCTTTTAGTATATGCATGATATGCTTAAGACCTCTCATTTACTTATCATATGCAAGATGCAAAAATCGAGTTCCTCTAACTCAACACTTTCACATCTATATCTCTTATTGATCGTCTTTCTGAATGTAGGCATCGTTTTATTACGAATAGAAGTTCGGGATTTGAATTCTTATAAGTGAGCTCTACCACACGATCTAGAGTAAGAAGAAATAGTGACAGTCCTAAATGCCATGTAGCCTCCTGCTTATAAGTGTGGTACACAACACACCCATAAACAAGACTCTACTAGACACGACTTGTAGACTCCCTAGGACAGAACTGCTCTGCTACCACTATTTTCACGACCCAAACCTATGGGCCGCAATGGGCACCCGGTACCTTACTCAACCGAGTACCTACTTAACGTATCTTTCGTATCATACTATCATAGGTAAATGAGGCAGAGAGGCTGTCATGAGATAGGTACATTAAAACATGGAGAAATACTTGATATTGGACGATCCAACATGTTCATATGTGGAGCATGTGACGTACCAGCCTATAAGGCCAAAATAACCACTCGTATACTAAACATAGGCCGACAAGGCCATACAATATTTTACATACATGACATCTGTCTACAAGCCTCCAGGGATACATAATTGTCATAAAGGTCGGGACAGAGCCCCACCATACCAAATAATATTTATCTAAATCATACTGACCAAACAAACAACTCTGGAGCAAATGGAGTGCACCAACATCTTCCGCTGAGCTGATCGCCTACTTGGAGGACTCTCTACCTGTCTATCGAGACCTGCGGGCATGAAACGCAGCATCCCCAGGCAAAAGGGACGTCAGTACGAATAATGTACCGAGTATGTAAGGTACATAAATAAGTACATAACAGACATGGAAGGAATATAGAGTAAATGACTCAACCTGTAAGTCTTGATAACTCCGTAAATCATGAAATAATTATAGTGTCATGCATATGCGTATGAATGTCATGTCATGCATAGGTACATGTTTCATAATATCATCAGGCTTCTGAGGGCATCCCATCGTATCACCTCGGCTACTGTGGGCAAAATTATCAACGTATACCAACTGATCAGGTGGTGGTGCATATATAATGTCGTAACCTTTTTCCATATCCCATATATATATATATATATATATATATATATATATATATATATATACACATACATACACACACATATACGCGTATATAACGCCATCTGGTAATGAGTCAATGCATATGTATAAATGCATGAAATGCATAAGAAATACGTTAATAAGATTTTTTTTTGTAATGCCATAAAAAATCAATATGCCTTTCGGATAAACTTTATCAAATACATATTTTTCTGAGACCCATGAACAAAAGATATAATAATAATTCACATGGGGAACTAAGAATATAGACACCCCTAGTATTTCTATGAATACAGTCATTTATGAAAGTTGCGTATTTTGCTCGTTTCATTTGTATCATATGGATCATGCCAAAAAAGAAAGAAGGTATAGACTTAACATACCTGGAGTAGGGAAATATCCGTATGATATTCTTGGAAAAGGTTGCACTGTACTCCTTTAGAACCGCAAAATTTTACGTTGCTATGATTTTAATAATTGCCGCTGGATTCCTTTTGGTTGCAAGAATTGATACGTTAGATTCCTCTTGCTATGTTCTTGTTTGATGTGTTTGAAGATGAGAATTGAAAAGTGATAATAATTGAATGTGTAACTTTGATATAGAAAAGGTTGGAAAGTGACGTGAATGTGTAATTAACACATTAAGCTTCTGATTTGATGTGTTTGAAGATGAGAATTGAAAAGTGATAAGAATTGAATGTGTAACTTTGATATAAAAAGGTTGGAAATTGACGTGAATGCATAACTAACACATTAAGCCACCTAAAGAGAAATGACTAAGAGCCATTTCTTTAGGGTGTGGCTTGCTGCAACGTGGGGATGGGGTTGGGAAGGTTTAATCATTATCCACTTATTAGGTAATTAGTTAGTGTCTCGTTATCCGGTAATTAATCAATTATCCGCATAATTAAAAATTGTCTTAAATTACTTAAAATTCTACTTATTTTTAATACACTTTATACATCCTACTACCATGGTCATATGGTACCTTGTATGGTACTAGTCCATAAATATCGAGTATTAACGCTCGGCCCGAATTTTATTCCAATATGACAAGCTTGGACGAAAAATCATTTCTTTGACTTGCTTCCCCTATCACCTTCACAAATTTATTCAACACTTGTTTGAAATAGTATAATCCTTATAATCTCCAAATAATCTTTTCCATGGATGGATGTCAATTACCTTACGAAAAATTCAATGTATAATACTACAGGGTGCAACATCGTCATAATTTAATACCGCGAAGTGTAACATCAACGTAATATGCAGGGCGTAACATCGGGATCACATAGTATGCCGGTTTGGGATACTGACCGAGATCGCATGTGATAACGGGAAGCAATTCATCGGCAGCAAAGTAAACAAATTTTTGAAGACCATAAGATTAAAAAGTTACTATACACACCCTATCACCTAGAGGGAACAGACAAACGGAATCTACAAACAAGACTCCAAAACTTGAAAACGTGGTTGATTGATGCCAAAGGGAAGTAGAAGGAAATTCTGCCTGAAGTCTTATGGGCATACCGTACGAGTTCTAAATCTAGTACCGGAGCCACCCCATTATCATTGGTCTACGTCGCCAAAGCACTAATACCAGTCGAAGTAGGAGAACCGAGCCTTAGGTTCCGATATGCGACCTGGAACTATTAGACGAAAGGTGCGAGGCCACCCTAGTCCGGTTGGCCGCACAATAACAACGGATAGAAAGATATTAAAACCGAAGAGCCAATCTCCGACACTTCAAAATCGGGGACTTGATGTTAAGAAAAGTGACACTGCACCCCCAGAACCCGAACGCGGGAAAGTTGGGGCCATATTGGGAAAGACCATATTGAGTCATCAGAATTACCGGCAAAGGCTCGTACAAACTCGAAGCTGGAAACGGTGCACAACTACCGAACAACTGGATCATGATGCACTTAAAGCGGCACTACTGCTAAGGTACGATCTCGTTTACATTTTTATAATATTATGAATCGAGCTAACATTTTTACATTTTTACATTTTTGCCCTTGAACCGGTTTTGTCCCAAATGGGTTTTCCGCCAAGGTTTTTTACAAGGAAATAGTGGATCGTGCTAACTTAGATTCAAAGACCGACTTTAAATCGGAGTTAATGGTCATATCAACAGTATCCGAGCTCTCTTAAGATTGACCTCGAATACTGGTGGCCATCACCCTCAGGCTAAGATTTCTTAGCAAGGAAAGAAGGGAACTTTGTACTCGAACAACTTAGGTTCGATGGTTAGGATTTATTGTAAGGGCCAAACGGTCAAATGAACTGTGCCCGCGTAGGCCACCTTAGCCATAATTCAATCTTTTGCACACTTTTGATCATGTACTATATACACAAAAATGAAAAAAAAATCCTCCATGTTATTACGTATTATTGCCTCTTAAAGTACCGAGCGTAATGGCTATCCCTATTCAGTGACTATCGAGCCCAAGGGATATTCCTATTCGGGGACTATCAAGCCCAAGGGATACTCCTACCCGAGGACTGTCGTAACTCGGTCTATTGAATCCAAAAGGCACAAAACCTATCAAGAGGTGCCTAAACACAAAAGGTTACAACCACCCTAAAAATGGCTCGGAGACGTCTGAAGCCCGTAATCAAAACATAAGGCCTTTATAAAAATTCAAAACCTACTAAAAGGTTACCCCCGACAAAAGCATCATCTAAAAACACTTAAGCATATTGGGAAATTGTTCCGTAACTTCGAGTTTTTGAAGCCTCGAGCAAATAAAGCTGCATTGAAGTCATATTCTATTTAGACCTCCGAAAAGAAAATGACTAACTACTACATTTGTTTCTATGCTAAGGAATTAGATATATTTACAAGAATAAAATTACGAAAAGATGATTAAAAAGTTGAAACTCAAAATTTCCAAAAAGGAGAATTTTATATATATCGGAATGTCTTTACAAAGGCCCAACAAAACGGCCTCAACATAAAAAATATATATATATAGACACACACACACAAGAACAACAACAACACAAAAACCAAAAAAGTTCCAAGGCACAAATGCTTGATCTTCACCGGGGCCTGAAACATCGTCAGAATCGTTGGAGCCTTCGGATCCTTTGGAACACTTGGAGTCCTCCGTACCTTCAGGCTCGGATAGCTTCTTCGCCTCGGACTCAAGATTTCTTACCTCCTCGATCTCGGCTGACAGGTCGAAGCCTCGGGCATGAATCTCTTCAAGGGTCTCCCTTTGAGTTAGTTGCCTCATATATTCAGCATTGGCATTTACGCGGGCCTCAGCTACTTCGACATCGGCCTTGTACTGTCCTACCATCTCTTCGGTATTGGTGGAGGTTGTGTCCAACTTGGAATTTATTGCTTCATATTATTTATTGAGGGTATCCTGCGCTGCTAGAGCCGAGCTCAATTGTGCTCGGAGGTCGTTATTCAGCTGGGATTGCTTGTCGGCTTTCTCTTTCGCCACCCAAAGTTGAACCTCTACCGATGCCAGCCGTGCCTGGGCAGTTTCCTTCTCTGAAGCTAACCGGTTCATTTTGCTTTTCCACCCATCAACCATGGCCTGGACCTTGTTCATTTCAACTCGGAGTTAGGCGATCAGATTGATCTTCTGCTGGACCTGCGAGGGTTTATCGTTAGTCTCTATGACTAGTTCCTCATTTCTAACTTCAAAGACCATTACCTTTTCGACCAAATCGGCATGTTCCCGCCTCATGGTCAAAGCCTCATTCTAAGCCCTATCCAGCTCGGCCTGAAGGTCCTTGATATCCCATTCTTGTTGCTCATTGAGAATCTTGTATATATCCCTTTTTTGGGCTTGCTCCATGACCTCAAGATTAAGTTGATTGACCTCGACGCAATACCAGAGGAAGCTCTCATGATGAAGTATTGAGGCCTACAAAACGGTGAAAGGCATAAGAAATATCAAAACCTAAGAAAAGTTCAAGAATATGTAATAATGCCTTACTCGGTTCAGCGCCTACTATGCCTCATTGAAAAGGCATGACATATTCACCTCGTTTATTTTTTCCTGGTCCTCCTTGGTCACCAGGCATTGAAGATAGCTGGCTATTCCCATCAGATCAGACAAAACTCGGGCATCCTCCGGGATGGTAAGAATAACCGATCACTTGCGACTGAGGTCCACACTCAGAGAGGGGAACTGATTGATCAATTTTAGGCTTGAACTCGGCCCACCAGCTTTTGAAGATGTGTCATTCTTCGGAATTTCTAGGTCTCCCAGCCCCGAAAAATCTTCCAAAGTGGATGAGTCCACACCATCAAAGAAAGAGTGAAGGGGATCGTCTTCACCATGAACCCCTTCATTGGACTTCTCTTTTCCTGCTTGGGCCTCCATGAGAATGGATTTGGTGTAGGAGGGCATCCCCATAATTTCTATCACACCGGGCACTTCCTTCCGAGTGGAGCCAAAATCTCGGGGGGTCTTGGCCCCCGTGTCCATACCGACCTCTTGAGAGGGAGGAAGTTCGATCTCATGACTCGACCCTTCACCCGACCCCTCGGCTATGGTCTGCTTCCCGACAGGGATCGATCTGTGGGTCACTAAAAAAATATCGTCTTCTTCGGACTCATCCCTGAGCCGAAGAAGTGAATCTTAGTCTGGTGCTCGGGAGCCGGAGCTCTTGTTTGGCTTACGAGCCACTCTTTTCTTTGGCTTCGTATCAGAGCTCAGGAGCCCGAAGCCTTCTTTTTTTCTTCTTTTTTTTCCCCCGCAGTAGCCCTGGGCTGTCCTGTAACGGAGGGATCAATGGAAAGAACACGTCCTCTTCTCCTTCTGAAGGCCTAAGTTCAGTGGTCTTAAGAAAACCTACAAAAAGAGGGGGCATGAAAAGTCAGTACGATGTAAGTTAAAAAGCATGGTATTAACTATTCGGAGAGAGGCCTTACCATGGAACATGCCTCCCATCGGCCCTTCAAAAGCCTGCACTATCTGCGCTCGAAGTGTGTCATATGTGTGTAGATGCCCTCGATCCACTCCTTTAGCTGGAGGACTACATTTGGAACCCGGGCAATAGCTGCACAACCACAAGTATGAATGAGAAGAAAGAAAATGAAGAAAAAATTGACGCTTAAGGAGAGGCTGCACTTACAAGATGCATTCCACTTCTCAGGGAATGGCATGAACTCGGGAGGGATCAAGTCTTCGGTCTTCACCTGAACGAAGCATCCCTGCTAGCCCCGATCTCGATCTTCATCAATGCTCGAAAAGGGGGCCTTGTTGGCCCAGCGGGTAAGCTTGATTAGTCCCCCTCGAAAAATTTGAGGACTGTATAAATGGAGTAGATGATCGATGGTGAACCAACAAGACTCGGTCTTATTCACGAAGTAGCGAAGGAGAATCACGATCCTCTATAGAGACGGGTGGATTTTCCCGAGGGTATCACACCTCCTTTTTTGCACCTACACCCCGCAAAAGGGCGTAAAGGAGTTTTTCCAATTAAAGGACATTCGGAACGAGATTTAATTATTAATTATTCAGAGTCGCCACTTGGGATATTAATGGTGTCCCAAGTCACCGGTTGCATCCCGAACCGAGGAAAAATATGACTCTGTTAATAGTCCGCGAACCAGAAATCCGAGTAAGGAATTCTATTAACCCGGGAGAAGGTGTTAGGTATTCCCGAGTTCCGTGGTTCTAGCACGGTCACTTAACTGTTGTATTTGATTTTATCTGATTTTAATACATGCTAGCTCATGTGCCTTTTATTAATTTTACACCGCTTTTATCATTAGATTTTAAAAAGAATTGCAACGTTGTGGAAATGTGTCTCGGGCCACGTCGCAATCAATGCACCCGTGGTTGTCAACACATTTCGTCATACGTTGAGATTTGGATTTGGGTCGCATAAATGCGCACCCGAATTTAGGAAAGTAATTTAATTAAATCGTGCCTAAAGATGCTAACGTAGTATGATTTTGGGGAACAGCCATGAAGTTCACTAAACGGCCATCCCAAATTCTAATTATTTCGATAATTATTGGTTGAGGGCCCCACATTTATTTATTTTTGTGCGGTGAGGCTCGTCTCAATTGTGAACCTCTTTTCTATCATTATTTATTTTTAAGAATTACGATGTCGCGAAAGCGCGTCTCGAACCACGTCGCGATCAATGCGCCCGTGATTGTCAACACATTTCGACTTCATCGAGATTTGGATTTGGGTCGCATCAATGCGCACCCGAGTTTAAGAAGGTTATTCAATTAAATCGAGCTTAAAGATTCTAATGTAATATGATTTTAAGGAAGACCATGGAATTTACTAAATGGCCATCCCAATTTCTAATCATTTTAATAACCCATTGTTGACAGTCCGCGCATGTGATTTGTTTAGGCGAGGCTAGTAGCAATCCCGAAATATCTACGATTTCCTATTTACTTGTGTATCTCTAAAAGACTAGTTAATTTGGAAATAGATTACTGAAATAGACTAAGAACCAAATTTAAAGGAGAATTGGGCCTGCCTCAGGGCCTTGATGCAGCCCGAACGGCCCAACGAAGATGAATATGTTTCCATTGCAACAATTGATATAATATCAATGAGTCACTACACTGACCATGCATACCTTCATTTTAACAAAAGCCGGGAAACTCAAAAAAACCTAAACGATCTATCCTACCAATTGCCTATCAAGACCTGCTGTTTTTAATGAACTAAGTCAATTATGAATGAGTTTATCTCATGATTTCCAACTGATTTCAACACCAATCTACTTACCATAATTACGATTTGCCTTCACACAATTTCAGAATCTTAAAACAAAAGCAAACCTTCTACTACACTATAATTTCGAAAATACCAATAATTAAGCTAAATGCAAACAAACTTACTCATGAATTCTCATGTCATGTACATAGGTCTAATTGCTACTGATGACTATTGAAGTCATACAAACTTTCAGATCAGACCAGTCCCATGCTCAAAGCTATTTCAAATGCCCAATTCAACAGTTCAAAATTACGCATCATTCAACATGTAATCGACCCTACTGAACAAGTTTAATTATACACATATCTGCCAATTACATAACAGGAGACTACACTATCAAAAATACAGGCTGCTTTCAGTTGAATAACAGGCCCTGGAACATTTTGTTTCAACTTCAACGAGCATACATCAGTGAGATTCAGGGAAATGTACCTGGAAATTGGAATGTAAATAGAGAAAAGGAGAGGAATCAGCTATTTTCAACAGCAACAGCAACAAACCCAGCAGTGTTACACCACAGAAACACAGGTAGATTGCTTTGAAACCAAAAATATAAGTAAATTCCCACAGATCAGTTTAACATACTTCTAGCATACCCCTGACCCTCACAGTTGAAACCAAAAACTAGTGATGAAACTGTGAAGCTGTTTCAGATTTCTCCATATTTTGATGTTTTTGTCTTCTGAATAGTTTTTGGAAAATAAAATGCTGAGTGAAATCAAAAGCAACAATGAATGCTCCAATTGAGACTTAGAGTTCAAGGCAGAAAGATGGAGAGAGCCCCCTTTCCCAAGGCATTTTATGCCCTTTTATAAGCAAAACCCAAAAAGAATAGATTAGGTTCTGATTTGCCAATCAGTCCCTCCCTATTTTCAATTCAGTCCCTCTAGTCTTATCTTGCTAAGCAAGTAACTGCACTACAACTATTAAAATTTGCAGTTGTACCCCTATTCTAGAAGGCCCTAAGGTATTTCTCTACCCAAACAATACCTATCCTCATCCCTAACAGCTATACCCAATATCCTAAACCATTCTGAGACTAACTAAAATTAATTAACTAGCAATCAGAAACTAACTAATTAGACTGACTGAACCAATTTTGTTCAATTAACCAACTCAAACAAGCTAAACGAAATTAAACTGAGCTTAAGCTACCATGATTAATGTTAAATGAACTTAAAACTAATTCTTAAACCATGAACTCACAATCATTCAACCAAATATCAAGCCCAGAATCAATAGTAATTAACAGAACTTAAACTAACACAATTAAACCAGAAAATTAACAGAACAAATAATGAAACAACAACTGTAAATAATACTTCAATCATGCGAGTAAAAGAAGCAGTAAAAAAAAGAAAAACTCACAAAGGCATAAGGGATTCCGGCCAGTCATAATCATCTGAATCCTTCCAGATTTTTGACGCGTAACATCCCTAACCATGTGTTCTTACAAGAGAACACATGGTTAAGGATACTACGGTTCGAAATCAAAAGGATTTGGTTTTAGGGTTTGGCCAGAAATTTTCAGATCTAAGATTTGGGCCGTTTCATGGCAATTTGAAAGAAAACAACCACAGATTAGTGTTGAGGAAGGGCTGGGGGTTGTGGGGTGTGATTTTGGACTGATTTGGACAAACTTGTCACCTGGCCGGAAAACTTCAAATTAAGATTCGAAGAGTTCTGGCCTTGTTCGAGTTGAACCAATAGGTGCAATAGAAAGAGGAGAGTGAGGGGGATCTGTGGTGTTAATCTCAGGGTGAACGGCATAGTTTGTGTTCACCGCCGACAAGGGATTTAGGGCGGCGCGGATTAGGGTTTGGGGAGAAGGGGTGGGGTGAAGAAGACGATGCAAATGGGGGTAGGGGGAAGGTTCGGACACTTAAATACCTGTAACCTAGTTAGTTCCGGACCGTTGGATTGATGAGATCCAACGGTCCTGATCCAAGGACCCCGAAACGACGCCGTTTCATTTAGAAGGGGGGGCAGACCGGGTAAGGACCTGGGCTGGACTGAATTTAGAAATGTTTGAGGCGTTTGGGCCTGAAATTTTAGTGCATTTGGCCCAAATTTTGGGTCTCAACTAAGACCACTTTTATACTCTTATTATTATTTTTCATTTCTTGCTTTTTCACAATTTTTATAATAATTTTTATAATTTTTGTAAAGATGTAAGGCTTAACACGAAATCCTGATTGTTTTAAAACAAAGACTAATTAATTCCTAAAATTGTTCAAAAACTATTTTGTGACAAATTCATAATAAAATCATTAAAAATGCAAGAGTGAACTATTTTTTGGTGATTCCTCATGTTTTGTTCTAAACAAATTAATCCCTAATTGATACTAAAAATATAAACTAAAACCTAAATGCAAAACAAAAAATGCGTATTTTTGTATTTTATAAAAATTAACACGCACAAATAAAATGCAACAATTATCCGAAGATGACACCAAAACGCACAAAAATTGTAAAAATAAAGAAAAATTATTTTTTTGGGATTTTGGGAATAATTCATATATAGGGCAAAAATCACGTGCTCACAACTGCCCCTCTTTGCTCGGAAACACGAAAGGTTTTCGGGCAAAGATAAGTGAGCAAATACGAGCGATTTTTGCCCGTTCAAATATTCCGTCGTGAAGCATTTTTGAAAAGTTTGACTGCATCCTGCTTCAGGGGTTGCCTACATATCCTGGGCTAAACAGGAATCAGGTTAGTGTAGTTCGAGAGTGTCTAGTAGCTGGGACTACCAGGAACTGTGATTGCATTGCGCTTGTTGCTGTTACTGCTGTTGTTGCTGCTTGCTGACCTCCCTTATTACATCGTGTCAAAGATAAAAGAAGCTAAACTAACTATGCTCCATGAATTGTAAAAATCCTATCTAAATTCTTCAAACTTGCTCTTGTACTTCCTTGTTGTCTTGTTCTTTCTTGTTGTCTCATTGTCTTGTGCTTTCTTGATAAAAATCCATATTGCCATTCCCTTAGGCAGACCCCCAACTTCCGAAACTTGAACTGTATGTATTCCTCTATTATACAGGCGGGCTCCTGACATGCTGGACTTAAAATCAGAACTACTCCTCTATTATCCAGGCGGGCTCCTGATTTCGGCTGCTTAAAATATTCAACACCTCCATTTTCCAGGCGGGCTCCTGATTGCTGAACTTAAAATTGAAACTGATCCTCTATTATTCAGGCGGGCTCCTGATTGCTGAACTTAAAATATTTAACACCTCCATTTTCCAGGCGGGTTCCTGATTGCTAAAATTAAATTGTATGTCTCTGTTTTCCAGGCGGACTCCTGATTACCAAAATTAAATTATATGTCTCTATTCTCCAGGCGGACTCCTGATTACCAAAATTAAATTGTATGTCTCTATTCTCCAGGCGGACTCCTGATTACCAAAATTAAATTGTATGTCTCTATTCTCCAGGCGGACTCCTGATTACCAAAATTAAATTGTATGTCTCTGTTTTCCAGGCGGACTCCTGATTTTCGGGTGTATGAACTACATCTTATTATCCAGGAAGGTCCTGACAATTTACACTTGTTCTAATCGTGCCAACTTTGCAATCAAATTTGATTCCCCTTATGCATTTCAAGATTATCTTGTATTTAATCAAACCGTGCTTTGTAATTAAACCTGGTTACTACTTTTCTTCCTTCTTGGAGAATTCCTTTTCAACGACTAACTTTCTGTCCCTATTACAATCAAAGAAAATTTCATCAGTTTAAAATGGTGGTTAGTTGATGGCATTCTTGCTGAAAAAACCCTTCCCCTGCATTGCTTTGTGTTGACTGGTTTCCACATACTGTCCCTGGACCGCTTGACTTTCTGACCAAACTTTTAAATTTCCCGACATCCGGCGACCCAAATGTTTTACACCCCTGCAATTGTTTTAATTTTCTGACCTTTTGTTTGAGCTTTTGTCTTTCCCACGACATTCCCTAATCATTTCCCCGATGAAACTTCCGTTAATTCCCTGTATTCCACTTTACATCATGTTGTTTTTGGCATGCTCTGACCACGCTGTGCTTTACAATTCCGGAAACTGGTAGTGAGCTTTAAAGTCCCTTCTGCTTGCTTTGACCAAAACTAGCACTGGAGTATCTCCGCTAGATAAAACCCTCAACAGAAAATGAAATGCAACGATTTTTGAGTTAAGGATAAGAAAAATCCAAAACCAGATGACTGTTTTAAAAAGCGAAGGAAAAGAAACTTATCTGAGCGAAACAGCTGGTACCCATGGTCATGACATGCATTTTGGATTAATCGGCCCAATCTGTCCAAAATAACCAGCTTTCAATTGCCATACTTTGTCGCTCAGAACTTCCATCATTTGTTTGAATTACCCAGACCTTAACCTTGTTTTCCTGCGGTACCTAGAAACATTGTTCCACCCACAAACCTTTTGCCTTTTAACCTTCTTTCAACTCCCTTTCGCCTCAAGGTGCCCGCACGGGTTTTCACCAATAAGACTCTCTCATTTATTTTCTCTCGGCTCCCGTCACCTTACGGTGCCCGTGAGGGTTTTCACCAGTAAGACTCTCTCATTTTACTTTCATTTTCTTGCTTGAACCAGAGTGTTGCCACTGATAAGGGTTACCGTCACCTGCTCGCCCTGGCATTTCTTAGAAATTGATCAAAAGGTCTTTCTTTGGACCGTAATGTAGGCTTTTGGATTAGGTTAGAAAGAAAGGTATAAAAGGCTCAAAACAATTCGAATGGGTTCAAATTACAACTTTCGGAATCCAACTTTCGTAACAATCACAACTTCTGCCCCAGTTTCTTGCTTGGGGATTTTAGAATTTCTATCTGATATGACTGAACCTCGGAGTAAGGCTGCCTACGTACCCTTTTGGGATCAAGTCAAACGTAGTTCACTGTATTTAACTTTTGTTGTTGTGATTTTCTTTCTTTCCTTTTCTTTCGCTTTTCTTTCTTTTCCCTTTATTCTTTTTTTTCTTCTTTTCTTTTCCTTTTCTTTCTTTTCTTTTCTTTTCTTCTTTTCTTTCTCTTTTCTTTCTTTTTCTTTTTCTTTTCTTCTTTTCTTTTCTTTTCTTTCTTTTCTTTTCCTTTTTCTCTCTTTTCCTTTTCTTCTTCTCTCTTTTCCTTTTGTTTTTCTCTTCTTTACTTTATGTTCGGCATCTGTGTTCTTTGATAGTGCCGCTGATTCCGAAAGAGGGGTATGAAAAATAAGTAAGGCTCGAAGGGGATAACAAGGGATAAGAGTGTTTGGATAGCAGGACAAAATGCCTTCATCATTTCAATCTTTAAGATATGCCAAAGACAAACAGATACATTCAGAGAATAAAGAAATCATACATAATATCTCTTGACCGCATCGGAATTGATGGCCATTTCTATACATTTTCCTTCCACATCTGTCAAATACAATGCTCTGTTAGACAACACTCTGGTTACTACAAATGGTCCCTGCCAGTTTGGGGCAAATTTTCCTTTTGCCTCAGCCCAATGAGGCAAGATCCGCCTAAGTACTAATTGCCCGACTTCAAATTTCCTTGGACGTACTTTCTTGTTGTATGCTCTTGCCATTCTCCGTTGGTAGAGTTGTCCATGACACACTGATGCCAATCTTTTCTCGTCGATCAAACTCAACTGCTCAAGATGGCTTTTCACCCATTCATCATCATCGATCTCAGCTTCTGCAATGATTCGCAGAGATGGGATTTCTACTTCTGCGGGTATTACTGCCTCGGTACCGTATACCAATGAGTAAGGAGTCGCCCCTACCGAGGTACGCACGGTGGTGCAATATCCTAACAATGCAAAAGGCAATTTCTCGTGCCATTGTCTAGATCCTTCAACCATCTTCCGGAGTATTTTCTTTATGTTCTTATTGGCCGCTTCAACCGTACCATTTGCCTTGGGACGGTACGGAGTAGAGTGCCTGTGAGCAATCTTAAACTACTCGCATGTCTCTTTCATCAGATGACTATTAAGATTAGCCCCATTGTCTGTGATGATTACCTTTGGGATCCCAAACCGACAGATGATATTTGAATGCACGAAGTCAACTACAGCCTTCTTAGTCACAGACTTGAACGTCTTAGCTTCCACCCATTTGGTAAAATAATCTATAGCTACCAAGATAAACCTGTGCCCATTTGATGCTGCTGGATCAATTGGCCCAATAACATCCATGCCCCACGCGACAAAAGGCCATGGTGCGGACATCGTATGTAATTCTGATGGTGGAGAATGAATCAAATCTCCATGTACTTGGCATTGATGACACTTACGCACAAAACTGATACAATCCCGCTCCATCATGAGCCAATAATAACCCGCTCGGAGAATCTTCTTTGCTAGAACATACCTACTCATATGAGGTCCATAAACTCTGGAATGCACATCAGTCATGATAGTTGTGGCATGCCGTGCATCTATACATCTCAACAAACCGAGATCTGGAGTTCTTTTGTACAGCACTCCTCCACTAAGGAAAAACCCGCTTGCCAATCGCTGAATTGTTCTTTTCTGATCACCGGTGGCCTGTATTGGATATACTCCTGTTCTAATGTACTCTTTGATATCATGGAACCATGGCTCTCCATCAATTTCCTCTTCTATCATATTATAGTAAGCATGCTGATCACGGACCTGAATCTGCAATGGATCAACATAAGCCTTATCTGGATGGTGCAATATTGACGCCAAAGTCGCCAAAGCGTCAGCAACCTCATTATGAATTCTTGGGATATGCCTGAATTCTATGGCCTGAAAATGCTGGCAAAGCTCATGCAAACACTGCCGATACGGTATAAGCTTCAAGTCCCATGTTTCCCATTCCCCTTGAATTTGGTGTACCAGTAGGTCCGAGTCACCCATGACCAAGACTTCCGTACACCCATATCCACAGCTAATCTCAATTCCAATATTCACGCCTCATATTCTGCCATATTGTTTGTACAGTAGAAACGAAGCCGAGCTGTAACAGGGTAATGCTGACCTATTTCCGAAATAAGTATCGCTCTTATTCCCACGCCTTTCATATTTGCAGCCCCATCAAAGAAAAGTTTCCATCCCGACTTCTCAGCTTGTTCCAATTCATCGATGTGCATCACCTCTTCATCAGGGAAATAGGTTTTCAAAGGCTCATAATCTTCATCGATGGGGTTTTCAGCCAAATGATTGGCTAATGCATGTGCTTTCATGGCAGTCCGTGTCACATAGATAATGTCGAACTCTGTGAGCAAGATCTGCCACTTTGCAAGCCTTCCTGTGGGTATGGGTTTCTGAAAAATACATTTCAATGGGTCCAAGCGAGATATAAAGTATGTAGTGTAGGATGACAAGTAATGTTTCAACTTCTGGGCCACCCAAGTTAGGGCGCAACATGTCCTTTCCAGATGAGTATACTTAACCTCGTAAGATGTGAACTTCTTGCTAAGATAGTAGATAGCCTGCTCCTTTCTGCCCGTAACATCGTGCTGCCCTAATACGCAGCCGAATGAACTGTCCACAACTGTCAGATATAGAATCAAAGGCCTCCCTGGTTCTGGCGGAACCAACACAGGTGGGTTTGACAAATACCCCTTTATCTTATCAAAAGCCTTCTGGCATTCATCAGTCCATTTGACCGTGACATCTTTCTTTAACAATTTGAAAATTGGTTCACACGTTGTCGTGAGCTGAGTAATGAACCTGCTGATATAGTTCAATCTTCCCAACAAACTCATCACCTTAGTTTTGTTTTTTGGAGATGGCAACTCCTGAATAGCTTTGATCTTTGACGGGTCTAATTCAATACCCCGCCGGCTGACTATAAACCCCAATAACTTTCCGGATGACACCCCGAAAGCACACTTTGCGGGATTGAGCTTAAGATTGTACCTGCGGAGCCTTTGAAAGAACTTTCTCAAATCTCTGACATGGTCGGATTGCTGTCTAGACTTCACGATCACATCATCCACGTATACCTCGATTTCCTTATGTATCATATCATGGAAGATGGTTGTCATGGACCTCATATAAGTTGCCCCAGCATTTTTCAAACCAAACGGCATGACCCGATAACAATATGTTCCCCACAGCGTGATGAATGCCGTCTTTTCTGCATCTTCCTTGTCCATTAGAATCTGATGATAACCCGCATAACAATCCACAAAAGAACAAATATCATGTTTGGCACAATTGTCGATCAGTATATGGATGTTGGGCAATGGGAAATTATCTTTTGGACTTGCCTTGTTAAGGTCTCGATAATCGACGCACACCCTGGTCTTGCCATCCTTCTTTGGCACAGGCATGACATTAGCTAACCAAGTGGGGTACCGCGTAACCTGAATGACTTTTGCCTCAAACTGCTTGGTAATCTCTTCTTTGATCTTCACACTTATGTCCGTTTTGAACTTTCTCAACTTCTGCTTGATAGGAAGGAGTGCTGGATCAGTGGGTAATTTATGAACCACCAAATCAGTGCTTAGACCTGGCATGTCATCATATGACCATGCAAAAACATCTTTGTACTCATGCAATACTTTAATTATCTCCTCCTTGAGTTGTGGCTCCAAATGAACACTTATTTTAGTTTCCCGCACATTGTCTTGGTTCCCTAAATTAATTGTTTCTGTGTCATTTAGGTTAGGTTTGGGTTTTTCTTCGAAATGCCTTAATTCTTTACTAATTTCCTCATAAGCTTTATCATTGTTACGATCCACCCCATCATCACATTCGATCTCTTATATTACTACTTCTGAGCTAGATTGGCTTTTAAAACTGGGCCAAAGATTCCTCATGCATGTCATATCATTGATACCAGCATAAAAAGAACTGTACAAAGAAAGCAAAGAAAAGAAAATGGAAAGATAATTAGGGACGAAGAAAATTGCATTTCATTAAATGTAAAGACAACAAGGTTTTAACTCGTCCAAACGGACGGAACATAGCAACTGGATTACAAACCCTGGAATAATCCAGGTGACAAAAAGGAAAACAAAACCCACTACCACGACTCCCTCCGAACTGGAAGAGGAGTAGCTTCCCAATTGTTGATGTTAGCATGTGGTCCGATGTACTGTATGTCTGCTCTGCTTGACCCTTCCCCAGCCTCAACCATGTTTACTTCAGCAAATACTTTCTCAAACACCTCATCCAAACTCCCCTCTGCCCCAATTAACGAACCTGACATCTTTGCCGATGGCTGTTTCTTGATACCCAGCCTGACGAAGGACCTGGACAATCAAGGAATTGGTTTAGGTAGCACCCAAGCTTTCTTCTTCAATTTACGGGCCCTTCTGACATCTGTCGCTGTTGGTTTGAACCCTAACCCGAAGGTGTCCAGATTTTTGGGCAAAGACACAGGTTGAGTAATGCCCTGAAGTTCAACCCCTAAACCTTTCCCTGGCACGAACCCGCTATTCAGCATTTCTGTCACTACCATGATGGTCGCAGCAGGCACCCTGGGACATGGCATGCTTTTACCCTCGGGCACCCTGCTCACCGGAACCATGTCAAAGACCTGATAAACCCATGGTCCCCTATCATCTTCAGTCTCTATAAAGGGTACTATGGCATCATTCATGGCGCATGTGGGATCTTCCCATGTAACACAATTTCTTGTCTGTCCCACTCGAATTTGACCATTTGGTGCAGCGTGGAGGGCACGGCTTTGGCCGCATGAATCCATGGTCGACCCAGCAAAAGATTATAGGATACTGCAGCATCCAACACCTGGAATTCCATCGTGAACTCGACTGGCCCAATAGTCAATTCGAGTACAATGTCCCCTACTGTGTTTGTTCCTCCTCCGTCGAACCCTCGAACACAAATGCTATTTTTTCGGATTCTATCATCATCGATCTTTAACTTGTTCAATGTGGATAACGTGCAAATATTAGCGCTCGACCCGTTATCGATTAGAGCCCGAGTAACCATTGAACCTTCACATTTGACCGTCAAATAGAGGGCCTTGTTATGTTCTGTGCCATCTATAGGCAATTCATCATCAGAAAATGCTACCCTGTTCACCTCAAAGATCTTGTTGGAAATCGTCTCTAGATGGTTCACTGAAATTTTGTCATGCACATGAGCCTCATTCAATATCTTCATCAAAGCTCGGCAATGCTCATCAGAGTGAATCAGTAACGACAACAACGAGATTTGAGCCAGTGTTTTTCTCAGTTGTTCAACAATGGAATAATCTTGTACTTTCATCTTTTTCAGAAACTCTTCTACCTCTTCTTCCGTTACAGATTTTTTGACTGGTACTGGATTATCTTTAACGCCCTTAGCCTTTCTCAACTCTTCGGAAGCGAAACAACGTCCCGACCGGGTTAGTCCTTGCGCTTCACAACTTTCTTCCTCAATTTCCTTTCCTTTGTATGTCACCACTACCTTGTCATATTTCCACGGTACGGCTTTGCTATCAACAATGGGTAACTGGACTACCGGTTTTATGACAACCGGTTCTACATAAGCTCCCTTCACAACCACCACGGGCGCAGATACTGACCCTGGTACCACTATATTGACTGGCTCCTACTTTTTCTTGGCCACAAACGGTCCCTTCCCCATTACTAACACTGGCTTGTCTTTTATTGCTTTTAACTGAACCACTGGCCTTGCACTCACTGTCTTCTCTTTGGCTTCCGTAGAACGAATCATCATAACTACCTGCGAAGGTTTCTTAGGCTCCGCCCCCTTATGTATCAGTTCGATCATGTTGGCCTCATAATGCGCTGGTAACGGATTTTGATTGATGTTCGGGGCCTCTGGAGCCTGTACCTCAATACGGCGATTATCAATGAGCTCTTGTATCGCGTTTTTCAACTTCCAACATTTTTCCGTATCGTGCCCCGGCATCCCTGAGCAGTACTCGCAGCTAATAGAATGGTCCAGGTTTCGGGGAAGGGGGTTTGGTGTTTTGGATTCAATTGGGGTCAACATTCCCAACTGTTTCAATCTATGGAAGAGAGCAGTGTAAGATTCTTCCAACGGAGTAAATGTTTTTCTGTTTGGGGCCTTCTCACTTCTAAAAGCTTGGTTTGGGCGGAAGCTGGTTCCTGGTCTATTTGCCCTGGGCGGTGGATAGGTGTTTTGTGGGGGTGGATGTGTGTTTTGGGGGTTTGGTGCACGCCATTGCGAGTGCACCGGGGGCTGAGTGTAGGTCTGGGCGTGGTGAATAGAAAAGTGTGGTTCTGGTGGTAGATAATAGTGTTGCGGTGGGCCATATGGGGTATATTGGTAGTTTGGGTGGTGGGGTCTGGGTTGGTTGTAGTAGAGTGGGGGGTTATTGGGCCTGGACCAAGCATTAGCTTCAACTGCAGCAACTTCTTCTTTCTTCTTCTTCCCAAGCACACCACCAGTACCGCTTTGGATGGCCTGGGTGGTTGCTTTCAACGCCGAGTAGCTCAATATCTTGTTAGATTTCAATCCTTCTTCAATCATGGCTCCCATCTTTACCACTTCGTTAAACGACTTTCTGACAGATGTTACTAGATGACCAAAATAGGTAGGTTCCAATGTTTACAAGAAGTAGTCTACCATCTCACTCTCCCTCATGGGAGGATCAACCCTTGCAGCTTGTTCCCTCCATCGGAAACCAAATTCTCTAAAACTTTCCCCAGGTTTCTTTTCCAGTTTCAACAATGACAAACGATCAGGTACTATCTCGAGATTATATTGAAAATGGCCAATGAATGCTTGTGCCAAATCATCCCATGTATACCATCGACCGGGGACTTGCCTCGTGTACCATTCTAGCGCTGACCCGCTCAGGCTTTGGCCGAAATATGCTATCAACAATTCATCCCTTCCCCCAGCACCTCTCATTTTGCTACAGAAACCACGCATATGGGCTATTGGGTCACCGTGCCCCTCATATAAGTCAAACTTCGGCATTTTAAACCCCGCAGGCAACTGGACATCAGGAAAAGGGCACAAATCTTTGTATGCGATGCTAACTTGGTTACCTAAACCATGCATGTTTCTGAAGGATTGTTCCAGGCTTTTGACTTTACGAATCACTTCCTCTTGTTCTGCATTCTTAACCGGTTTCTCAACTTCTCCCGGGATTTCAAAATGGGGGGAATAGGTATATGGCTCAGGCACTTTGAAAGTGGGTTCGGGAGGGTAATATTGGGTGTCATGAGCTTGGAATAGCGGCTCACTGGATGATCTATGTAGTGGAGCTGGGGGAGGTGCCACAAAGACGGGAACCATGGGCGGTGGAGGGTTATGCTTAGAGGATGGAGCTGGGGGAACGTATGAAGTGGTACCATAACCCTGGGCCTGATAAGGGAAAGCTGAAGATTCGTGGGGAGTGGTAGGCTCCTGAGCTTGAGCCAGGGGTGGAATGTAAGATGGGTTGGCGGGATATAGTGGTGCCGGATGTCCCTGCGACCATGTCCGATGCATTTCAGCCATTTGTGCTTTTAATTTCCTCATCTCTTCTTTCATAGCACCCACATCTGTTACCTCAACCTCATTCGAAGGGTCTACGATGTTGATTTCCGAATCCTGCCCTGTCATATTTACTTGATCTTTCGACCGTGTGTTGTACGGGTGAGTTGCCAGAATTTCCAATCAACTAACCACCTGCCTGGACTCACACATTTAGACAACCACTTTGTTAGCGATTAGGTCTTATCAGATTTTAATAACCGCACGTTGGCATGAATGCACTTATACAGTTATTCATTTCTATTATGCGTTTGCTCGATTACATGCGTCGTCCCGGCGTTTCGTCCCTTGCTCCCTTTTACTATTCTTTCACCTTATCCCTCTCTTGTGCTTTTCTTTTCTCTCTCTGTTTTTCCGCTCTTTTCCTTTTTTTTCTCTTTTTCTCAGTTTTCCTTCTATTTTCCTTTTCATTTTTGTTCATTTTCTTTATGGTTATGGTCGAATCCTATGAATATTGCCTACGTATCGTGACCCCGCATGAATCAGACCAAGCGTAGTTCGTGCAGATAAATGTAAAAATAAGGGTGGAAATAAAATGCTCAACTTTCATTAATAAAACAGACTCTTACAAATTCGACATCTTTTGTTTTGGAAAAAAACTAACAAACGCAACCTGAAAACAAACCAAAAACTCTAAGCCTGCAAACACACTCAATCCAGAAAGATAACGGACGTACAAAAGACTGACTCGAAATGGTAGACACTCATAGACACGGATTATGCATATTCTAGTGCTTCAAACTTAGGTGTCCGCGGGGCGTCGTTCGGCCTCGCCGCGGGTCTAGGATCCAAATCCCTTTCAAGCTGCTCTAACTCATTCATGGTTCGCTTCACATAGATCATCACTGCTGAGACAAAAGTAGTACGCGTCATGTCTTCACAAACCCGGCATCTCCTGACAATAGCATGGGCAATGGCTCTAATCCTGTCTTTTGTTTGCTTCTTTTCTATGAGCAAACGTCTTATCTGATCGCTGCACATCTTTAAAGCTCGGGAGTCTTGCAAGTGCTGGTCTTGCAGCTGCTGTACTTCTGCCTCCATTTGGGCCAATAAGTTGTAACAATGTACACTTTCAGTTTCAAAATCTCTAGCCTGTCTGACCGCTTTACCCTCAAGGGCAACCACTTTTCTCTTTAAATTGGCAACAATTTTCTCATGGTCCATTTTCAACTGATTCAAGTATTGGTGACGCTCTTCGGTTCTCGTCGCCCACTGTGCTTTAAGTTCTGCTATGACATTTTCAGATTTTTCGAACTCATCCCGCCATTCTCTGACTTCGCTTTCCAATCTTTTTACCAATTGTTCATCGGATCGGCTCCTCGGTTGCTTATCGATGATTATCTTCAACTGTCGGATTTGGGCCCTAAGTGCTTCATTTTCCCTGGCTAGTCTATTTTTTTTTTCCCTTGATCCGCGGCAACCTGTACACTGTTTTGGAATTTTAAATTTTCCACTTGCTGCTTTAGTTTACCAATCTCAACTCGATAGCTTTCTTCCTTTGCTAACCAGTCCCACTGTTCTTGGGATGACTTAGCAAAATCTTCGAGATGAGGTCTTTTAGCTGGTCTCCCACCTACCACGTCACCTCTGAACCACTCGTGATACCCTGGAGCAATTTCCCCTTTGACCCTATCAGACACACAAGTGTTTGCCATCAAATATTGACACTCACTCCAAATTTGACGAACTTCTTCCTCGGGGAATCGACCGTCAGGACTAATTTCGACCACCTGGGTACTCAGATCTTCATCTCTTGGTACTACTTGATATCTCCCAAGTTGCCTCGGAACTCGATATGGTGCATAGGGCTGTATGCTTTTGAGTCCCATCAACAAAAAATGCGGTCGAGCTGCTGGCATATATATGACTTCTTCGATAGGCAACCATCCAAGCACCCACTGTATATGGCTAGCCTTGAGATTTCGAAATAATGATGCCCAAGCCGTGACTCCTTCAGGTAGACTAGCCCCTTTGATTCTCGTACAAAATTCTCCTATACAAGTTTTCTCAGTCGAACCATAACTCCATAACTGAGAGCGCGGGCACAAATGCTCAATCATCCACATTTGTAACAATAAGTTACATCCCTCAAAAAATTTGCCCCCAGCTTTGCACGCAGTGAGAGCTCGGAAAATATCAGCCACGATCATAGGTGCTAAAGTGCTTTTCCCCATGGTTTGCAAAGTGCTGACGACGCCCGCTACTTTCAAATCAATATTACCATCTTTCCTCGGGAATATTACGAGGCCCAAAAAAGCTATCATAAATGCCACTCGCCTGTGTTCCTCCCATTTTTGTCGGCTATTTCGGCTGCAAAGCTTAAAGTCTGGGTTATTGAACCCACCCACATGGCCATATTTATCATACATGAAGCGGAAACTGCAGAAACCCTTTGCAAAATCTGGGTGATGAACTGTCCGGGGTATTTTCAAGGAATCCAGGAATCGGTGTACGGTAATGGCCCTAGGAGCAATTAAGTATTTGAATCTCAGTGGAGCTTGATCGCTTCCAATGTACCCCGCTATTTCTTCCAATGTTGGGGTGAGCTCAAAGTCTGAAAAATGAAATACATTATGTGTTGAATCCCAATGGGCGACCAATGCCCTAATAATATCCCCCGAGGCTGGATGTTTAATAAATCCGGGAGGTCTTTCAAGTATTTTCTCACTTCATCTTGCCCCTCTTTGCCTAAGTCATTCCAGCATAATTGCAGCTCAAAAGAGATTTTGGTCATTATTGAAAAGGGCTCATTCACCATTGTGCTCATCCTGCACATTTATTAAAGCGTTTTAAACAACAGAAAAACTTTTGTTTGACACAAAAAATAAACTTGTGGACAAAGATTTTAAGGCTATTTACGCAGAATCAGCCTTCCGGTGTCCCGTTTTGGGAACATTTGCTAATTTTGACAAAAACGGCATCACATGGTTTATTTATGAAAAAAAAAATTGATATATATTTTTTGGTTATTTTTGCAAAGTGGAGGTTGGACCCGATGAGGGTTGCCTACGTATCTCACGCCCTGTGAGAATCAAACCTGCGTAGTTCGGGCAAATTAACCGAACTAATTTAAAACATGACTCTTTTCCATTTTTATTTTCAGCATTTCATAAGCGAATAAAAACAATTTCTAGAAACAAGACTCTTTTTTTTTCTTTTCAACAAATAAAACAGCCTATTTTTCCAAGTTAAAAATAACAGACTCTTTTTTTCTTTTTCATTTTTCACAGACAATAAAACAACCTATTTTCCCAAACTAAAAATAAATGACTCTTTTCCCTTTCCTTTTTCAACAAATAATGAAGCAACTTATGTTTTTCAAACTAAAACAAAGACTCTTTTTATCCTTTTCTTTTTCAACAACCGACTTTCCAAAAATAAAAGACTCTTTTTCCTATTTTTCTTTGCTTTTTAGTAAAACATTCTTTTTCATTTTCTCAGAATTTCGGCAGAGTTTCGCCAGTAATTGGTCATTGATTTTTTATTTCTAAAATAATCAATTAACTCTCTAACTGATATTTTCTTCTCTCTTTTTTTCTCTTTTCTCTCTTTTTTTCTCAATTTTCCAACATTTCCGAGATTCAGAAACCGATCAACATGCAGGTTCGAAACAAATATATGTACAGAGCAAATAGGATGCATCAGGATGGTCTTTTCATTTTAAGGTTGCTAGTCCTAGACGGACCCAACCCCTGTGTTGAGTCCCCTAAATCAAATGCAACGTGATGCAAATAAGCGTTCCTACTAGGGATCCGGCATGAAGTCATGTTCTTCTATGTTCAAAACCTGGGTCAGTGTTCTAGACTGTGTACCCGAGCGGACAACTCGAGTCGAGGAGGGGGCAACTTACCAGGAACCAAAAGGCCATCCGGCTTCGTAACTTGTCCGGCCTCTTTCTTATTTCAAGGTATGACACTAACAGAATAGGGAGTCTCAACCAGTAAGCACATCCCCGGAGTTGAAGAGAGAAGGGTGTCGGCACAGTTTATATGCAGTTCAGATAATATCAAAGCGGTAACATTGAGCACACTCAGCAAAACATGTAAGAAAATTAGATATAATTAAATACAACAATTTTTCTAAGCTCGAATTCTGAACCCTGAACCAGAGATTCTGGGTTCAATCCCCAGCAGAGTCGCCAGAGCTGTCAAACCTCCTTTTTTGCACCTACACCCCGCAAAAGGGCGTAAAGGAGTTTTTTCAATTAAAGGACATTCGGAACGGGATTTAATTATTAATTATTCAGAGTCGCCACTTGGGATATTAATGGTGTCCCAAGTCACCGGTTGCATCCCGAACTGAGGAAAAATATGAATCTGTTAACAGTCCGCGAACCAGAAATCCGAGTAAGGAATTCTATTAACCCGGGAGAAGGTGTTAGGCATTCCCGAGTTCCGTGGTTCTAGCACGGTCGCTTAACTATTGTATTTGATTTTATCTGATTTTAATACATGCTAGCTCGTGTGCCTTTTATTAATTTTACACCGCTTTTATCATTAGATTTTAAAAAGAATTGCAACGTTGTGGAAATGTGTCTCGGGCCACGTCGCAATCAATGCACCCGTGGTTGTCAACACATTTCGTCATACGTTGAGATTTGGATTTGGGTCGCATAAATGCACACCCGAATTTAGGAAAGTAATTTAATTAAATCAAGCCTAAAGATGCTAACGTAGTATGATTTTGGGGAACAGCCATGAAGTTCGCTAAACGGCCATCCCAAATTCTAATTATTTCGATAATTATTGGTTGAGGGCCCCACATTTATTTATTTTTGTGCGGTGAGGCTCGTCTCAATTGTGAACCTCTTTTCTATCATTATTTATTTTTAAGAATTACGATGTCGCGAAAGCGCGTCTCGAACCACGTCGCGATCAATGCGCCCGTGATTGTCAACACATTTCGACTTCATCGAGATTTGGATTTGGGTCGCATCAATGCGCACCCGAGTTTAAGAAGGTTATTCAATTAAATCGAGCTTAAAGATTCTAATGTAATATGATTTTAAGGAAGACCATGGAATTTACTAAATGGCCATCCCAATTTCTAATCATTTTAATAACCCATTGTTGACAGTCCGCGCATGTGATTTGTTTAGGCGAGGCTAGTAGCAATCCCGAAATATCTACGATTTCCTATTTACTTGTGTATCTCTAAAAGACTAGTTAATTTGGAAATAGATTACTGAAATAGACTAAGAACCAAATTTAAAGGAGAATTGGGCCTGCCTCAGGGCCTTGATGCAGCCCGAACGGCCCAACGAAGATGAATATGTTTCCATTGCAACAATTGATATAATATCAATGAGTCACTACACTGACCATGCATACCTTCATTTTAACAAAAGCCGGGAAACTCAAAAAAACCTAAACGATCTATCCTACCAATTGCCTATCAAGACCTGCTGTTTTTAATGAACTAAGTCAATTATGAATGAGTTTGTCTCATGATTTCCAACTGATTTCAACACCAATCTACTTACCATAATTACGATTTGCCTTCACACAATTTCAGAATCTTAAAACAAAAGCAAACCTTCTACTACACTATAATGTCGAAAATACCAATAATTAAGCTAAATGCAAACAAACTTACTCATGAATTCTCATGTCATGTACATAGGTCTAATTGCTACTGATGACTATTGAAGTCATACAAACTTTCAGATCAGACCAGTCCCATGCTCAAAGCTATTTCAAATGCCCAATTCAACAGTTCAAAATTACGCATCATTCAACATGTAATCGACCCTACTGAACAAGTTTAATTATACACATATCTGCCAATTACATAATAGGAGACTACACTATCAAAAATACAGGCTGCTTTCAGTTGAATAACAGGCCCTGGAACATTTTGTTTCAACTTCAACGAGTACACATCAGTGAGATTCAGGGAAATGTACCTGGAAATTGGAATGTAAATAGAGAAAAGGAGAGGAATCAGCTATTTTCCACGGCAACAGCAACAAACCCAACAGTGTTACACCACAGAAACACATGCAGATTGCTTTGAAACCAAAAATATAAGCAAATTCCCACAGATCAGTTTAACATACTTCTAGCATACCCCTGACCCTCACAGTTGAAACCAAAAACTAGTGATGAAACTGTGAAGCTGTTTCAGATTTCTCCATATTTTGATGTTTTTGTCTTCTGAATAGTTTTTGGAAAATAAAATGCTGATTGAAATCAAAAGCAACAATGAATGCTCCAATTGAGACTTAGAGTTCAAGGCAGAAAGATGGAGAGAGCCCCCTTTCCCAAGGCATTTTATGCCTTTTTATAAGCAAAACCCAAAAAGAATAGATTAGGTTCTGATTTGCCAATCAGTCCCTCCCTATTTTCAATTCAGTCCCTCTAGTCTTATCTTGCTAAACAAGTAACTGCACTACAACTATTAAAATTTGCACTTGTACCCCATTCTAGAAGGCCCTAAGGTATTCCTCTACCCAAACAATACCTATACTGCCCTTCCATATACTTTGATATTACTATTCCTATCAGAACTACCCTTTTCCATACCCAGATTACCCTTGAAAGCCTTTCAAAATCACTGAACCTACCCTCATCATTAACAGCTATACCCAATATCCTAAACCATTCTGAGACTAACTAAAATTAATTAACTAGCAATCAGAAACTAACTAATTAGACTGACTGAACTAATTTTGTTCAATTAACCAACTCAAACAAGCTAAACGAAATTAAACTGAGCTTAAGCTACCATGATTAATGTTAAATGAACTTAAAACTAATTCTTAAACCATGAACTCACAATCATTCAACCAAATATCAAGCCCAGAATCAATAGTAATTAACAGAACTTAAACTAACACAATTAAACCTGAAAATTAACAGAACAAATAATGAAACAACAACTGTAAATAATACTTCAATCATGCGAGTAAAAGAAGCAGTAAAAAAAAGAAAAACTCACAAAGGCATAAGGGATTCCGGCCAGTCATAATCATCTGAATCCTTCCAGATTTTTGACGCGTAACATCCCTAACCATGTGTTCTTACAAGAGAACACATGGTTAAGGATACTACGGTTCGAAATCAAAAGGATTTGGTTTTAGGGTTTGGCCAGAAATTTTCAGATCTAAGATGTGGGCCGTTTCATGGCGATTTGAAAGAAAACAACCACGGATTAGTGTTGAGGAAGGGCCGGGGGTTGTGGGGTGTGATTTTGGACTGATTTGGACAAACTTGTCACCTGGCCGGAAAACTTCAAATTAAGATTCGAAGAGTTCCGGCCTTGTTCGAGTTGAACTAATAGGTGCAATGGAAATAGGAGAGTGAGGGGGATCTGTGGTGTTAATCTCAGGGTGAACGGCATAGTTTGTGTTCACCGCCGGCTAGGGATTTAGGGCGACGTGGATTAGGGTTTGGGGAGAAGCAGTGGGGTGAAGAAGACGATGCAAATGGGGGTAGGGGGAAGGTTTGGACACTTAAATACCTGTAACCTAGTTAGTTCCGGACCGTTGGATTGATGAGATCCAACGGTCCTGATCCAAGGACCCCGAAACGACGCCGTTTCATTTAGAATGGGGGGGGGGCAGACCGGGTAAGGACCTGGGCTGGACTGAATTTAGAAATGTTTGAGGCGTTTGGGCCTGGAATTTTAGTGCATTTGGCCCAAATTTTGGGTCTCAACTAAGACCACTTTTATACTCTTATTATTATTTTTCATTTTCTTGCTTTTTCACAATTTTTATAATAATTTTTATAATTTTTGTAAAGATGTAAGGCTTAACACGAAATCCTGATTATTTTAAAACAAAGACTAATTAATTCCTAAAATTGTTCAAAAACTATTTTGTGACAAATTCATAATAAAATCATTAAAAATGCAAGAGTGAACTATTTTTTGGTGATTCCTCATGTTTTGTTCTAAACAAATTAATCTCTAATTGATACTAAAAATATAAACTAAAACCTAAATGCAAAACAAAAATGCGTATTTTTGTATTTTATAAAAATTAACACGCACAAATAAAATGCAACAATTATCCGAAGATGACACCAAAACACACAAAAATTGTAAAAATAAAGAAAAATTATTTTGTTTGGGATTTTGGGAATAATTCATATATAGGGCAAAAATCACGTGCTCACAGAGGGGAACCTCGTATCTCTTGCAAAAATCCAAAAACCCCTTCATGTGGGTAGTCATAGCATCCTCAGGCTCGGGGACTACTACGTCCTTGCCTTCCCATTTATATTCCTCTCAGACCATATGAAGAACGTGTTCAGTAGTGGAGCACATATACCTCGATGCTCCTTCACCCCGGTCCTGTTTTGACGAGGGTTTCTCGATCTTGAAGTCGTCTACAATTGAGTAGCCCTCAGGAATAAACATTTTCAAGGGAGGCTCGGGGGCTAGTTCGTCGGAAGCCACGTTGGGAGCAGCCATCTTGAGGATAACTATATCAAGAATAACCGCCTTGGTATCGACGGTCGGTTGGAAAGATGAAGAGGAAGCCTGTTGAGGAGCTGATTTAGATGTTTTGGCCATTTCTATATGAAAAGATTTGAAAATTTGAAGAAAAAAGAATAAGTTTGGAGGATGAAGAGTTGAGTATAGTGAATTAAGGAAAATAAGAATAAGTTTGGAGGATGAAGAGTTGAGTATAGTGAATTGAGGAAAATCTGGGTAAAAACCTGGAGATCACTATAAAAGTTTGAAGAACAAGGATGAAGATGTGAAGGTTTGGAGAAATTTGATGATAACTAGAAAGTTCGAAGGTAGAAGCTAGGTCAGAAAGTGGTAAAAGAACAACCTATAGAAGCTTTTATAGAGAAAGTTTGTGTCGCTTCGCATTCGGAGGCAACCAGCTGATAGTTGACACGTGTACGAAGTCAGAATGACGCAACTGACGGGATGTTTTGGCTTCTTCGTCATTTTTGTTATAATATACGGGAGAAGGAACCGGAGAACATCTATCATTTCTCATCATTTCGGCAAACCTGTTCTCTGAGAAATGAGGGGACTATCTGTATACGGGTAGAACCGTGGGTAATGAGCACCCCGGTTTACCGGTGGGGCAAACAAAGTGAGGGCATAACTGCATGGAATCGGAGTTGAAGTTGGGAGTTTCCTGTTTCAAGGCTCGAACACAACACACGTTTTCAGAACCATCGAGACCATGCCCCCGACCCGGTCCGAAACCTCAGAGAGAGTTACCGAACAACCTCACACGATTAACAAAGGGCCATGATATCCGTACCCGACCAGATATCACGACGTAAATCTCGGCACGTACCAGCAATGTATAAGTGATTATCGAAAAGGAAGAATTTTTACTTTTCTTAGGATTGTATTTAGGGTAAAACCCCTCTACTATATAAAGAGAGAGTTATTTATTTAATAAACACTATGTAACACACATACCAAGGCAATATACATATGTTTTCTCTATTTTTACAAGTTATTCAATGTTCTTGCTTTTGTTCATAAGTTCTTCATAAGCGTTGGCTCGGAACCAAAAATAGGCTTCTTGTTAAGCTTTTAGCTGAGCCTGGACTCACTATCATCACTGATTTGGCAGTTTGTTCTATTTTTTATTTGCTTGTCTAACGTCGTAAATCATTTGTATTGAATCAATCCGCATATCCTTAAAATCACGTATAAATTCAATTGTTATCCATTTTTAAAGGTAACAATTTCGTTGGCTGACCTTTCTACACGAAACACTTAGATAGTTTTTCTACGAGTAATTTTTTTTGTAACATGAATTTCTCCCAGAGAATAGTTATAAATAACGGACCGAGCTTGTAATTAATGTTTGTATCTTTCCATAACATGAATTTTGTGCCACAAATTAATTCCATGTATTTCAAGAATGCATCAAATTTATAATTTTATACTTCAAACGATGTATAATTTGAAAGAGTTTTTCAAAATTGTCCTGCAAGTAAATTTTTTTCGAGTTGATAAACCTTTTAAGATGCATAAACTTGCTTTTTTACAAGAAGAGCATTGGCAGTAGAAGAAATCCGAAAGTAGAGCAAAATCAATTATAGCACAATATAGTTTTTAGAGTCAATTTGCTAAAATAGCAAACTTGAAGCAATAAAGATGAAACAATATAAGATAAAAGGTGTTTAAAAAAGTAATATTATTATTTTTCTTTATTTTTGTATTCATCCAATAAATGATATCTCCATATCTTTTTTAATATATTAAGTTATTTTTGTAAAATATTAATTCAACATTAGTTATTTTTAAGATTTTATATTGTCATTCATCAATTTGTTTTTCTAGGAGTTATAGGGCAACCTCTTCATTCACAACTCTATAAAAGACTAAAGATCATTCAAATTCTTCAACTTATATATTTCATAAATCATTGAAGAATCATGGTAAAAGTATTTTGTAATTCTTATTTTTATTATTATATCACAATAATTATACTAATTTTCATATGATATTCCAACATAAATTCTCAGAAATCACAATAAAGCGTATAAAGACTTTTGTGGGCCATTTTTTTTAAATTAAAGCCAATCACCCAGGTTCTCATCACCTGGAGTGTTGGGGGGGTTTGGCGAGACCCCTACTATATCTATTCCCACAAAAAAAAAGATTATGTACAATAGAGGGGGGCATGGATCTTACCTCCTGAGAAAAAGATATGAAAGGTAAGGTAATGAAAATATATCCTACCTCTCATATCTTACAAAAGAATGTACATCAACTCACAAAAAAATTGGCTTTATCGTACCTAATTCTAAAACTAGGTAGTTTCCATTTATTCAGCTGGAAAGGTCCTTTAGCATTTGTTGGGAGTTGTTGGAAAGTATAGTAATAGCCATTGCTCCCGTTCTTTGCTGCATTTTTTGCCAAAGTATCAGCCATTTGGTTTGATTCCCTGAAGCAGTGTGCAATGGTAACTTCGACATGGTTCATGAGCCTAGTCATGTCTTCAATCAGGCTTTTTAAATGGAGGTTGTCGGTATTTCTAGCAATGAGCATATTGGCTACTATCTGTGAGTCAATCTCCAAATAGAAGTCATTAACCCCTGTTGTATACACCATTGAACTCCTACTTTAGCGGCCATTGCTTCAATGCTATTGTGGTGTTGTTTTGGACTGGCAAGGAGAATGATATTATCATATCACCTTCTTTGTTTCTAATAATTCCTGCTATTCCAGCTTTTCCCGTTTCTTTTATATAGCTTCCATCAGTATTGATTTTTTTCCTTCCAGTGGGAGATTTTCTAGGTTACTTGATGCACTTTTAGAGTCGGGTTCCAATGCTCTCCTTTTTCACAGAACATAGGCCATGGGCATGTAACTCTACATTTGGGGAAGGCCATACTCAAAGCTGCTTGCATAATCCATATTACTTGATGCTCTATTTTCCTCGGTTGGAACTTCTTTTGCTCGCCATATCTACATGTTATCCAACTTTTCCATATTTCCCTATTGATGGCTAATGGTGCTTCTCGAAGAATGAACTTGTGGATATTGTTCTTAGGCTTCTCGTCTCGCCAATTTTTGAGAACTCTTCTAATTGGCCAGGTTTCATATTTGATGCCCAAAAGAGCTCCGAAGCTATTCCAGAGAAATTTGGCTACATCCCCCTCAATGAAGACATGTTGAATGGTGTCCTGTTTTGGACTCTGACAACACCTGCATCTAGAAATAATTTGATTACCAAATTTAGTAATAATTTCATCAAAAAGAAGCTTACCAAGGTACGATCTCCAAGAAAGGAAAGAGATTTTGAAAGGTATGCAATTGAGCCAAATCTTATTTAGTGCTTCATTCTTCTGCTTCCTGCTTCTAATCTTCTACCAAGCACTCTTATTAGTGTAATGGCCGCTAGGTTCAGCATCCCAAATGGCATAGTCATCCTTGTTAGTATCTCCTAGAGCAATGTCTCTGATTTGCAGAGTTGTGTGATCATCAAGTGCATTAGTCAACTTCGTCATATCCCAACCCTCATCTGTAATGAATTCCCTCACAGTGGTGTTCTTTCTCTTTCTTTCATAGGGAAATAGATCTGCTAAAGTACCTTTCCCCGACCAATTATCCCACCAAAAACTGCAAATGCCTTTGTTAACTTTCTAGTATATACACCTTTTCCACTTTGTTACTTATTTGAGTCATGTGTTTCCATGCATGTGAATTTCTCGATATCCATTTCTTAGCTACTGGGTGTGACCTGATGCAATATTTAGCTCTAAGGTATGATGCCCATAAGGAGTCTACAGTTCTAAATCTCCACCATCTTTTTATGGCGAGAGTGTTGCTGATGTCTTCCATGGACCTAACACTTATTCCTCCCTCATCCTTAGGGGAACATAGTCCTCCAAGAGCTCCAATGATACTTTCTCTTTTCACCTGCAGAACCCCAGAAAAAGTTAGCAAAATACCTTTCAATCAATTTTAAAGTGCCCTTTGGGGGGCTCATTGCAGATAGAGTATAAATTGAAAGGGATTGGAGAACACTTTTTATTAGGACCATACGTCCCCCACAATTTAAAAGCTTGTCTTGCCACCCATTCAATCTCTTAGCAATTTTGTCCACCATAGGATCAAAGTATGAAAGTTTCTTTCTCCCCAAATATAACGGGAAGCTAAGGTAGTTGAAAGGGAAATTTTAATTCATGAAACCTGTAGCTTCTCTCATTCTATTGATTATATGGGCTCTTGCTTTAGGATCAGTTAGAAAGAAGCTTTTTTCTTTGTTGATTTTTTGCCCAAAATCTTTCTCATATTTGCTAATCTACTTCATGATCAGCCTTATAAAATTATTGTTACCCCTCACTGAAGATTACTATATCATCCCCGTATGCAAGGTGATTGATTTTGGGGCCCCTTTGGTTTATGTCAAAGAGGCTGAAGTCAGGATTGGAAAGAAGCTTGTTGGGAGACCTAGTTAACACTTCTGCCGCAATGATGAATAAGGAGAGAGATAAAAGGTCTCCTTGTTTAAGGCCTCGTGAAGAGGTAAAAAAGCCATTTCTGGTACCATTGATCACTATAGAGTACCACACATCCGATATCAATCTTCATATAATATCAATTCATTGTTTGGCAAAACCAAATCTTCTCAGCACTGAGGCTAAGAAAGACCAAGATAATCTGTCATAAGCCTTGGTCATGTCTAGTTTCATGATACTATTGCCCCCTCTGTTTTCCTTGCCAATACATTGAATGATTTCTTGAGCAAGCATGATGTTCTCTATTATGAGTCTATCTTTTACAAAATCACTCTGATTATTTGAGATAATCATTAGAAGGAGACCATTAAGTCTGGCTGCCAACACCTTTGAGATGATCTTAGTTGTGAAATTAGCCAGATTAATGAGCCTAAGTTCAGAGAAGTTAGCTGGAGACTCCACTTTTGGTATAAGAACCAAACATGAATGAGAGTAGAACTTAGTAAGGTTTTTGCCCCTAAAAACTTCCTGAACAAAGGCTATGATGTCTTCCTTAATGATCTCCCAGCAGCTTTGAAAAAAAACTCCATTGAAGCCATCCGGACCAGCTGAACTATTGTCATTCATACTGAAAACAACATTTTTGAGTTTACTCATTGTTAGAATAGCAATCAAGGACTCATTCACCTCTGTCGAAATACAATTAGGGATGCATTCTAGGAGTTGATCATTCATTACTGGATCCTCCATGTTAAACAGACTTTCAAAATGATTTATGGAGCCTTTGCAATTTTGTCGTCACCTTTGACCCACCTGTTTCTGTGATTTTTGATTCTATGGAGATACAATCTTCTTCTTTTGTCTCTAAGCACACTGTGAAAATATCTAGTATTGTAGTCTCCTTCCTGGAACCATTTTATTTGTGACTTTTGCCTTAAAATGCTTTCCTGTACTCCAAGCCATTTAACGTACTCCGTATGAGCTTTATTTAGTTCTTCCCTGTTGTCTTCAGTGTTCATGTGAAGGTCGAGTTCTTCAAGTTGTTGCACTTTTGCTTCCCAATTATTGAACTGGTCGTAGATGTCTCCTAAGCGTTCACTGGACCACTGGCCAAGCCTTTTACTAAGGACCTGTAGTTTGCATTTCAATCTCCACATAGCATTACCTGTGACCTGTGTGCTCCAATTGTTCTGGAAAACCTCTAAAAAATCTGGTTGTTGCACCCAGAGATTAAGGAACCTGAAATATTTAATCACTTCCTGCTTCTCACTGTGACATTTCGTAAGGAGAGGTAGATGATCCGAACCAGTCCTTACTAAATGCCTAAAATAATTATTATGAAAGTTTTGCATCCATTTATCATTCACAAGAATTCTGTCGAGTCTTTTCCAAATTCTTTTGCTGGGTCTTCGATTGTTGCACCAAGTAAACCTAGGTCCAACGTAGCCTAAGTCCACAAGGCCACAATATTCCATAGTAGCAGTGAAATCAATGTTTTTATGAGATCAATGAGGTCTGCCTCCCAGCTTCTCTTCTGAGTCCATGATTATATTGAAATCTCCTCCAATGCACCATGGGCCAGTAATGTTATTGCTAATGTCTTCAATATTGGCCCAAAGATCTTTTTTCTCCCTGGCAGTACACTTTACATATACAGCAGTAACATGGATATCACTCATGTCATTGTCTTTAATACGTAAAGTGAGTTGTTGATCCTCGTTTGCAGCTATATCCGCCTGACAATTCCAGAAATACCATATTTGGCCATTGGTATTTGCTAGGCAGTGTTGAAAGCCCAAGAATTTCTTGTAGCCCTCAATCTTTCCACTATCAATGAAAGGTTCAAAGATAGCAACAAAGTCATTTTTGTTGATGTTAATCAATTTTTTTAATCTGTGAATTGCTTTTTTGGACCTTACCTCTCTAATATTCCAGAAAATTGCACTAATCATGGAAAAACTAGAGGTTTAAGGTTCTTATTTTAGCTCCTTTCCTATGTGGAACAGGAGAGTTTTTCTCTTTGACTCTTTTTCCTTTTCCTCTCTGTCTGCTTCTTCCTCTATCATTAGGTGAGCAATTACCTTTTTCAGTCTCCTCTTCGTTTTGAGTATTCCCTGAGTTCCCTGCATTTTCTCTTTCTATATCTTTTCTTGGTTCTGTATGTACTTCATCGAGTTGCTGTAGATTTGCTCCTTCCTCTAAATTTTTTTTCCTGTCACAACTAGAAGTATTGTTACAGCATAAGTCCACAACCAATTGGATTGGTGGTGCATTTTTTAGCTCAGTGTCAATACTACTTGTCTGAAAGTTTGGAGTCTATGTCCCCTCTCCCTTGTTTCAAATATATCCTCTTCACATTGTTTTCTTCTATCATACATTTCATCTTGTGTACTCTCCAGGTGCCCTTGGTCAGAACTCGCACTTCTTTCTTTATTTTCACCAGAATCACATATGATATTGCATCCATTGTTGCTCTCCGCCATTTCTTGTGAAGTAGTTGTGGTCATTACCTTGTTAGGCTGTCTTTTATGAGCTTCCCTTACTTTGTTGATCAAGTTGTTATCTTCTGGAATTGTCCATTTATCCTTATCCAGCGTTTCTGTAGAGAAATTCTCCTTGCCTTGATTTTTCTTTGCTTGTTTATCATAATTCTATTCAGTGAATTCTTTAAGCAATTATTCAACCACTGTATTAGGAGGGATTTGTATTTTACTTTTGTTGTTCATGTTATTCTTCTTCTTACTCTTTCTTTGCACAGCAGCAGTTTTGAAAAGGACTATACTTTTTTTGTGCGGCATTTTTATTCCTCTTCTCTTGTTTACACTTCTTGTTGATTATTCTCTCTTTGCTGATCGATTCATCTTCTTGTTCTTTTTCATGATCAGAGTTCTTCTTCTTTTCATCTTGATCCTTGGCTTTTTCCTCCTCCTTTCTTTTTTTCCTGTTTCTCTTCATGTTGGGAACTTGCCATTGATTCTTGTCATTAACTTCCTTGGTATTCTGCCCAAAACTAATACATTTGTTAGAGGTACTAGCTTCTCCACTTTCCTTATTCTGCTGATCCACCTGTTTAGCTGGATCCCATTGGTTTTACTAGCTTCCAATTCTTTTTGATTCCCAGTCTCTCCTTGTTTTTTTCATTATTGTCGTTCTTCTCTTCTAATCCCTTATCCTTGGCTTCCTTTTCCTTTTGTCTTTCCTTCTCCAGAATTTTATATTGAACTACTGAATGGCCCAAAATCCTGCAATGTTTACAGTATTTTGGAACTCCCTCATACTCCAATTTCTGAGTGAATCCCTTTAGAGGGTTGGATTCATCCTCCTGCCTAAACCACACAGATTGAAGACGCGGCTTTGTTAGATTCACCTCCACTCTGACCTTGGCCATCCCTAGTCTAGTTCTGTAGTCCGTGGCTAAATCCATTGATAGAGGAACACCAACTGGGCTCAAAATCTGCTTTATGTAATACCACATATGGCAGTGAAATGGAAGACCCAGCAGAAGTACCCAAATTGGTGCTATTGGGGAATCCTCCTCCCGTCTAAAATCTGGAGTCCATTTTTGTAGCCACATGACCATTCCATCAATTTCAATAGATTGTTTATACCATACAGTCTTGCAGTCTTCGTCGTTAGTAACACCAATGAAGATAGTGCGGAAATCATAGGGCCCAATTTTGACCTCTCCTTTAAGAGAGATTTTCTCTGCGAAAACAGACTTAATCCTCTCAATATTTGGGCGATTTATTAGAAACTTGCTGATGACAATGAATTTATATTTCGCGGTCATCACACCATAGTAATCGGTAGATTTAAAGATGATAGCGGGCATGCCGTTATGGGTAGTGATCCTTGCCTTGACATTCGGATCCCCCATTAGTTTACTTTTAGATTTTGCAGAAGCTGCTACTGCAAATGCATAATCGACCTTCTGATGAATTTCTTTCTCAGAGTTGGTCACCATCATAGTCGGGGCAGTGGGAATTATTTGACACGCCGGTTGGGTGCCCGTCGGCGTGCCCATTAGACGGTGCATGGCACCACTCTTCCTAGAAAGGGAAATTTAGTTACCGTTGGGGGGAAGTAACGTTTATTGTACGGAGAGATTCATTTTTCTAGTGAGAGAAATTATTTTTGTTCAAGTGACTTTTGTGGGGCATTTCTTCAATTATTAAGCTAGATAAATTGGATCAACATTCATATTTTTTAAGAACTTGCACCTTATTCTTTAATCTTTTTTCAATAAACTACAAGAAATTACTTATTTTGTGGAGGTCTTTTTTTCAATTTGTGGCGATTTTTGACCCCCACAAAATGAATTATGGGGGTTTTAAAAAATCCCACAGTTATCTTCGCCACGAGCCATTTTGCGATGATTTTTTAAAACCTCCATGACAACCGCCACAAAATAAATTTCTAATCTGTGACGGTTTCTAAAGGCAAGTAGTGGCAGTTTATAACCTTCACAATGCTTTAAAAATAATAATTTGTGGGGATTCATAACCTCCGCAATATAATCTCAATTGTTAAAAAAAATTAGTGATAGTAAATACTTCCTATTGTTGAAAATTATTTTTTTTCTATACAAAAATTTAAATACTAAAATTTAATAAATAATTTATATGCTTACATGACGTTAATCAAATTCTAATGAGACGTTTATGAACAAACATTGAAAATCCAAAATCATATCAAACTAAAGTAGTAATACAATAATCCAAACATTGCATAATTTAGTGCGGTTCCACAAAAAATAAATATAATAAAAATTCTAAGTATTTGTTTGGTGATTGGTACTGCATCCATCTAAGGATACTCTACATCCACGAGCGAAGTAGGCGCACTCTCCATGACACTTTGCTGAAACAATGAAAAAAAGAGTATTTTATTAGAAATTGATAAAAAAAATTAGCAATACACAACCCGTTACAAGAAAGAAGTAAACTAGATTGAACACAAATATGAGAAAAACCTTTCGATCAACGTTGGAGATGAGTAGGTCGGAAGGTACAGAAGATCACTATACGAGTAAAACAAATGAAAACAACAAATAAAACGAATTAACAACTATAGTAAAACGAATCTTCTTTGTTATTATCTGTTTTGTACCTTTTGCCTTGTGCAATAAGCTGGTTGGCTAATGATCCCACGCTGTCAGATTAGACGGAGAAGGAACCATTAATTTTTCCCTTTGTAGAGAAGATGATGAAGAGAGGGTGTCAATATATAACTTCCTCCATCTCCTGAAAGAACTCGTGAGTGGAAGAGAGGGAATTTGAGCCCTAAATTAACTTCAGAGAACGTGCATTAAGAAGTTGGGCTCTGAGTAAATTGAGTCTTTTACCTAATTATCACCTAATTGTAAAGTAAATTTGAAGCTGGCATTCTAAATTTGTCTTTTTGCAGCTTACTTTTTCTCTATTTTATTCTTTTTTTACCTTTAAAAAATGAAACATGAGAAAGTAAAACTAAAGTGATAATATTCATGCCTAAACATAGTTAAATATCTGAATCTATATCTATGTTATATTAAAAAGAGGATAGTGAAGCATGGCATTAAGCCAAGTTGCTTATTGAGAAAATGTCACTTGGTACTTTTAAAGAATAATCTAAATAGATTTAGACAAATCTAATCTAATAAGTATTAAGACAAATTAGTTTTGGTCAGATTCAATTAATGGTAAAATATCAATCAAGATTGACACAAATATTTATAGTAAATAGATTTTAAAAGCTTTTCTAAAATAAGGATTCTTATAGTTAGAAACATTACATAAAAAAGTAAAATGATAGTGGAAATTAGTGGTGTTCAAAATCGAACCGAAATCGAAATCCGAACCGAAATCGAAGCTTAATGGCTTATTGTTATTGGGTTAATGGTTTAACGGACGGGGAACGGATTAAATTTATTTTATTAATGACTTATCGGTTTGAGGGTGGATTATTCAATTTTCTTAACGGATAATCCGTTAACCGTTTAAGTATATATATATGACTTCCATCCTAACGATATAGCTACTATCAAGTGTCAAGCATCAAGTATCAATTTCCAATTTCCCATTAACAAGTGTTTGTATTGGTAGCCAAAATACATGCCTTTTCTTTTTTATTTTTCCCGATTAGTGCCTTAGTGGTCATCATTCACCATTGTATTATACTGTTAATTAAGGTAATAATGCATCTCATTAATTCAGTGGATGAAATCAGTAATAATTTCAGTCAAGTCACTAAACATCTAATTGCATAATTATTTTTCTAGAACTCAAAGAATATCATATGCATCTCCAGGAAAATAGGTAAACTTACATAGAAGATATACAAATAGACCGATAAACCGCCTGATAACCGCCCGATAATAGGTAAATCGATACTAATTTGTCTGATATCTTATAGGATGGCTAGAGGATTAATACATTTAAAAATTGATAACTGATAAGCCGAACCGTTAAACGCAAATAACTGCCTGATCCGCCCGATAAGCAGCTCTAGTGGAAATATCATTACATCAATTAGATATAATGTGCTCAAACAAATAAGAAAATATTTTTTTATGATTATTATCTTAATTGGGTGACGGTTATTTTAAGTTTAAAAGTGTCACGACCCCAAAACCAACCCAGTCGTAATGGCAACAATTATGAAACTAGGCCAGCCTACACAATCCCAAAACAAAATCGATATTTCATAATAACGATGTTTCAAGCTATTAATTAATAAACCTTCACAGCATAAGTCTAAATAACAAGTGCGGAAAGAATAAAGGCCCGACATCGGGGTGTCACAAGTCACGAGCATCTACTAAGAGCTGTCTGAATACAACTAAGACTATCACAGTCTGGAAAACACTAATATAGTCTAAGGAAGATAAGAGGGAGAAGAGCAAGGCTGTGAATGCCATGCAGCTACCTTGCCGACTCCGAATATCCGCGACGGATGAAAGATCAGCGCTCGCTATCACGTCCAGCAACTCCTGGATCTGCACACAAGGTGCGGGGAGTAATGTGAGTAGGTCAACTCAGTAAGTACTAAAAGTAAATAAAGACTGAACAGTAAGAAACACATAAATCCACATCATGAAATCACAGTAAGTACAACCTGCCTTCAAAACAGAATATAGTCAAATCATCTCATTTAAAATCCATTTTTCAGTAAAAATCGTTTGAAGATATTTTTACAATAATTTCAACAGAGGTTCAATGAAGTTTAGAGTAAAAGTGATAAAAATTATAAATAGCCCCTCGGGCAAAACATGTATCATAAACCGCTCCTCGGGCATAACATCACTCAAAATTAGCCCCTCGGTCAACCTCACAATCACTCGTAATCAGCCCCTCAAGCACAACATGAATCAAGAACAATCCCTCAGGCAACATCATATCACTCTCTTAGGGTACCCGCGCTCACTGGGGTGTACAGACTCCGGAGGGGCTCCTACAGCCCAAGCGCTATAACAAGCCATCTCATGGCATAATAAATCAGGCCCTTGGACTCTCATATATCACAAATCAGTACAACATGCTGCGGCGCGCAACCCGATCCCAGGATATCCTCACAACACAGGCCGAGGGCCTCACTTAGTCAGAAACCTCTCAAGCCACTCGGGCTATTAATAAAATAGGGTGCTCAGCCCAAAATATCATTTTATGCATCAAAATGGAGTAAATACGACTGAGTTATAAAATCAGTAAAATATAGCATGACTAAGTACATATCTTAAACTAAAACCGTGAGGAAACAGTAGTAAAAAGCCCCTTATAGTCCAACAGCTTGGCACGAGGCCCAAATATGGCATTCATCCCAAAACATAGTAATACTTTCCAAAGCATATAAGTATCAAATAGTTTTCAGTCAAATACGCAACTCAATAGTCACTACAGGACGGACCAAGTCACAATCCCCAACGGTGCACACCCTCACGCTCGTCATCTAGCGTGCCGTCACCTCAAAATAGTGAAACGATGTGAACTCCGGGGCTTCATACCCTCAGGACAAGATTTACGATCATTACTTACCTCAAATCGGACAAAACTCTAACCTGTGATGCCCTTGCCTCTCGACTCGGCCTCCAAATGCTTCGAATTCTGCAAATGATGCCGAAACCTATCAAACCTCACCCGAATGACCTGAAATTTTGCACACACATCACAAATGACATAACAGACCTATTCCAATTTTTAAAATTCCATTCCGACCCCGATATCAAGGTTTTCACTACTAACTGAAAAACGCCAAATTTTTAATTTCTCCAATTCAAGCATAATTCTACCAGGGACCTCCAAATTATATTATGAACATGCTCCTAAGTCCAAAATCACCTAATAAAACTATCCTAACTATCAGAATTCACATCCGAGATCTTCTACACATAAGTCAACATCTGGTGGAATAATATTATAGCAAAAATAAAAAATAAATAGAGAAAATAAAAAATTTAAAAATTCATCATAAAGAAAAAAGAAGGATAAACCTTATTTAAATTTAGTTGAGAATTTTTTTTCCTATTATGCTAAAAGGACCATATTGTAAATACAACTACATAACTCAAGTCTAATAGATAAAATAAAAATAAATTAGAGATAATGTGAGAATATTTATATAGAGAATTAATTTAGAAAATAAAATTCAGTAAAAAATGTACACTATTTATATATACTATTGAAAAATTTAAATAATCTAAGAATTTCGACCTATATAAATACTATTGATAAATTTAAATAATCTGATAATTTTGATCTATAATTTTAAATAAAATAATTTTTTTATATAAATTTAAAAAATATATATATTTGTCTATATTATAGTAGTGCATAATGATATTAAATAAGTGGCAAGTTAATAAAACCAGTATGAAAATGTGATAATACTATATATTAGATAACGTAAAATTAATAAAATTAATTAAAAATTCAATATTAGAAATGGAAGGGAAAGACTATTTAAGCTTAACATTAAATAGTTCTTAAATTATAGATGAGAACACTCAAAGATATGATAGGACGACGAAATTAAAGTGTTACTAGACGAAAAAATTAATAAAAAATATAAAATAAATGTCTAATGCAAGAAATTTTACTTATAAAAATTAAAGTCAAATTTAATAATGAAACTAAAAACGAAAGAAAATTTAATTGAATGTAATACAAAAGATAATTTTGAGAAAACTCAACAGATTTGAAACATAATAATCAAAAAACTTATGTAATAATAATTTAGACTAACTCAAGGATATAATTTAAAATAAAATATGATATTATTTCAATTGTATTTAAAATATTAATGTAAAAAATTATTAAATTTTCATAGTAGGGAAGATAATGTACAAGGAGGAAAATGTAAAAGTTATCTTTTACGAGATTTGGAAAATAGTTTAATGCCTCACTTCTTAATAAATATCTAACAATTATATATATATTTTATCTGAAGATTTATATTTCAAGGTTATTTACACATAATTCAGATAATTCAATCAAATTTGACATGATTTGTGTCTGCGCATCTCATGGTTACTAATACTAGTATAATTTTATTGTACACTATACAGTTAATAAATAAAGAGATCAAGGACCAAACAAAGCATTCAGAAAAACAATAAGTTGAAATACAGAACAAATTCACAGAAAAACTAATTAAAACTATTCATCTAATATTTAAAAATTTTAAAATTCTTATATTAGATAAAATATATAATAGAGTTGCAAATTCCTAAAATTATTTATGCAAATGTGAAACTCCTAAAATTATGAAACTAAAAGAAAACTCATGTGCAAATTTTTGCAATTTTCTATTTCCTTTCAAAAGTGAAATTATCTAAAACCAAATGAAAATAAAATATTATTCTTATGATTTAGGAGTATTCAATTTATGCCATCAATACATGACTATGATGATCGTGGGGGCAAAAATTAGATATCTACAATTGCTAAATGTAAATATGTCTTTGTAAATCAAAATTTCCACTTATGCTGAGGGTTTATAAAATGAAAAAGTATTTGCAGGACATTTCAAACCTGATATCTGTTGAAAAGATGTAACTCACGCTATAAATTAATAAGTACAAATATTTTTATTATATATAAGTATAAGATGAATGTAATAAAATTGTGGGAGTTAATAGCCGCCACAAATTGTACAAATTGTACAAATTGTGGCAGTTTTGCAAACCTTCACAATAAAACCGCCACAAAATAAATTATTTTGTGTGGGTTGAGAAAAACATCAGAAAATGAATTAATAGTGAGTTTTTATAACCGTCACAAATAAACCGTCACAATTTAACATATTTTTTGTAGTGATTATGTAATACTAGTATTTATGTATTTTTAAAATGGTACACTCTTTGATATAGGGTACCCAGCAAAGTGTCCAATACTTTAAAAGTATAACAACAATTGTTTAATACACTGGCTGATTACTTATTTAGGAAAAATATTCATAAAAGAAATTCCCATTTACATTGTCTTTCTAAAATCGTTGACCAATGGCTAGATTTTGAAATGTAATCGAGAAGATGCTTATGGTCTAAAGTTCAATTTTTAGCTTCCTCATCACCTTATTTCTCCTATATTCGAGCACTTCTAACTGAGATTCACCTGTATTAGGCGGGACCTCTTTCTTTTCTTTTGCTTCAATTAGCAATAAAGTACTACAGAGCAATAATAAGCCCATTTTACCATATTGTATAATAAACTAGCTGGCATGTATGCAACACCATGTTCACCTATGTTCAATTATTTTAGAAAGATTAAGAATATTACACAATCTAGTAAATCTTTCAATTTCTTTTTTTGGTTTTCCTTGAATACCCTTATTAGAGAAACGTAAATAAATCAAATAAGAAGGGCAATTAATTATTTGTCCTTGGGGTTCATGAGCTGGAAACACCTAACGGACTTACTGTAAAAGGAAAAGATGGTGGGAAGGTTTCACGATATGTATTTACTTCTTTTTCCTAAATGGAAATACCATCAAAGATGTAATAACATAGCAAGTTTGCATGCACAAAGCAGTGAAGTCATTTGCATAATTTCGAACTACTTTGTCATAAATGCGTTACAAGAATTTATGGCTAGTTGATAGCACCCAACTACACCTCTCTCAGTTGGGTGCCCACATTAATGCTCTCTTCACCTAATTCCTTTCCCATCCTTACATTCCAAAATAAATAAATACTCCCAAGACTTTCACCTCCTTTCATTATCTTGTATGTAAAAGAGACATTATCCCTATATTTCTACGTACACAGTTTCATCGGAAGAAAAAAATCAACGACAATAATTACGTCTCAGTCTCAAAATATGGCTAGAGAAGAACATCTTCTATCAACGGAGATTGTGAACCGTGGGATATCAGATGGGGGATCTCAAACGTTCTCCGTTAGGGTACGGAGGCGTTTGCCGGATTTCTTGCAGTCAGTAAACCTAAAATATGTGAAATTAGGGTATCATTACTTGATAAACCATGGAATATATTTGGCTACAGTGCCAGTGTTGGTGTTGGTTTTCAGTGCTGAAGTGGGCAGCCTTAGTAGAGAGGAGCTGTGGAGGAAAGTTTGGGATAACGCAGCTTGTTATGACTTGGCTACAGTCTTGTCATTTGTAGCACTTTTTGTGTTCACTCTCTCTCTTTACATCATGTCTAAGCCAAGACCTATTTACCTTCTTGATTTTGCATGTTACAAACCAAGTGATGATCTTAAGGTAATTTTTGTTACTCATTATTAATGCATGTGGCCTTCTTGTTCAAAATAATCCATCACTTTTTGTAGTTAGATCATTAGTTAACAATTTCTATGTGAATCATGAAATAAAAACATATACGACTAGTTGACTTTTTATAAAAGAAGCTAGATATTTGAAAACTAGTAATATATGAAAGGTAAAATTGTAATTATCTTATTACAATATTTTCTCCAAATTTTTAAGCTCTATTTTCGTGTTCGTAAAACGTAGGAAGCTAGCTGACTCTCTTTTTTCCCTCCTCTATATCGAAAAAAAAAAAAGCAGCAGGAGAAAAAATCTACTTTGAATAGGAGCTCGTGCCAGCAGATTATCTTTTATTTTTTATCATTTATTATTTATTTTAATTTCTAGAATGAAAACTATATGGAACAAATTGCACTAAATTGAGGTAGAAAAAGAGACGAATTCGGAGATTGCCAATTTTAAAATTAGATCCCTGTATTTTGTTCTATAGAAATTTGAAACTAAACTTATATGCTCGAGCGTTTAAGTTTTATGCTCTATATGTTATTTCTGCACCATCAAATTAAGTTATTTCCAAACATGATTCGATACCTCTAAAATAAAGTAAGAAATATGTTATGACAAATTAAATTTCACTGATAATGTAAAACTTCGTACGCACTGTAGTGTGTATAACTTAATTAACCTTATTCTTATTGCATGGCATGCCAATATGGGCAGGTAACAAAGGAACAGTTCATTGAGCTAGCAAGAAAATCCGGCAAATTCGACGAACCAAGTCTCGAATTTCAGAAAAGAATCTTAGAATCCTCTGGAATTGGCGACGAAACTTACGTCCCAAAAGTCATTGGATCGTCGGAAAACACCGCCACCATGAAAGAAGGCCGAGCCGAGGCATCAATGGTTATGTTCGGCGCACTCAACGAACTGTTCGAAAAGACGAAGATTCGACCAAAGGACGTTGGAATATTAGTGGTGAACTGTAGCATTTTCAACCCAACACCTTCACTTTCAGCAATGATAATAAATCACTACAAAATGAGAGGAAATATACTTAGTTTTAATTTAGGAGGAATGGGTTGCAGTGCTGGGATTATAGCATTGGATTTGGCACGTGACATGTTACAAGCTAACCCGAATAGTTATGCAGTGGTGGTTAGTGCTGAAATGGTTGGATTTAATTGGTATCCAGGTAAAGAAAGGTCTATGCTTATACCTAATTGCTTTTTTCGGATGGGTTGCTCCGCCCTTCTCCTCTCTAATCGCCGCCGTGACTACCGCCGTGCTAAGTACAGCCTCGAGCACATCGTCAGGACACACAAAGCTTCCAATGATCGGGCATTCAGGTAAGTTTTTCTTTACGTACAATTTAAAATACAGTTTTAAGCACGAATTTTTTTTTATTGGTTAATTGTGTGACTATTTCATTTAAAAATTTAAGTAGTTAGGCAAATCATATATTTATTTGGTTAGTATATCTTCAACACGCCTGCTCGCATGCATGCTCACTTGATCCATTTTCACATGTATTTTTTTGTTGTTATAGCTAGTTAGCCTCGGTAAGATTTGAAACTAAGATCCCTGCCAGCTCTAGTACTATGTTGAATTATATGACCAATTCATTTCAAAATTTCAGTTTTTAAAGGAAGCTCAAAAATATATATATTTGTCAAAACATAATTGTTGCTATCAGAAATTGTGCTGGTATAGCGAGCTTGCATTTAATGTTAGCTAGCTAGGTGATACATATATATCGGTACTTGAAGAGGGGGTATAGTTTAATTTCAAACTATACGGTTGAGCCATTTATTAGAACCAGATAATGTCCCAGCTGTCTAATAAATGGCTTTCTGGGACCAACATACCATTTATCTTCACATTTCTGTTCTTAAAAATTTCGTCGATATTTTAATGTAAAAGGCTGTTCATAAAAGATTAATTTAATAGTCGTTGACTTAAATGGGACTAGCAGTTAAGCTAACCAAATTAAACAATGCATTAACTTTTTTTTGGGGGGGGGAGGGGGGGGGGGACAGAGCATGGACCTGCATTTGCCTCCTTTTCATTAGGTTGATCTACTCTTTGGGAAATAAGTGAACAAGAGGTATCTTTAAAGACTAAGAAAATACAATAATATTTATCTTACTTGTGTCAGCTGATTCCCATAAAATTATGCTTAATATAAACTAGCTCTTCTCTCATAAACAATTAATTTGAAAATATAGTACACAATAATTAATCTGGATGTCATAATAATTACTATGTCTATATCACATGCATGGTTTTTTCTGGAGATACAAATGAGACTATCGTTAACTTTAGAAACATTTGACCCTATGTTGCTCCTTAAAAAGGCCAAACGAAAATTATATTATGCACAGCAAAAATAATTTTCTTTTTTGAATATATATAAAAACTATTAAGTTCTCTTGACATATGAAAATATTCTAGTAAAGTGACATAAATGATTTAAGCATTACTTTAAAGTCACAACTTAAATATCTGATTATTTTTAGATAGTGGCATAAATGATTTAGCATATAACCCATAAAATTAGTTATTACGCGTGCTTTTACTGCTTCATCCTTGGTGCCTTTGGGTGTTCATCTAGTAACCTATCATCCTAGCTAATCGATGGTACCTCTCACATTAAACAGTGTAAAAACAAAAGTTCATTTAGCAAAACATAATTGCTAAACGTAGGGTTGGAGCTATATATGAGGTTGAATTGAATTTCCTCCGTCAGAAAATTATGTACTGTTAGAACAAAAATAAATATCTTTGCATATACATAATTTGCTGAACTTTCTTAATTAACATATCAGAATATTTTAGTGTAGTAGCAAAAATAGTTAAAATTGCTCGTGTCACAGGTTCACATTAGGTGTAGTAGTTCCTAGTTATATATGCCACTGGCTAATGTAAGTGAATTTAATACATTCCTCAGGTGCATCTACCAAGAAGAAGATAGCCAACGTTACAAGGGACTAAGGATCAGCAAAGATTTAGTAGAAGTTGGAGGAGATGCTCTGAAAACCAACATTACCACATTAGGCCCTTTGGTTCTACCTTTATCAGAACAACTCTTCTTCTTTGGAAACCTAGTCTGGAGACACTTATTTGGCAATAAAAATAATAATAATAATAATAATAATGCCAAAGGCAATTCCACTTCCCAACTGGCCAATAAGCCCTATATTCCAGACTACAAACTCGCCTTCGAGCACTTTTGTTTTTATGCAGCCAGCAAAACTGTCCTTGATGAGCTTCAAAGGAACTTAGAGCTGAGTGAGAATAATATGGAAGCTTCTCGGGCCACACTGCACCGATTTGGTAATACTGAATTGTGCGACTATATCTTATCTAAAAGCTTAAACGACTGTTATAAAAAAGAACGTTTCTAATTACCTAATTATATTATGTCTTCGACAGGTAACACGTCTAGTAGCAGCATTTGGTATGAGTTGGCTTATTTGGAGGCTAAGGAGAAAATTACGAGAGGTGATCGTGTGTGGCAAATTGCTTTTGGTTCAGGTTTTAAGTGTAACAGTGCTGTTTGGAAAGCCATTCGCCGTGTTAAAAAGCCTTCAACAAATCCTTGGATTGATTGCGTTGATATGTACCCTCAGTCTCTCACACAATAAGTGTGGATTTTCATGAAAGATTTGGAGTAACAAGATGGAGATCTTGAATGAATGACTATATAAATGTATAGTCAAGAATATATTGGTTACGTTATTATAATTAAGTTGATTTTGTGGAAAGGATTAACAAACATATATATAGGTTCTTTCCAATATAAATTTTGGCCTTGGCCTTTAGATATGATGTTCACCTTAATCTTCAAGAATTGATCTTTACATCATTATATATAAGTAATGGTCATGCAAATATAGAGAGCATATCTTTGTTATTGTCGACAATTTGTGTAATAAATGTATTATGACATTATACATTGCTGATCGATAAACAAATATTTTATGTATTATTCTTGTTTGTATTTCTTTGTTTATCTCTTTTCTTTCTTCTCATTTTGTATTTGTTGAGACATAAGTAAGAAAAGGTGTGAGCTTTATTTTGTCATATCACTTTTCTCTCTCTCTCTCCATATATATATATATATATATATATATATATATATATATATCCAGTCTCCGTTGCCCTGTAAAATCCTAAATTATGGTTCCCTTACAGAAAAAATAACGGTCCAAATTATCAGCCGCAATCCAGCTACATATGCAATAAAATAACAAATTACATCTTTGATTACCTATACTCAACAAAGTTTTCCACATACAGCTAGCTAGCACCACATGCATAGCTTGATTATTCCCCCTTTTTCCTTCTAATTTCCCGAAGTATAAGTTCAATTGTTGTTTCAAAACTCACAATCAGTACTACAACTCTTAATTTGAAACAAAAGAAAAAGGAGGAAAACCCAGAAATAGCCAATCAGAATCTCATCATTATTTTTTCTTTTTTTACATTTCTTCAATCTTTGGCCAAAAAAATATTAAAAAATTATTCTACCAAATTTCGCCCTTTTTAGAAGTGCATGGAAATTAAAAAAAAGCTTGAAACTGAAAAGGCAAATATACTAGCACTACGCAATACTGCAATAGCAGGTAGTATTTTGCCGATAAAAAGTTTATATATAAAATCTCCTTAAGCTCAACAGCTTATATTTAATTATTCACAATCTGTGGAACATGTGATAAAGAAGACAAAATGGCCTGGAAATTTGTGTAATAGTGCTCTTAGAGATGTTGAAGATTCGGTCTTTATTAGGAGTACTATACAACAACAACAACAACCCAGTATAATCCCACTTAGTGGGATCTGAGGAGGGTAGTGTGTACGGAGACCTTACCCCTACCCTGAAGTAGAGATGCTGTTTCCAAATAGACCCCCGGCATCCTTCCCTCCAAAAACTTCTCACCTTGCTCTTGGGGAGACTCGAACTCACAACCTCTTGATTGGAAGTGAAGGTTGCTTACCATCAGAGCAACCCCACTTGTCTAGGAGTACTATAGTTTAGAGGAAATTCAAGAATCTACTATTGGTTGTTCATGATGTTGTTCTTTTACCATCATTTGAGATTGAAGCTGCAAGAAAGCTTAAGAATTGCCCTAGAAAATGTAGTTTATGCATTAATAATATTCTCAAGCTAAATTTCACCCTTCCAACGTTTATATACTTTGTTAGTCACGTAACTACATGCAACGATATTTTTTGTTAGTTACTCCCTCCGGTTCAAAATATGTGATTTTTTGGTTGTTTTCACACATATTAAGAAATTCACCTTTTAACATTAATTACCAATGAAATTGACCATATTAACCTTTACTATCTCTTCACATAAATACTCCAACATTAATTACTCCAAGGGCAATGTAGGAAATTCATTCTTGAAATATGGAAAAATCATTTATTTTGGACCACAAAAAATCACTTATTTTGGACCGGAGGGAGTATATATTAAAGCTTTTATTTGGAAAAAAAAATCTAGAAAGACGCACATTACGTTGAGTCACGGTGGCTAGCGTCACCTGTGGGTTCATGTGTATATAATAGACGTTGGTTCAATTTTTACTATCCCCTTTCCCTTCTTCTCGAATCCCCAATATAACCAAACATTTGGAAAAAATAAAAATTAAAACAGGCAATTAATTCAAACACCCTTGAAGATAATCTCATTAGTGTGCAAGAGGTCTATTGCACAACGTGAGAGAATTTTTTGAACTTCTTGGTACAACGTTTTCCTTGTATGGAATAATTTAAAAATTAAAAAGCAACTTGCCCCATCTCCAAATGTTTTAAATTGGTAATAGTGAAATGCATATTCCTAAGATTAACCTCAGTAACCAATTAAATTGATGTAGAAACATTTATTTGTGATTCAAGGATAAAAGAAGTTCAGAAAAAGTGGTGACCCTTTTCTTATGAAACTTGGAAGCTTTCTCTTCAATAATTTTGCCCCAGAAATTCTAAAATATTCTTGTGAAGATATATCACAACCAAATAGGGTACAAAATTTTTCTAGCTATAAAATCTACAATGATGAGAACCATTAAATATCAGATCTCTCATAATTGATGGAAAAGGAAAACTGGGAGACAACGTATACTAATTTCTCCCTCATCTATTATTTTTCTCTAGAGACTGCGATTTGTAGCAAACGCCTTTATTACTAATTAAAAAAACAAAGAAAAGGAAAACTTTAAAATCCTCCTTTCCCAAAGGAAAAAGGAAAAAAGCAGCAATTTGGGGCTTCAATGTAAAAGCCAAAGATTTGATTATGACAAAAACCAATCAATCTTCTTCTTTTAAGCTAACCACTCTGCATCCATTCCTTCAATTTCTTCAATGTCCATACTGTAACACAATAATTTAAAATAAGAATATATATTGAGAGGGTAGTAGTTTAGTGACATAATGAAAAACGAATATTCAGTAGATAAATTATAATATACTTGAAAAAGAAAAAGAACAGTTAACATAAAGGTCAAAGATTTGATGATGATGATGATGATATAAGTAAACAATAAATAAATAAAAACAACATCAACTTCCTTCTTTTAGTTGGAGTATTAAATAAAAATGCAATTTGGCTGCATGATTACTAACCGAAAATTCACAAGAGATAATTACAAATTCAATATTTTCCCACTGACACAACCAAACCAAAAAAGAAAAAGCAAAAAGAAACCAAAAATAAAGGTGGGACCAATGGGTTGTCACTTTCATTTCTTCCACCGCTTGACGTGTCAATACTAGCAAAGACCCATGCTTCTGTGTACTAATACTAACAAAACATGATGTTACTGGTGTTGCTTAACCACGCATCAGTTTTTGACAGGATATTTATTATCTTTTCAAGCCAATTAGAACAACTTGTTTATAAATCTACTGATTATTGTTCTGAGCAAAAAGATTTAAGTATTATGGGATAAATCTGGAGGCTTTGGGTTAAAATTTAACAAAATCTGATGTAAGAAAATGACTGGGCAACTCCAAAAATACTTGTAAGCTTCTGCTCTATGTGCAGAACATTAGCTGTATGCCTGTACCCCAATAATTAAAGGGCAGATCCAATGCACGAAGTATCATGTATTCGTGTAGAATCCGGGAAGGGTCGCACCCCGAAAGATATATTATATGTAATTTACCTTGATGTTTGCATCAGTGGCTAATTTCACGGCTCAAACTCATGACATATAGGTCATACAGAGTATAATTAAGCACAATAATTACTCACTCCGTTTTAAAAAAATTGGCACAATTCGGTAAGGGTCAAAGTGCTTCACTTTGACTGTGAATTTGGACATAAATTCTTCAAATTTTTAAAAATAAATTTATATTTTTGCAAAACCATATAAAAAGTATTATAAGTCATAATAATTCATAATTCAAAATATTTATAAAATATTTAAGAAATACAGGGTCAAAGAATAACCTCGTAGACTTCTCAAATAGTAATGGTGCCAAACTAATTTACTCGCTTCCGATGTTTGCTTCAAACTAATGTACTTTAGTATGATTAAGCAATATTTGAGGTGAAAATACATATTAACACATTGTAATTAGGTTATTAAAGAGTGTGCGGAAGATGCATGTTAAGATATTATTGGTGATGTAAACACCTAATACAAATAATATTTTTTTTTACTCAATATTACTTTGTATTTCGGCGGAAGGTTGTTTCCACGCAAAAGATGGTAAAAAGATGAATAAAAAATAAACAAAGAGCATTCCGAGGTTGTACAGTAACAGGACCTAGGAACAAAAAACATTTCCTATGATTTAATTTTACTCGGTAAAAAGAGATAATAATATTAAAACAAAAAGATCAATGAAAAGAGTAAGAAATTATTACCATGGTAAGGTAGGATCAGAATAGGTTTCATCAACCTGTTGTTGCAAGCAGCTTTCATTTGGATTCAACCAGGCTGGGAATTCCATAACTTCATCAAATGGATAACACCCATAATCCTCACCAACATTACTCTCATGATCAGGGTCAATTTCCATGGTTTTCAAGAACTTGTACCACCAAGCTGAAGTTGCCAAATTGAGTGTGTCATTCCACTCCATCTCATGTTGCTCCCCTATTGATCTGATCTCTGCCATTTCTTGGTCATCCATTGATGGATGCAACCCTGAATCTTCACAATTCACCATTTGAGATATAGTAGGAGCCCCTTCTTGAGATAATCCCATATAATGAAATTCATCTGAAGAAGATGAAGGGGATGATGATGAGTAGATTGAGGTGTTGTTATTGCTGCTACAATAAGGGGTTGCATCTAAATTATTAAAGTCATGGAAATTGAGATTCAAGCCTAATGTTTGGTTAGGAAGTGGAAAATTGAGGTGGTCTTGTAAAGGTAATTGGGAACCAAAGGATGAAACATGGCAAGAATAAGGATATTGTGGAAGGCAGTTAGGGAAGGTTGAATTGGAGAAATTCTCCATATTGTAACTTGGTAAGTTATTGTTTATAGTGTTGGAAGCATAAATCCTCGGATTTCTCCGGGATTTTAGCTTCCCTTGTTCTTCTCCTGAAGATTCTTGAGGCCAAGACTGTAATGACTGTGGCCCCGTCTGAGATTGTTGTTGTTGTTGTTGTTTCATAGCGGCTCTATGAAACTTAAGGGCAGTGACAATCTCTCGCCGAGCCTCGGCCATATTTAGAAGCCTTTCTTGATAAGGCCTACTAGTGTGGAGTCTCCTCCTCACTTGTTTCTTTTTAAGCTGCGGTGGTTGTGGTGGTGGTGGTGGCTGTGACGATAGTTGATGTGTATCGCTAAACAAACTATCATCATTTTTTGTTGAATTGTCTAGTGAATCATCATTGTCTTTGGGATTTAAAGGATCTTTGGTACGTGAAGAAGTTAATTGTTTGACTAGGTTTCTAATATAGGCACCAGAGAGATGAGGCTCTTGTTTTAGTTTATCAACCTTTTCTACTTCCATTATTCCTGCTGAGTTTCCTTTCTTTGGTGAAGATCTTCCCCTCATGTTTTACTCAATGGATTTGGGACAGGATTTTTGTTCTTTTTTAGAAGGAATGGAGAGGTCAAAATGGCAAGAAGGGTCGGTCTAAAGAAACATGTCATTCACTTTCTGAGAACCAAAGTACACTATGCAGAGGAGAGGCAGAGGTTAGGAGGGTCTCTTGGGTTCTTATAAATAGCTGGAGACAGTTTAGGGTTTTTAAATTCTTTTGGAATTTTCTCAGTTTTGCAAATACATACCTATTTTCCCCCCATTTTTCTATTAACTTTTGTTACTTGTCTTAGATGGGTAGTTAGGAAGAGTAACGTAACAGATTTTACTCTACAAAAAGACAGTTACAAGTGTAAGCACTTCTCTCCTTTTTAAATATAATAATCAAGTTAGAGAGGTATGAGACATAATGTTCAATCATAATTGGAGGATCAACTATAACAACATCAAGCATATAAAAAGACTGACCTATAAATAAGTTAATTTGAGCTTTGAGCAAATAGATATGAGTCGAGCTAATCTCATGAACTTGCTATAGTAAATAGCCGAGTCAGGGATTTATGCAAGGAAATTTATTAAAGTGTTAGAAAGTTACATTTAAAATTCGAACCTATGATCAAAAGCAACTTTTGATCCTCTTTGCACATCAGGAAAATCTCTTATGTCAAAGGGGGTCAATAGATTATATATAATAAAAAATTTGTTACACAGTATAATCTTTCAACGAAGGGGATTCAATTGAGCTCTCGTGCCTCTACATAACTCCATCATTGGTCTTAGTAACAAGCAAAATTGAGTCCAAGCGGAACCAAACAAAGCTTTGGCAGTACTAAAACAAGTCCAATCGAGCTTGTGTAGATGATAGAACCAAGTTGAGACCGAGCCAATTCTTTAATGTTTATTTCATATATGCAACTAGGCCTTTAAAATAAACAAATGCACGATGAATTGAATGATTAAGAAAAAGTATAAAGATACTTTAAATTGATAATTAAATGCAACTGTGATTGAATTATGTGAATTATTAGTTTAAGTTAGAATCTAGAATCTATATTGTGAACCCATCGGTCCTTTTTTCTTTTTTGGATAACTCAGTCTCATTCCATAACTAACATACAAAAAGATTCTTAAACTTATTTATGAATGCCGCTTCGACATCACCTGGTAGAAATTAATCCTTAAACTAAATGGTGTTAAAAGTTATATACAAATTGACTGAATGGCTCAACCACATCTATTCAAGTAGTCCTAGTCAAGTTTGAACACCTTGGTTCTAAAGCTTAATAGTCCAAAAAGAGAGGTCAAACTAGAAAACAAAACATTTCATTCAAATTAAACAATTTGACTGTCCGTTATACAAGGCAGATCAAGATTAGAGAAAATCCAAAGTGTGAAATAATGGACTTTCACAAGATTCATGGACATTGATGACTTCGGTGCTGTAACTAAGTCTATGGCATATGTTCATGTGATCTTTTTGGTTAGGTTAGGCAGTCCCATTATATATGGAGTCTTCAAACAATAAAACAACTAAAGAAATTCAAAACATTGGAAGAAAAATAGAAAAGGTAGTCCACTGGCCTGCATAATTAAGGCCTGCAAGGAAGACCTTCAATGCTCAAGAACGGCAATTCACAGCTGGTTTTATCACATATCTTATTACTTAACGACCGTCCACGAGATGTCACTAATATAAGATCGAGGAAAACAGAGTGGACCTACAAATATAGATGTACTAAACCCCAATTATGTGGCTAATTAAGTCATTCGGTTTCATGCACAGAAGGGCAAGGATAACTTCATAACATGGCCCTGACCCTTCTCAGGTCATCAATTTCAGAGATCAACCGCTACTGTTGTCATCAGATATATATAACCAGAAAAATTATCCTAGAAAGTATTGTAAGCATCAATGACTTTACTTTTGCTATTTTGGTGCGATACATAAAGATAGTACACATACAACAACAACCCAGTATAATCCCATTAGTGGGGTCTGGGGAGGGTAGTGTGTACGCAGACCTTACCCCTACCCTGGAGTAGAGAGGCTGTTTCCAAATAGACCCTCGGCATCTTTTCCTCCAAGAACTTACTAACTTGCTCTTGAGGTGACTCACAACCTCTTGGTTGAAAGTGGGAGTTGCTTACCATCAGAGCAACCTCTCTTATCAATAGTGGAGGAAAAGATGAAAAGTTGAAAGTTGAAAAATAGTACACATAGAATCAAAAATAAAATAGTTGAAAAGTTGAGATAGAAAAGTGTTGTCAAGGTATTATGTATAGAAGGATACTTGAAAATGTTATATGAGAGTGAATGTTGAGATGTTAAAGTTCATTATATCCACAAGATGTTTGTCGCAAATTTGTGGATATTAAGATGTATTAGCAATTGTACAAGATTAAAATAATCACATTTGGCAAAAGTTGCAAGTAGCATACAATAAGGATAAAGTGTGAAGAGTTCACTTGAGATGGTTTAAACATGTCCTACGTTACCCTGCACACACATTGATCCATAGATGTGAAAGTGTTAAAACAGAGACGAGGTAGACCTACAATGAAATGGAAAAAGGTTGTCTGGAAAGTCCTACAATCATCTCGAATCTATGCACACAAACAACAACAAATTTAGTATAATCCCACATATAGGGTATGGAGAGGATAGTGTGTACGCAGACCTTACCCCTATCTTGAAGGTAGAAAGGTAATTTCCGATAGACGCTCAGATCAAAAAAAGATGAAAAGAAAGCAGTAACATCAAACAGTAAATCAATAAGATAATAAGAAAACAAGGCGAAAAGAATAGCATGTAGTAACCCTTAATTCTCTTCCTCCACGCCTTCCTATCAAGAGTTGTGTCATCGGTAAGCTGAAGCAATGTCATATCCTACCTAATCACCTCTCCCTAATACTTATTAGGCTTGCCTCTACCTCTCTTTAGACCCACCAATGCCAACATCTCACACCTCCTTATTGGGGCATCTGCGCTTCTCCTTTTTACATGCTCAAACTATCTAAATCTCGCTTCCCGCATCTTATCCTCCACCGAAATCACTCTTAGCCTGACCCAAATATTTTCATTCCTAATCTTATCAATTCTGATATGCCCGTACATCTATCTCAACATCCTCAATTCTGCTACTTTCATCGTCTGGACATAAGAGTTCTTGATTGGCTAACGCTCTGTCACATACAGCTTAGTCGGTCTAAGAACCATTCTACAAAACTTGTCTTTAAGTTTAGGTGGCACATTCCTATTTCATATAACACCGGATGCAAGCCTCCATTTCACCCACCCTGTTGTAGTTAACATGTGACATCCTCGTCAACCTCCCTATTTCCTTGAAACAAAATGATCTATATAGGTGAAACCAATTAGTTGATAATATATTTTAGTAATGTTAGTATATTTACTTTAGATCTTATTTTTTCTATGAGTGTTTTAGTCGTGTATGAAATTTACTTTAGATCTTATTTTTTCTAAGTTGTTCTTGTTGAAGACTTTGCTATTCGTTCTGCCTTTCAATTGATTGAACAAGAGGGCATTTTAGGCAAAAAACTTCTGATGGTTTTCAAGCAATTTGTCTGCAGGCTAGTAAGTTGGTACCATAGGACCAGGATCAAAAATGTCAGCAAAAGGCTACAGAAACTGACAGGAGAATCTCCATACTCTTGTAACCTCATTACTTTTGCATAAACAATTGTATGTAAGCATAATGAAATGCAAATAATATTTGTGTAATAAAATCCAATAATTTATGTTCAAATTGTTGACATGACTAGTGTCTGTTCTTAAAACAGAGAACTTGGACCTTTAGGAAAGGCAATTCACACACAGCCTGTTAAAGACAGAAATGCTCCATACCTCTCCCTTCCTTTTCTTTCTGTTTTCTTTCCTATATTACTGCTTTTTCTCCCAAACAGTTCCTATTTAATTTCTAATGCCTACTTGGACCTGCCAATGGCATGGCTTCTGAGTCTTTTAGAAGATTTGAGTAACAGCAATAACAGTAAAACGGGATTAGCTTATAACCAACCGTAGATTGATTATATGATTAATTACAGAAACAGAGTGGTCTTAAGTAAAGAAGAGTTAGATTGACAACCTTTTTTTTTTTTTTAATTCGGGGTATCAAAATGCATTTAGATTGACAACCTTGGAAACTAAGATTTAAATTAGGGCAGAAGCAACAGTAGGTGAATCCAAACCGTCTATAAAGTTACTTGATACTTGTATAAGTAGGGGAGTCTTGGCGTAACTAGTAAAGTTGTTGTCATGTGACAAGGAGGTCATGTTTTCCAGCCGTGAAAACAGCCTCTTGCAGAAATGCAGGATAAGGCTGCGTACAATAGACCCTTGTCCGGCCCTTCCCTGAAAGTGGCGGATTCCACGGCTTGAATCCGTGACCTAAAGTTTCTCTAAGCTCCCTTTGTCATAAAAAAAAAAAAATTATATCAACTAATGTCTATCTAGTTTAAAACCTCACTGCACAAAGTAATTTCAGTCAACTATAAGCTTTAAATTAATCAAAAGTTAAAAGGGTCAATTAATAATAAGTTCAATCAACTATTTGGAGTTGCACCCGACACCTACTGTGTTTTCACGAGTATGACACTGTAGTGTACGTAGGAAGCAAATGCAGTAATCTTTCCCAAAAACATAGGATTTCTTTTTAAAAATATGAAATCAATAGGGAACTCTATTATATACAATATTGGGACAAGTAAATTATGAGGTTTCACCAAAGTCTGAGCTTTAATTCATCATTTAATTCCACTGTATGCTGAAGACTGTTCAATCCAAAAAAGGAATTTACCTCTAAAACAGCTGGTAAAAGGTTCAAATATTTCCATTTTGCTATTTTTGTGTGTGATGTTTTTTTCTGTTTTATGATCCAAACAAGTAATGGATAACTGTGAAAGCTGTGTTATTGCTCAACCATCATTCACATGGAAATGTCCTATCATCAACAGGAGGCAACAAAAAAGGCTCTTAAAGGTATCCAACCTTTCACATAACTATGCAGGTTAAAGATGTCAGGCAATCAATTTTGGCAAATGGCAATAATATTCCATAAATATCAGTAACAGAAAAAGGCTAAGCTTTCTCGCAAATGTAAGGGTCTGTTTGGAAAGCCACCCGGTAAATGGAATTAATGTAATTACTAGGGTAGTAATTACGCAGCCTAGTAATTACACAGTCTAGTAATTACGATTACCTGATTGTTTGTCACAACATAATTACAGTGTAATTATAAGCATGTTGTTTGGTTGGACAAGTGTAATTACACAGTTAGATTAAATTTTAAATGAATTATCAAAACTTAAAAGTTAAAAATAATAAATATATGCCTATAAATAATTTTTTATAAGTATAAATGATATTAGATTTGATATTTAAGATGCATATTTTTTCTTGAATGTACACTAATTAGTAATCATATATTCATAACTAATATTGTAAAAATAATTTATATATATATATATTTCAAATTAATAATATTTTGTTTAGTTAATTATTAAAACTAAAAATATACATTTTGTAAGAACATCGTGAAATGTATGTTTGATAAAATAAAAATGTTTGACATAACTAATCTATCAATTCTAACTAAACAACGAACAACATGCAATGTGAAATAACAAGTCAATACTATCAAAACAAGTAAATTGGAACCATAAATATAGCACAATTTCAAACCACCCCACCCCACCCCCACCCCCACCCCCACCCCAAAAAAAAATTATACATATGTCAAATTCCAACATATACAATAAAAATGAATTGCTATACACCTTAAGATTAAGAAATATAATAAGTTTATAACCTCATTCAACAACGAAATTTTCACTCATTACATGCCAAATTTGTTAATGACTCATTATTTCTAATATTAGGAAGTGTACTTTCAAAAACTAGATTAATAAACGCAGTTATGCTAAATGAAGAAAATAAAACAAATAAGAAATAAAATATACGAGCAACTACATGAAATCGCAAGAAGTAAAGGTAGAGAAATAAAAGATAAATAATGTACAAAAAAAAATATTTTAAAATTTTAAAAAAAAAAAGTAAAAATAAAATAATGAAAATAAAAAGTTATAAAGAAAATTAATTAAAATAAAAACAAAATGGAAAGAAATTAAAAAGTAACCTTCTAATTACACAATGTAATTACCACCAATTCTCACCCACCTCCCCCTTGAGAATTGGAGAGTATAATTACACTTTTCCAATTACACCCAATTACATGCTGACCAAGTAATTACCTGGCCAGACAAACATTCCATACTGTGTAATTACACTCAAATCCAATTCTTAGGTGGCTTTCCAAACAAGCTCTAAATATTGGAATAGCAAGAGTTTTGTTTAAGATGACCATACTCTTGTTAATCTTTAAAAATATTACTCCCTCTTGCCAATTTAAAATGCCAGACACCAATAAATTTCTATAAAACTTATAAAATTTTGAAGCCCTTAAACTCATTAAACTATACAAATTTTAAATTTTGATGTAATGTTTGTCTAACTTTTAAGCCATCACTTAAGTATTTTCTTCCATCACTAGAACAATATGTTTGCATCAGCTACTAATGCTTGCATCAGATTAGGCTTATATCAGGTAGATTGTCTACATTACGGCCTCTTGGGGTGCAGCCCTTCCTCGGACTCTACTACTCGGGATGTTTCGTGCACCGACATCCCTTAGTCACAAGAACAATATGGATGTCATTACCACTTTAAAGTCAATATCTAATCAAATACGTTCGTATAAAATAAAAAGGTATAGAGTATTTACCGTGCCATTTCAAAAAGAAAAAAAACAAGTATATGAGTGCTATCTTCTTATTGGAGACCAGATAGTGCAATTAAATTGGCCCAAAGGTAAATACACTGTTATCTGCTGTGTTAACTTAAATAAAATCAGCGAGAGCTAACGCAATCACTCGATATACATAATTCAACTATTTCACTGGGTGAGATGTAAGAATTTTGACACTAGACATGTAGGCAGACACCTATTCCACCGGAATCTCTCGCCAATACAAATACATAGTTCTACTGAGACTTACACATGTAGCAAGAAATCATCTTAATATTTTTGGTCTCACTAAATGTGGACTCGTAAGCTTACATGATTTTCACCCGCTTTATTCAGCTAAGCCACACAGATGCGGTAAACAATTCCAATTAGTTTTGTATTATCGAAGAACTTTGGAAAGCTACTGTTTTTGTTATGGAAAAAGAACATAAAAGGCACCTTAAGTTTTATATAATTGTTGGTCTCTGTCCACACTTCTACTAGGAAAAGTCAATGAACATAAAAAATGTGAGACTTTGTCACGCCTCAAGTGAATAACTTAAATATCGTAGCTTCGTGTCCCAAGATTACAAGAAACCCAAAAAATAATTAATCAATTACCAAAGCAAACGATTGAACTCGTTTGCAACCCATAAAAAAAATTAAAATGAGCATCTCATATTACAATAGCAACAACAATAAAAACAAACCCAGTGATTTCCCACAAGTAAGGTATATAGGGAGGATAATATATACGCAGTTTTATCTCACCCTGAAAAAGCAGAGAAACTGTTTACAATATCAATACTTTAATTTCATCCCAAATTTCTACACATCAAGTGAGGTGCTCAACGACTAAACCCATTTTTAGGTCCCAATAAAAAAGAAGGATCATTTCTTACCATAATATCAATCCTTCATTGTCCCCAAAACATATAGGAAGTAGAATTTCCAATGAAAACAATAGAACTCATTGGAAGACAAATTAAATATATAATTTCCACTCAAGAAAAAAACAAAAATAATATGCATTTATTGTCAAAACACGAATCCCATACCTTACCCACAGATTTCTACACAATGCGACATTGTATGTTGTATGAATATAATTTAAAGATTGACATAATTTTAAGTAAATTGGGAACGGCTATATAAAATTTTTAAATTATATTGCTCATTTAAACTCATCTCAAATTACTATTATCCAAATAAAAAGTATTAAAAATTTATATTTTGCTGGCATATAAATTTCTAACAAGACTAATTATAAACGAAAAAATATGACTAAAACACATTCCTAACTAATTGGTAGCACTTATATATATATATATATATATATATATTGTACCAAAATTTCATAGGTCAATATAGATTTCAAGAGTTTGTAAGTCTTCCGATGTAATTTTCTTTCATGTAATTTAGGTCTATCTCGTTCAATATTAACAATTTCATTCTCCATGGTTTCACACTTATAAATTAGTGCATCTAGAGTTCGACGTAAGACATGACAAAACCATCTGAAGCGACATTCTCTTAATTTTATCCTTCACGTTTTTCAATTATCAAAAAAAATTCATCCTCAATTTTTATTTTTATTTTGATTACCGTGGTGTTCGGGCCAGCTTGTGCGCACCTCAACTAAACAACCTTCTACCAGCAACACCTACCACGTAACTCTATCCACCAAAATTTGGATAGAGGAAAAGAAATCACCTAGTATTTTTGTCTCCGCTAGAATTTTGAACCAAAGATGGTTTTCAATCCATTTTAATTGCTACTAGACCACACCCCTGGGTGCAAGTCTCAATATTTTTTACTTACACTTTTGCCTAATTTGATCATTTTAATCTTCTCTAATTTTGTATGACATCAAATCATCCAGAACTCAGAAATATTCATCTTGTCAAAGTTGGACTTTAGCTCAACATTCACTCTCACATAATTACATTATTGATCTCCTAATTGTTTTATAAAACGAAGGTGTCATTCTATCACATAGCACCTCAATAGCACTTTTCCATTTCAACCGATCATATTTTGATTCTGTCATTACATTTTCATCTATCATATCATTCCTCTAATATATCAAGCCTAAATATCTCTTAGGCACCATAGTTCCACCGATCTCATATTAATTTCACTCGTTTTGTGCTGACCAAACTTGCAGTGATATGAAAACATAGATACATATCTAGAAACTAATCTATAAGATTCCACACCGACCAGAGTAAGTGATGAAAATGACATTTATCAAACAGAATCCAGCCTAGTTTTACAGGCAAAATTCAAACATAGAGCTAGCCACTATCAGCCTTTATTTCTACCAAAATATATAATACTATTTGTTGGAAACATCGGTTATGCTGTGTCAACAATTTAACACACTCGGTACTTGAAGAAAATAAGAAATTCACATTTAATCAATTGTTAATTTTACCCCTTTACAAAGTGTTGTAGACATACGCCTGATTGGTCATAGATTATTAGCGGCGCTGTGAGAACAAATACAAACATTTAAAACTCATAATTAAGTAATACTTTTGGGACTGCAGACACAGAGATAAACTCTAGGAATTTGCATCTAGAAACACATATGTAGAAATCCCCATATTAAAATATAGAGATAGACAACAGCAGCAATAATTATAATAATAAATAAATTAAAATAAAGGTAAGAAAGAGAATAGAGACCTGACTGCTGGGAAGTTGGGTGGAATTGTGGATAACATCAAAGGGGGAAAGAGAGAAAAGATGGAATTGGCCTCCTTTTCTCTTTCTCGATCTGATCTGATCTGATGAGGAGACCTGCTTCAGCCAATCATCTTCTTCCTCAGAAATTTGCCTCACTCATCAGAGGGTTTTAACCAATGGGATTCTTCCACTAAATACATAAACAAAACCAACCTCTCCATCCGTTTTCTTTGGATTCCATTCACACCTTTGGCTAACAATGTCTTACGCTATTTTTCTCCCTCTTATCTTCTTATCCGCTTAATCAAAGCTTAGCAGCAGAGGCACCGAGTAAGTGGATGGAAAACTCAGAATTTATTATTGACTGATTTTTCTTTACTTGCTTATGGCTTGCCAGCTCTTTTACTCTTTTCCCTTGTTTTTATTATAAGGTGAAAAGTGTACGGACGCTTTAACGACACATAAATCCACACGCACAATTTACTCTATGTTTTTTTAAAATAATAAATATATATACTAAAAAATACTGTCTATCATCACTTGGACAGGTAAAAAAATATCCATCCTCTATTTTATATGAGTTACTCTTTTAGTTTGTTTCAAAATTTCTCATTTTATCTTTTATTATATACTTAGACCACTAACGCCTTATTTGCTTGTACTTGATGCACGTGTAAATTTTAATTGTTCAAATCTCAGTTATTAAGTATTTTTTTTAGATTTCAATCTTAACTATTTTGATCTTTAATCATCAAGTCTGTTTGATTTTTCAATTTTACAACCACTTGATGGGTAGGAATAAATCATAATAATTAAGATCTATAACAGAGTCTTAATATCATTAAAATATTTTATATATATATATATATATAAGAATTTATGCAAAAATAATATTTTACTATTACTCTAACACTTTCACCACTAGTCATCATCACCACTATTATTGTTGTCCCCCACCATTATAAACTATCATCAACCATTATCAATCACTCATTACCACCATACTCAACCACAACCACCACTACTGTCAAGTAACTCCTAGGTCAATTAAGGATAAAATGTTGGAACCTTATGGGTAAGGATAGGTAATGGAATTTATAGAGAAATTCATAGACCTAGATAGGATAGGAGAATTAATAAGGGGAATAGAGATGTCATTTGTCATTACCACTGGCCATCATTTATAACCATTACTAACAACCACCGTTACCGCAACAATCATCAATCACCACTATCAACCACCACTATATATCACATATCACTATTATCAGTCATCACCACAATAAACCACCATCATTAACTACTATTGTCATCCATCATCTAATATTCATAATCACCACAACCAACACCAACACCAACCACTACTCAGTCGGCATCCACAACCACACCACTGTTAGCCATCATCACCACCGATTAGCATACAATTTATAAAAAATATTTTATTAATATAGTATTATATTAATTAATATTATTTTATTTGATTTTTACTTATTAATTTTTAAATAAAGATAAATTTAATACATTCAGATGTAGAGAAAATAAATTATCTTAATTATTATTTTTTAATACAACATCTAATATTCATTTGTGTTTGACTCAAAAGATATCGAAATCTTTTTGAATAAATCAATCAAAGAAAATGAAGGGGTAAATCTTAGTCAAACATAATAAATTCCAGATCAATGAGCTAACAGAATAGATAGTATATAAGATGAAGTAGATGTAATCGATCTTATTGAAATTCTTCATGTGGCTCCCATCAATCAATGGGAGAGGTAGTTTTACATGTTTTTCTGCAGATTACTTCTTTTCTATGATGATTACAAGAAGAGAACTTAGGGGAGAGAATGGGAAGGAAAAAGCCCCCTTCCCCCTCCCCCCCATCGAGGGTTTTTCCCTACTATATATAGTCAAGGCACCCTTGCCATTTACTTGGTCCGACGCTCTCTCGCACCAAGTGTGCCTTGGTCGTTCTTTAAACATTGCTCTTTCTGACTCGACGAGTGTCAAGAATCGGATGTAGAGTGGGCCATGTTGTCTTTTACTGCCCGGTCACTTGGGCGGTATGTTGGTCAACTCGGCCATGACAGTCAGATTTTGACCAATACAGTTAGTCCCTCCATTTGTTGGGGTCGTCCCTTGTTGGGCCCGGCAAACGGATCATGATTGCTACGAATTCGAGCGAAATCTGACTTCTCGTTCCTTAGTTACGTTACTTGGGTTTTAAGTGAGATGGCGGCGTTCTTTCGATGTCCTTGGACCATTGTGGCTATTTCAGAACCGAAACGTCGTTTGGCATCAAAGCGTTATTTCGTGGTTACCTCTATTATGACACCTGTTCCTGGGGAACTAAAACATTTCGTGCCCTTTCCGGTTCGATTAGCGGCTCTTGGGTTTCATGCTTGGGGGATTTATGTCTCCTATAAATAGAAGGAACTCATCATTGGATTGACACACTTCTTTGCCTTTTACTCGAAAGAATTCTGCAGATATACTTCCTTCCTGACACTCCAAGTTTTCGTTTGCCCTCAGTTAACTGAATCTTTTCATCCTTTCTTTCTGTTGTTTTTTTGCCGCATCATTTGGACAAAATGGCTGGTGATTCCTCTCGCACCGATCTCCCTGTAACAATTTAGGCACCGAAAAATGTTGCTCCGGCCACTGGAGGGGTAGATGCGGTGGAAGATGAGGAGGTCTCGTCAGTAATTGAGATTTTGCCTCGCCCTGGGAGAGAATTGACCGACTTCAGCAGTCGCGCCGGGGCGGAGCCGGAGCCTGTCCCTTCTGTTATGAGAGAAGAAGACATTGCAGAGTTGAAAGCCAGGTGGGGGATTCCCGGTTATGTCAACATGCGACCGGCGGTAGGAAACGACATATTTCATTTTGACCGTCCTGGGTACTGCGTATTTTACGCCTACCCCTTTCTTATTGGATACACACTTCCTCTCCATCTCCTGGTGGTAGACTTCTGCCATTTTTATGAGGTATGCCCCGCCCAACATTCGTCGTACCTGTACAAGTTGTTCCTTATGTTGCTCAAGTTTGCGGAACTCACCGGTCGTGAGGTCACCCTGGATCACATGCTCAATATCTTCGCCCCTCAGCTTATCCGCGGCACGATGCTTCACATGCGTCCTCGGGGGTCGAAGAGTCTGGTAGTGAAAATGGACGACAGGTCTAACCATCGTTTCTATGAGAATTATTTCTATGTGCGGACTGAGCACATTATGGCAGATCCAACGGGGTTCCCTAAGAAATAGAACTTTGCACGTAAGTCTTATGCTTTTGGTCGGAGATATATCCGATAATTTTTCGTTACAGTACTAAACCCTGTTATGCCTTTGCAGCCGAGAAATTGCCTCCTCCATCTATCGAAGGCATCTGCGAGTGGGTGAGCGCCATCCTTCCCCATACAGTTGGGGTTCGCACCTGGTCAGCCTTTATGAAAAATTTGGATGTAGGCCCCTTACAGGTGAGATGTCGTTTCTGTTTGTTACTTTTCCTCTCTTTTTACTTAGTTTATTATATGCTATTTGTCTATGCTAGGGAGAGTGCGGAGAGCGAGGGCTCCTACATTGGCTTTTCGTCAGCCGACATTGACTGCTCGCCTTATTGTAGCACCTGCCGTTCGGCCTTCGTCGAGGGCTGATTCGGTCGAGTTGGCAGTTGCAGTTATTCTCCCGGAGGCCACTTCTCATGTTGAAGTTCCGACTCGTGTTTCTCGTCAGATGGGTGAGTCTCCCCGCGCTGAGAAAGAAGAAGGGTCGTCTAAGAGGCGGCGAGTGGAATTCGAGACAGCCCCTTCGACTGTAATTCACCTGGACGACTCTCCCCTGACAGGATCTGTGGGGGGTTGATATCACTCCGCCCGTAGAGATATAGATAGCCGTTGCATCTGCCCCGTCGACAGAAATTCTTGTTGTTGTTGTTGATCAGCAACCTATCGCAATGGGGGGCTAGATGTCTAAGGCTATCGTTGTAGTTTTGGACGTACCCTCATCCTCCGTACCTGGTCGTGCTTTGTCCTCAGCTACTGAAAGAGGAAAGGGCATTGTGGTTGATGATTATGAATTCGAGTTGGACCTCGATCCTGATGATGTTAGGATGTTTGAGGAAGGTATTACCCACTCGGGGGTTTGTGTAGGAGGGCCGGCCCGTATCCTTGAAATTCCTTCAGACGTTAATCTCTTGGGGGACATGGAGGATCTGGTGCCACAGTTCGACCTTCTGTGTTCTGCTGCCATGAACGAGGCTCTCCGAAATGTTCTTGATGTCGATTTGATGAATGATGTGGTTGTTATGGGTTTGAGGGTAAGTTGCCCTTTTCTTTTATACTTCTCCTATTTTTCTTGTTGGTATGGTTTTAACCCACATTTTCGTTTTTCAGACTTACATGGTGGAAGTGGAGAGTATGCGCAGGGCCGACATTCGGGCTAAGCTTTTCTTGAAGATGTTGGAAAAGTATCGACGCTATTGCGACAAGTGTCGTGAGATGCACGGGCGATTGAGGGAGAATCCTAGTGCTCAATCCCTCGGCGAGGAATTGGAGAAGAGAGATCAGCAGTTGATGGAGGCCATTCGTAGGAACAGTGTGCTCGAAGAGCAGCTTCGCGCGAAGGATGAAGAGCTCGAGTTGGGAAAGGGAGTGGCTGTAGAGTGTGATTATCTGTAGGGGAGGTTGAGGTCAATGTAGGCCGAAATGGACCAGAACCTTATCAAAGTCGAGGCGATGAGTGCAGAGTGGATGGGAAAGATGGCCGAGTTGGAGAGAAAGGTCGTCGGGTTGGAGAGTATCGAGAGTGCTTGGTCTGCAGCTTCAGCAAGGGCGGAGACACTGGAGAACACTATCCGCGTCCTTCAATCTGAGCAGGTGTCGGAGAGAGCAACAGCAACGCTGATGGAGGCGAGGCTTGAGGAGCGCATTGATGAGATCAATCGGGAAGCTTCGACCTTAGAAGATCGGGTCGTCGCTCTTGAGGCTAAAAAGGAGCGATTGTTAGCCCGGATTGAGTCTTCCTTCGCCGTTGTTCCCTGCCGCCTACACGAGCTTTGGGTTTATGTTGAAGCTCAGTGGGATATATACAAGAATCTGTGGGAGGCGGGCAATATTACTGAGGCCTCATATGAAGAAGCACGAGCAAAGGCGCGGGAGGCCCGTGTCAATTGTGGTTATGACTCTGCGACTCCGGAGGCCGAAGAGGGCGCAGATGATGAGGGAGAGCTTCCTAGAGATGATGGTGGCGGTGATGATGCTGAGTGAAAGAATGTTGTCTTAGTTTGTTTTCTTTTTTTATATTCATCGTCGATTGTCATTGTTCCTTTCTTTTTGTTTTTATTGTTGGCTTGGGCCGTATGTAATCTGCGACTGTTGGCGCGGTGACCTTGTATCAAGAAGAATTTTTTCGTTATTATCTGCCTCATGCATTATCTTTGTTTTTTCTTTTTTGTGACTTTGGCGCGGGATGGATTCCCGTATGACGAGTCCCGGTCTTTTCTTCCTTTTTGTTTACTGAAGGCCCTTGGCCTTAGATATATTTCGGACTTTTCCCTTTGGCGATGGCTCGTAGCCTTGAGGGTTTGATTTCGAACTTAGCGAAATAGCAACCTGTCGAGGTTCGATCGAGGTCGAATTCTTCTTTTTGACGAAGGCCCTTGGCCTTAAAGAGTGTTATTTTGAACTTATTGAAATAATAACTCGTCGTCATTCAATCGAGATCGAACTCTTCTTTTTGGCGAAGGCCCCTAGCTTAAAGGGTGTGATTTTGAACTTATCGAAATAGTAACCTGTCGTCGTTCGATCGAGGTCGAACTCTTATTTTTGGTGAAGGCCCCTAGCCTTAAAGGGTGTTTTTTCGAACTTATCAAAATAGTAGCCCGTCGTCATTTGATCGAGGTCGAACTCTTCTTTTTGGCGAAAGCCCCTGGCCTTAAAGGGTGTTATTTCGAACTTATCGAAATAGTAGCCCGTCGTCGTTCGATCGAGGTCAAACTCTTCTTTTTGGTGAAAGCCCCTGGCCTTAAAGGGTGTTATTTCGAACTTATCGAAATAGTAACCCGTCGTCATTCGATTGAGGTCGAACTCTTATTTTTGGTGAAGGCCCTTGCCCTTAAAGGGTGTTATTTTGAACTTATCGAAATAGTGACCCGTCATTGTTCGATCGAGGTCGAACTCTTCTTTTTGGCGAAGGCCCCTGGACTTAAAGGGTGTTATTTCGAACTTATCAAAATAGTAGCCCGTCGTCGTTCGATCGAGGTCGAACTCTTCTTTTTGACGAAGGCCCCTGGCCTTAAAGGGTGTTATTTAGAACTTAACGAAATAGTAGCATGTCGTCGTTCGATCGAGGTCGAACTCTTCTTTTTGGCGAAGGCCCTTGGCCTTAAAGGGTGTGATTTCGAACTTATCGAAATAGCAACCCGTCGTCGTTCGATCGAGGTCGAACTCTTCTTTTTGGCAAAGGCCTCTGGCCTTAAAGGGTGTTATTTTGAACTTATCAAAATAGTAGCCCGTCGTCGTTCGATCGAGGTTGACCTCTTCTTTTTGGCCAAGGCCCTTGGCCTTAAAGGGTGTTATTAAGAATTTATCGAAATAGTAACCCGTCGTCATTCGATCGAGGCCGAACTCTTCTTTTTGGCGAAGGCTTTTGGTCTTAAAGGGTGTTATTTCGAACTTATCGAAATAGTAGCCCGTCATCGTTCGATTGAGGTCGAACTCTTCTTTTTGGCGAAGGCCTCTGGCCTTAAAGGGTGTTATTTCGAACTTATCGAAATAGTAGCCCGTCGTCGTTCGATCGAGGTCGAACTCTTCTTTTTGGTGAATGCCCTTGGCCTTAATGGGTATTATTTCGAACTTATCGAAATAGTAGCCTGTCGTGGTTCGATCAAGGTCGAACTCTTCTTTTTGGCGAAGGCCCTTGGCCTTAAAGAGTATTATTTTTAACTTATAGAAATAGTAACCCATCGTCATTCGATCGAGGTCAAACTCTTCTTTTTGGCGAAGGTCCCTGGCCTTAAAGGGTATGATTTCGAACTTATCGAAATAGTGACCCGTCGTCGTTCGATCGAGGTCGAACTCTTCTTTTTGGCGAAGTCCCCTGGCCTTAAAGAGTGTTATTTCGAACTTATCGAAATAGTAGCTTGTCGTCGTTCGATCGAGGTCGAACTCTTCTTTTTGGCGAAGGCCTCTGGCCTTAAAGGGTATTAGTTCGAACTTATCAAAATAGTAGCCCATCGTCGTTCGATCGAGGTCGAACTCTTCTTTTTGGCGAAGGCCCTTGGCCTTAAAGGGTGTGATTTCGAACTTATCAAAATAGTAACCTGTCATCGTTCGATCGAGGTCGAACTCTTCTTTTTGGTGAAGGCCCTTGGACTTAAAGGGTGTTATTTCGAACTTATAGAAATAGTAGCCCGTCGTCGTTCGATCGAGGTCGAACTCTTCTTTTTGGCGAAGGCCCTTGGCTTTAAAGGGTGTTATTTCAAACTTATCGAAATAGTAGCCCGTCGTCAGTCCCAGTTTTTGGTGAATCAGACATCTTCTGGGGTAGTCCCAGTTCGTTTGACATTGTTTGCATCAGAGGGTGCAACGTCGGAGAGTACAAAACGTTGCTGTTTTGCTTAGGTTCGTTCTGCGCACACATCATAGTTTCCTTGTCTGACTCCTACCTTCCGGCTTGGAGGTGTCACCGACGAGTAGTATTTCGGTTGTTTTGTAGTAGTTTCTCGTTCTTTAATTGAGATGTTTCTTTACTCACTCGCCCACGCGACATTTGTGTTCCTGCTTGAGCAAAGAGTAGAAGGTGAGTTAAAATGATACTTTCCTTACCCCCATCCGGTAGTGCGATGAAGGAGAGTAGGTTTGTAACGTTGTTCGTTTTGTTTTGTATTTCTATGGTTGATGGGGCGAGGATTTCTAAATTCGGTGACTCTACTCAGTTCTCCTTCCCCTACTGTGCTGCGCCTTTGTCCCACGTGGGTTGAGTTTTGCCTTAGCGCTCTTTTCGGTGGGTAATCGTGTTTCTTGTCTTTGATTTGAGAGAGACTAGGAAATTTCACTAAGAAATCTCCACATATGGCGCCAAATTGTTTGACTCAAAAGATATCGAAATCTTTTTGAATAAATCAATCAAAGAAAATGAAGGGGTAAATCTTAGTCAAACATAATAGATTTTAGATCAATGAGCTAACATAATAGATAGTATATAAGATGAAGTAGATGTAATCGATCTTATTGAAATTCTTCATTGTAGCTCCCATCAATCAATGGGAGAGGTAATTTTACATGTTTTTCTGTAGATTACTGCTTTCCTATGAAGATTACAAGAAGAGAACTTAGGGGAGAGAATGGGAAGGAAAAAGCCCCTCCTATCGAGGGTTTTTCCCTACTATATATAGTCAAGGCACCCTTGCCATTTACTTGGTCTGACGCTCTCTCGCACCAAGTGTGCCTTGGTCGTTCTTTAGACATTGCTCCTTCTGACTCGACGAGTGTCGAGAATGGGATGTAGAGTGGGCCATGTTGTCTTTACTGCCCTGTCACTTGGGTGAGACGTTGGTCAGCTTGGCCATGACGGTCAGATTTTGACCAATACAATATGTATATTCAGATTCAGAGGTTTTAATCTTAATATACATATTAATATTCAAATATATATTCAGATTTAGATCTTAATCTTAATAAAAACTTATGAGGCCCAAGTTCAGATAATGAGTCTGAATAGGTTTGGATTATTCAGATCTCGAACCGAGTCTTAACATTGTTAAATGATTATTCAAAGATTCTTATTGAGGACCTTTCACTATCACTTCTACTGCATATTATTATCTCCGGCCACTACCCTATCGCTACTACAAGCCACTACCACTAACCCATTGTCGTCGTCGCAAGTCACTATATATTACCAACCACCTCTACCATTACCGTCAACCACCACCTCGAACCATTGCCATTAACATCCTCCATCATCATAATTGCTATCATATGGTATTAAGAAAATAAAAAAATAACAACAACCCAATATAATTCCACTTAGTGAGGTCTGGGGAAGGTAGTGGGTGCGCAGACCTTACCCCTACCCTGGGATAGAGAGGTTGTTTCCAATAAACTCTCGGCATCCTTCTCTCCAAGAACTTCTCACCTTGCTCTTGGGGAGACTCGAACTCACAACCTTTTGATTGAAAGTGGGGGTTGCTTACCATCAGAGCAACCCCTCTTGTCATTAACATCATCTATATTAAGAAAATAAATAATTTAATTATTTAGTTTTCAAATCTAAATATAATCTTTTAATATTTAGATGTGTATTCAAATTCAAATTTATTCTTCCAGAAAAAAAAAGCATCCCCTTAGTTATCTCAACTCCTATATTCTTCTTTCTCTAGTTCTATTTCTTGTTTTGATCATCAATCGAGTGTCATTAGTCATAGCTGATCCGTATCACAACGTGGTCGGCTGACTTCTATCCTCTGTCAATTGCTTAATCCTTATCAAGTTGTTCTTCAATTCGTGAGAAGTTAGTTATTCGTTTGTTCCTCCAGTTGTAAACGTTATTTTGGCTTTGATCAATATGGAAGTAACATTTTCAAGCAGTGGTAATTTGAGCTCTGACTGCTTTCCGAGCATAATTTCATGGACTTGGATACTTTCTTAATTCAGTAAGCTCAAAGACTCAAAGTTGTTTTAAGCCAACACATGCCGTAACGTCCAAATTAAAATGGTTGACTTGACTGAATATCTACATTAAGTGACGAATATATTTACAGATTTATTATAAGCTTAGTGACTTTAGCTCGAATCTTTTATATATATATATATATATATATACGATAAAATTCCCAACTCAAACCCACAATATTCATATTCTGGGTCTGCCTTGCTAGAGTTTGTCCATCGATTCAACTAAACTGGTCTTTCGACTAGGCTGAACTAGTCCTTCAACCCAATTTTCTAATTTTTGGTGTTAACAAATTAAATAATGTTCTACACTTTCACTAGTTCTGTCCCATAAATGAACAAGAAGAAAAAAGTATGTAGATTATTTTCTCTCATTTCCCTCCCTTAAGGGTCTGCACTGTACAACTTTGAAACTTCAATATAAATATTGAACTTTGAAGCACGATTTGCGGGCGACTCCAAAGACTTGGCAGCAATAGATAACGTTTCTTCTTTTTTCTGTCATAAAACTTTCCAGAATTGGCAAGTGGGTAAATTTCCCTAAATGTCAAAAACTTAGTGAACGTGGGGGCCACCTGTCCATGTGCGTAATACGTCAGAAAAAGGCCGCGGCCATCTTTCTACTATGTGTTTTGCTGATGATGATGCCACGTGGGAGGGACCCCAAACCTCACAAAGAAGGAATGAAAAGGTCAAATATAGACTCAATATGCTTTCTAATTTTTCGAAATATCCTTTTCCTTTTAGAATATATACTAGTCTTCCCTTTATTTTTTTATCGTTCATTTGATTAAACACGAAACTAGAAGAATGATATATTATAGTATAATTATTATAAGTTTGTAGGTTGACTCTTAAGAAATTTATATTATGCAGTACTATTTTGAGACGATCAAAATACAAAAAGAAGGCGACATGTATATGGGACATAGAATTTTTACCTATAGGCCAAAGAACACCAAAATTGACTGTTTGATAGTCAACTTAGCTCATTTATCAAACGATTGGAAATACTAAAATACTTCTTGATAAAATTTTGTTATTAGAAAAATATGTAAAAACATTTCACTACTATATACAAACGTTTACGTTTCAAAAATAAGTTAAAGCGTTCCTTAGGTATCATAAAATTTGGCTTCAGAGACAGATAACAAACATTTTAATTTAGGTGTGGGAGTATCTATATCATAAGAACCAAAATAATTCAAACTTTATAATTGTATAGGTCCAAATTTGGACGACCACGACCACTGTTGAGTACGGCGAGGAACGAGGTCCTCACGATGTAACACTTTTTGGTCGTTATAAAGGGTGACGACCGACAGTGGTTATCGAGCGTACGGCGACTGCAGCAATGTAAGCGTAGCAGAAGACAATAGGAATATGCTTTTCGAATATTCCTTATGTTACACCTTTTTAGGGTTTAAAAGGGGATTGTCCCTTGTAAATAGGGGGAGAACATTTTGTAGAAGGGGATCGAAAAGTGAATACAAAAAAAACATTGCTTACTACAGTTCTGAGATCCATATATCATCCTTTATCTTGGTTAATCGCATTCATTACAATATTTTTTCTACATTTGAAGTTATCACATTTATGTTACTCAGTTGGTTCCGACATACTAGGAAGCATTATTCACCTTGTTCATCTCTTGCATCATTCAATCTATATTTTATTATACTTGGCTGAGATTTACCACTTCATCTTCTTTAATTGATTTAATCGAAAAGGTTTCAATATCTTTTGGTCAAACAATTTGGCGTCGTCTGTGGGGATTTCTTTAGCTAAGATTTTAGTTTCATCTAGACTCTTGAAAGGGATAATCACCTCTTCCTAGCTTTGCACAAACTAACAATGGCAGGGAAAGGAGATGCAAGGCAAAAAGCAATAGTAGGCGTCACCACCAACCTTCTGAACACCATCAACAAAGACAGCAGGAAAGATAACAAAAACGGGACACCGAACACCACATCTAGGGGAGACGCTTCACCTCCCCTGCACGAAAACGTAACTGCTTCCCGCGAGAAGAAAGCTTCCACATCTACAACAGGAGAGGCACCACCGGCAGTAAGAAGAGTGCTGGAAGAATGGCTAACCAGTACTATGAACAACATACTTGATAAAACCGTCCAAAAGGATAACAGGAATGTTACACATGCAGATGTTGCGATAAACGCTGATGAACAAGATGCCCCCGTACAGGTAACAACCCATGCCGCTAATGACGCAGGTAATAATACGCTTGCAGCCGTTTTAAAGAAAATGGAGGAGATGGAAAATGAGAATAAGATACTCCGTGACCAAATGAAGGAACACCAAGAGAGGGTTGACAAAATACCAGGCGCCCCAAAGTTGTTGCCGAAACGGGATGTTGTTCGATTCATCAAGCAACCATACAATGAAGAAGCGGCCCCCTACGCTATTCCAAAGACCTTCAAAATGCCGCCCTACCTAAAGATATATGATGGTACTACCGATCCAGAAGATCATATCATCGACTACGCCACAGCCGTAAAAGGTAACGATCTATCAAAAGAGCAGGTACCATTGGTGCTATTGAAAAAGTTCGGCGAAACCCTAACAAGGGGAGCCCTGACATGGTACTCTCAACTACTAGCACGTTTGATAGCAACGTTTGAGGAAATGGCATACAAATTCGTCACCGCCCAAGCAGGAGTTAAAAAGGCAGAGGCTAGGGTAAATGATATATTTGCCGTAAGATAGATGCACGGTGAATGACTTAAGGACTTCTTAGCTCGGTTCAACAGGGTGAGAATGAGCTTGCTAAATGTGTCAGATGGAATGGCAGTAGCAACCTTCCAGAACGGACTAAACAGGAACAGGTCGAGAGAGACCAGAAAATTGCTAAGTAGGCTCATGAAATACCCTCCAACCACTTGGGAAGAAATCCATAATGCCTACTGCGCCGAGGTAAGAGCCTACGAGGACGACCTCAACGGTCTGACCTAATGGTTGACGTCAATTCAAATTGAAGTAAGGAAAGATCGTCTCAACGACGGTCAAAGAGATCAGTCGGGGCTCCATCTGGGTCGAGAAAGGCATCATCCCTATGTCAGGACGTCTTTCCCTCCTCTACCATAGCACACGGATGCTCCTTCCCGACATATAGCGCCATATCGACATGAGAAAGGTATGCCTCCACTCCTATCTGCTCACAAATTTTGTGTTTCTCCTTCAGAAATAGTGTACACACTAGAGAAACTCGGTACAAAGGTGCAATGGCTGCAAAAGATGAGGTCCGACCCTAGTACTCGGAAGTCAAACACTTTTTGTGAATTTCACCAAGAAAGGGGTCACAAAATCGAAGATTGCATCGAACTACGATAATAGGTAGTGTGAATACTAAGTTAAGGACATCTGAAAGAATTGCTGAGCAATCGAGGACGGGCTAACTTCGCCCGCGGATGCGAACAACCCTAGGACCTCTAGAACTACCCTCTCCCGCTCGCACTATACAGATAATCATCGGTGGGGGCGATGGCGCAACAATCAGTCATGTCAAGTTCACCACCACACATAAACTCAAACTAGTGGTATGCATTCGAATCGGTTTATCGATAAATCGAATCGATTATTTGTTATCGGTTTATCAATTTATCGGTTTCAATTTCGAAATTTTCCTTATCGAGTTATTGATTTTGATTTCGATTTTGTCCTTTTGGTTATCGGTTTATTGATAAACCGATAAGATATACTAAAAAGACAATTTTTTTAACCATTATTCTATAATACCCTTTCCTTTATCCTAAGTCCCTAACCCTATTATTTCCTCTACCACATTTAAGGAATGATCATATTTAAAGCTCAAGGGAATAAAGTTCAAATTAATGGAAAACAGAATTAGCCATGATGATGTATTTATTATTTTTATACCGTTGGAGTGTTGGTGGTATACATTTGATCCCTTACTTTAGTTTCGTTGCATGTGCTTGTTGACAAAAATTTTATGTTATAAACGGTGTTCGTCTTATTTTAGCTTCTTTTTGTCTATATTAGTTAGGCATGTTTATAGTGATATACTTTCCGTGGAATCCCGCAAATTTTCTTATTGGTGTAATCGATAACTGAATCGATAAGCCCCAAAAATCGATAAATCGAAATCGAAAAAATTGAACCTTATTGAAACGATAACGATAAGCATATATACAAATCGATAATCGATAAGTAATTATCGACAAGGGTCAAAATCGAATCGATAAATCGAATGCACACCCCTAACTCAAACGGTCGATCACCCATGAACGGTATGATAACCTCGAAGATAGTATCGTCTTCGATAAGTCAGATGCCGGCGGTTTGTATTTCCCTCACTACGATGCTCTTGTTATCACTTTACGTATTGTAGATACTGATGTAAAAAGAATAATGGTAGATGACGGGAGCGACGCGTGTATTATCCATCCTCGAGTCTTCGTACAGATGAGACTCGAAGACAAAATAATACCGTTTTGCATAACGTTAACAGGTTTTAATAATGCAATCGAGCGAACTTTTGGAGAGATAGGGCTACTCGTCCTAGCTAGAGGAGTCACCCTGGAAATAACGTCTCACGCTATAAACCAAGAAACGACCTACAACTCTATCATAGGGCGTCCATGGATACATGCCATGCGAGCGGTCCCATCCAGTCTCTATTAAGTGATCAAGTTTCCTACTCCATAGGGAGTATTCAGCATCTGAGGCGAGCACCGCACCGCACAAGAATGTTATTGCATTGCCGAGGACTTCTCCCACACCCAATAAATTAAAAGGGCAAATGCGGAGGCATAACAATCAGCGATGTCGGGAGTCAAACTTGACGTGCGGACAGACGTTATCAAGGACCCCGACATCGTGGAAGCATCTGAGTCGATGATAGAGAATCTTGATCCCGTCCTACTAGACGGAAACAACAGCACAAAAAAGGCTTATATCGGGCACAACCTCTCGAAACCTGGTAAGTTTCATAAATTCTTGACTAACCGTGCCGATCTGTTTGCCTTCTCCCATGCAGATATGCCAGGTATCCCAAAGGATATCGCCATACACAAACTAAATGTCTATCCCCTATACCCGCCAGTACGGCAAATAAAAAGGAAGTTCAATGTCGCAATCAACGAAGCCGTCAGCAAAGAAGTCGATAAGCTGCTCGAAAATGGCTCCGTCTGAGAGTCAAAATAACCCAGTGGGTCGCCAATGCGATTATGGTAAAAAAGAAAAACAGAAAGTGGTGGATGTACGTAGATTTCACGGACCTAAACAAGGCATGACCAAAAGATTCCTTTCCGCTGCCACACATCGACCAGCTCATCGATGCAATTGCAGGACAGGAGTTGCTGAGCTTCTTAGATGCCTACTCGGGTTACAACCAGATCCTCATGGAAGAAGAAGACCAGGATAAAACCACTTTCATCACTCACCAAGGAACATAATGCTATAAGGTCATGTCGTTCGGACTAAAGAATGCAAGGGCGACGTACCAGAGGTTAGTCACCAAGATGTTCAAAGACCAACTCAGTAGAACAATGGAAGTCTATATCGACGACATGTTAGTTAAGTCGAAAAGGAAAGAAGATCATATCGATAATTTGAAGGAAGCCTTTGATATATTGAGACGGTACGACATGAAACTAAACCCCGAAAAATGCGCTTTCAGTGTGACCTAGGGTTAGTTCCTCGGTTTCTTGGTATCACAAAGAGGCATCGAGGTCAACCCAGATCAGATTAAGGCCATCGAAGGAATACACGAAACATTGACCAGCAAAAAACAGGTACAAATATTGACAGGATGTATAGCCTCCCTATCGAGGTTCATCTCACGGTCATCGTATAGATGTCATAAGTTTTTCAATGTATTAAGGAAAGACAACGGACTTCAATGGAATTCAGAATGTGTCGACGCCATAAGAAAACTGAAAACATACTTGTCTTCACCACCCTTACTCGCTATGGCAAATCCAGGCGAGTGCCTCCTAGTCTACCTAGTTGTATCCGAAGTCGCGGTAAGTGCAGTTCTAGTTCGAGAAAACAAAGTTACCCAATCTCCAATTTACTATATCAGCAAAACCTTGATCGACGCCGAAACAAGGTACCCCCACCTTGAAAAACTGGCTCTAGCATTAGTCATAGCTTCACGAAAGATTAGACCATATTTTCAGTGCCACCCCATAAAGGTGGTGACAACCTTTCCTCTCAGGAGCATCCTGCACAAATCCGAATTATCGGGTGGGTTGGCCAAATGGGCCATAGAATTGAGCGAGCACGATATAACATATCAATCGTGAACTGCAATAAAGTTGAAAGTGCTTACCGATTCGTCGTCGACTTCTGTGTAGAGATACTGCTCGAAGTCGAGAAAGAAGCACTTAGCACTTCACCTGAACGACCCGACCTTTGGGTCCTCTACACCGACAACACGTCCAACGCGTCGGGATCGGGATTAGGACTCGTACTCGAAGTCCCAATGGGAAAAGTAATTCACCAATCTATACGATGCCCTGAAATGACTAACAATGAGGACGAGTATGAGGCCGTAATTGCAGGACTGAAATTGGCCCTCAAGTATGGTGCTCGGTGAGTCGTCCTCCGCTGCGACTCTCAACTTGTGGTAAACCAAGTTACTGGGACTTTCCAGGTTAAGGAGCAGAGGTTGCAGAAGCTGCTACCAAAATTTGACGAATGTTGACTCGACTAAATACCCCGAGCACAAAACATCGAAGCAGACGGTCTCGCCAAGCTGGCAGCAACAACTAAAAATATTACCAAGGAGAACATGGTCATCCTCCTCCACTCATCAATAGACCAAGTCGAGGTACATTCTACAAATTTAACTTGGGACTGGCGTAATCGCGTCATATCATATCTGCAAGAGGGAACACTCCCACAAGATAAAAAAGAATCCAAAAAGCTCCGAATACAAGCGGCCAGATACAGCCTCATAAACCACGACTTTTACAAAAGGACGTTCGGCGGCCCTTTAGCCAAATGCCTCGGACCAAATTAGACAAGGCGTGAGCTCGAAGAGGTACACGAAGGTCACTGCGATGCCCATACAGGAAACTAGGCCCTCGTTAGATGTCTTATTAATGCAGGATACTACTGGCCCACTATGAAAAAAGGGCATCGGATTACGTCAAGAAATGTGAGCAATGCCAGAAATACGCCCCTATGATTCACCAGGCGGGGGAACTCCTGCATTCCGTCACTTCTCCATGGCCGTTTATAAAATGGGGGATGGATATTGTTGGACCCATCCCAGCAGGGCGAGGTAAGATATGCTTCCTTTTGGTTTTAACTGATTACTTTTCCTAATGGGTGGAAGCAGGTGCGTTCGCTCAAATACGCAAAGAAGAAGTCATCGCGTTCATCTGGAAAAACATCATATGCCGCTTCGGCATCCCCAAAGAAATCAGTTCCGACAACGGACCCCAATTCATCGGGAAAAAGACGACTGAGTTCTTTGAAAAATGGCACATCAAGCGGATACTCTCCACGCCATATCACCCTACTGGCAACGGTCAAGCGAAATCCTCCAATAAAACAATATTAAACATATTAAAGAAAAAGCTCGAGGATGCCAAAGGGCTATGGCCGAAACTGCTACCAGAGGTATTATGGGCCTACCGCACAACGCCAAAAACCAGCACGGGTGAGACGTCGTATTCACTGGTCTACAGCACTGACGCGGTCATACCTGTTGAGATTGGGGAACCTAGCTTGAGATACTCCAATGAGAGTGGACCAAGCAACAATGAAAGCAGATTACAAGACCTGGATGAGGTTGAAGAACGAAGGGATATGGCATACATAAGGATGGTGCCCCAAAAACAACAAGCAAAAAGGTACTATAATAAGAAGGCAAAAGTACAACCACTCAGAGTCGGGGACTACGTCCTAAAAGCCAAAACACAAGCAGCGAAAGACCCGAATGAAGGGAAATTGGGAACAAACTGAGATGGGCCATATAAAATCACAACAGCAGCAAGCAAAGGAGCGTTCCAATTAGAAACAATGGATGGAAAACTACTACAAAATAACTGGAATGTCGCCCACCTCAAGTACTTCCACTTCTGAAAAGAGACGCCGCCCAAGTCGTACTCTTTTTCCCTCGCTCGAGTTTTGTCCCAATCGGGTTTTCTCGGGTAGGTTTTTAATGAGGCGATGAGGGTGACTTCTCGAGGTTCGAAGTACTGTTCATTGCCCCGCCTACCGATTACATCTCCAGGCCGAGCAATAAATGGACTAGATATAAAGAATCTCCATTGTATGTACGAAATCGACATGTACCGCCATTGTACGAGAGAAGTTGACATGTATCTCCGACATATGAATAAAATCACTCCATTATGTATACGAAATCAACACGCGTCTCTAATGTATGAATAAAATCGGCATATACGACACTTGGGCAAATAAAATAGAATGCCATCCTCACGACGGGATACTACTTCGACACCAGGTCGAAAGTAACATCCCCATGGCTAAGGCCATCATCAAAGAGAAGAGTTCGACTTCAAACAAACAACGGCGGGATACTACTTCGGCACCAGCTCGAAAGTAACATCCCAATGGCTAAGGCCATCATCAAAGATAAGAGTTAGACTTCACTCGAACCACGACGGGATACTACTTCGGCACCAGGTCGAAAGTAACATCCTCATGGCTAAGGCCATTATCAAAGAGAAGAGTTCGACTTCACTCGAACCACGACGAGATACTACTTCGGCACTATGTCGAAAGTAACATCCCCATGGCTAAGGCCATCATCAAAGAGAAGAGTTTGACTTCACTCGAACAACGACAGGATACTACTTTGGCACCAGCTCGAAAGTTATATCCCCATATCTAAGGCCATCGTCAAAGAAAAGAGTTCGATTTCACTCGAACCACGATGGGATACTACTTTGATACTAGCTCGAAAGTAACATCCCAATGGCTAAGGCCATCATCGAAGGAAAGAGTTCGACATTGGTAAATTACAACGGGATACTACTTCGGCACCAGCTTGAAAGTAATACCCTTATGACCAAGGTTGTTGCTAATGAAAAGAGTTCAATTAAACTCAACACAACAGGTTTAACATTTCAATAAAGATTCGGAATAACATGACTGCGGCAGAAGTCATCGTCAGACAAACCGGAAAAAGGAAACAACTCAGAGGTACACGACCAAAATAATTTTTATTATAGCAAATATATTACAAGTATTTGTTTTTACAAAGGGCTCAAAGATGCCCTCACAAAAATGGCTAAGCAAAAGTAAATACAACCGAATACTACGCCACATCATTCCCTGTGGCATACACCTCCTTGTACCAAGAATCGGAGGCAAGTTTGTCCGCATTACTAGAATCAATATCATCCCTGCCAGGCGTGATGGGGTCATACCCGCATGCATCACGAGCTGCATGGGCCTTGGCGCGCACATCCCGAAGCTCTGACTCATACGCCCTCCCGTCAATATAAAGAGCCGTATATACATCAAGCCGGGCTTCACCATGAACCCATAACTCATACAAATAGCGAGGCACGACAAGATCAACTATGAGATGTAGAGGGCTGCGAATGACGTTGCACTCCTCCATTTTTAAAGAAGCTACATGCTCATTTAACGCGGGCAATTCCACCTCCAAACCTTGAATACGCCCCTCAAGTCCCGCTACCTTATGCGCAGATGCCTTCGACTCCTTGTCCCGCTCCAATCTACAAACACGGAGGGCGTCTTCTAAAGCCGCTGCCTCAGAGACGGCTGTTGCTATGTCCCTTCCGACATGGGCCAATCTATTAGCAGTTGCGCTCAATTCACTCTTAAGGTCAACGACCTCCGCTGCCTTCTTGTTTAGTTCGGCGGTTAAATTGGCACCTTTGCTTGGAGGTCGGCATTTTCAGCCATCACTCCCTTATTCAGCTCAAGCTCATCTTCCCTTACCTTAAGGGCCGCCTCAAGCTCACTACAATGGGCAACGGCCTTCATAAGGTCCTCGTCTTGCTCTTTCAATTCCTTGACCTTATGCGCCAATTGATCCTTCCTCTATTTAAGCCCATCGCGAAACAGCTGAAAGTCGTGATCTTGAGTGAAAATGTTGGCCATCGCATGATGCTTGGTGCGGTATTCTTGGTACTTGAAGGACATCTTCCCATAGATGATCGTCCTCCTCCTTTCCCGACACTCATGATCGATCTCCATAATGAATGTCTGATATGAGAAACAAAGTTAAAACAAAAGGATGGTCCAAGAATAGTAAAATAGATCCAACGACGAAAAGAAAAGAGAGGCATTTACCCGTAGAGCCATGTCGGAAACGCTCTATGACAACTCCATATCACTCATCGCTTTAAGTGCCTCATTCTCAGGAGCAACACACAAAGGGGCAAAAACAGACGCCACCTGATCATAGTTCGACAGCAAGTTATAGTCCCCAGGGACGACTATGTGTCGATCAGAACCCTCCGCTCTGACCTCTACGCGAGTGTGACGCTCCAAAAATTCGGGAACATCCCCTGGTATCAATGGCCACGTCTTTCTTGAGCTCTACCCACCTCTTTTTTCTCAACGAAGGTTCGTCCCTATTAGAGGACTCATCCACGAGATGATAGACCGGTAAAGAGGAGATCTCTTCCCTCACGACTATATCCCGAGAGGGGTCTCTCACCTGTACCAGCTGAGCACGACCCTCTCGGACAGACTCCTCCAAAGTAAACTACATTCCCGCCGAGGAGATGGCCTAGCAAAACGCAAGGACTGGGGCCCGCCGCCTAGAAGTTCCACGACCGCTCATCACAAAGAATCGTATCAATGGACAGTGGCAAACAGCCGAAGAGCGGTACAAAGGAAAACACTTACCAGATGAGACGTTCGGCCAAAAACGTTTCACAAAAGCGGGCCAGTCTCGAGTCTCCACTGCGTGATGTAGTAAACGGGCTACCCAGTCCCTTATACAAGCAATGGGATGGGGTGTATGCCCCACAACTGCAAAATAAATTCGCAAACAAATATCAAGTCGAATAATAAACAAAAAAGAGAGAGCAAACGAGTTGCGACACCTACGATTATTATTGCACCGCTCGGGGAAGCCAGCAGGATCCGACACAATGTGTTCAGTTCTGACAAAGAAATACTTGTGCCAAAATTTACGGCTTGCCTGGTCATCAGTTCCGACCACCAGCCCTTTGGTCCCACGGGGCCTCAAATGCAACATAGTACCCATGTGAGAACTAGGGGAAAACAAGTGTAAAAGGCGGTGAATGTCAACTTCGCACCCTGCCAACTTCGCGTACTTTGTCAACACCAGAAATATTTTGTACATGTACGGAGAAAGCTGCGCCGAGCAAACCTGAAAAACTCGATAGAATTCTTCTGTTAACGGGAGAAGGGGAAGGAATGACCAATCACAAAGGGATATTCATAAAAAAGTGCAATACCCCGGTCTATGGACTTCCACGAAGTCCCTCCCCGCCGGAACCATCTCGACATGAGAGGGAATGTTGTACTTAGTACGGAGGGCATCTATATGGGCCTGCTTAGTTTCAGATACCATCCGGAGTGAGAGGAGCAGGTTCTTTTAGGAAGTCGCTTCGAGACATGGGGTGTCTCGGCAGTAACTCATCCACGGTGGGAAAACTGTCCCCTTCCTCCACCGTCATGACCTCGCCACCAGAAAGAGATGCCATGAATAATGGGGTGGCGTCAAAACCCCCCTCACGTGACCGATGTGTTCTAGGCATGACTATAGTAGAAGGTATGTTAGTAAAAGAAAAAAGAGTCAAGAACGGTGAACGGAAGAGAGGAAGCAAAGAACTCGCAAGAACAAAGCTGAAGATATGAGAGGGAATAACCAAAGAAGAAATGGCCAAAAGTTTTTGAATAAACAAACCCTTCACCTATTTATAGGTTTGGGTAACGCCAGAATCGAAGCGAAAGGCTGCCAATGGCACCAAAACCGAAGCGAAAAATCATCAAACTGTCTCGAGAAGAAGCGTAATGATGACGCACGTGGAAATAACGTCATTTCCCCAATAAAACACACTGCCCAGGGTATTGTGAAGCGCATTACTCTTCCGTTATTGGCCAAACCGTCATGATTCGCAAGCCAAATTTCTCCGCAGGTATAGGTGACGTCCGCTTATCAAGGACGCACCGGGCTGCGACCTCGACAAGTGGAGGGACTAACTGTATAGGTCCAAATTTGGACGACCACGACCACTATTGAGTACGGCGAGGAACGAGGTCCTCACGATGTAGCACCCTTTGGTCGTTATAAAGGGTGACGACCGACAGTGGTTAGCGAGCGTACGACGTCTGCAACAATGTAAGCGTAGCAGGAGACAGTAGGAATATGCTATTTGAATATTCCTTATGTTACACCTTTTTCGGGTTTAAAAGGGGATTGTCCCTTATAAATAGGGGGAGAACATTTTGTCGAAGAGGATCGAGAAATGAATACAAAAAAAAGAGACAACATTCAGAGGCGGATCCAGGATTTAAATTCTATGTGTTCAATTTTTAAGATTTTTAACATTGAACCCATTATATATTTAAAGTTATGGGTTCAAATTTATTATTTTTGCAATTTTAATGAATTTTTACACATAAATTTCTACTCCGCGTCGAAAGTTATGGGTTCAATTGAACTCGTAACTCTCACACTGGATCTGCCTCTAATAACATTGTTTACTACAGTTCTGAGATCCATATATCATCTTTTATCTTGGTTAATCGCATTCATTACAATATTTTTTCAACATTTGAAGTCACATTTACGCTAATCATTTGATTCCGACATACTAGGAAGCATTATTCACCTTGTTCATCTCTTGCATCATTCAATCTAGATTTTATTATACTTGGCTGAGATTTAACACTTCATCTTCCTTAATTGATTTAATCGAAAAGATTTCAATATCTTTTGGTCAACAATATTGTGTAAGTTTAAATTAATATGTCAAATTTTTTGTCCCCTCAACTACAAACATACACTAAAGTTTGCATTATGAAGAAGCTTACGGCTAAATTGGAGACGAATTAATTAGGCGACATGCTGTCTGTTATTGATTTATTTCAACTTCAACTTGAGATAGAGTATTTGAAGTTGAAATTTTGGTTTAACAAATATTTCAAGTGAAATAATGTATTTTGCTTACAAAAGCTCAATATCAAATGTAATTCATGTCCAACAGAATTCAACTTCCAAATATTATTTTTTCGCTACAACTTCAAATACTCATTTTTTCGAATTTTTCAACCAAATATTCTCCAAACGAGCATCAATATTTATTTTAAATATTCTTTGTCAACTTTAATTATATATGATTATTATTTGTTTCAAGCAAATATTCTCCAAACGAGTCTACTAAAGTTTTCACATACTAGGGATATCATTAGTATATCGGACACAGTAAAACTTCCCTGAAAATAAAAAGTTACCAAAGGTAACTGTAACCTTATTTTTGGTTTTTTCCTTTTAACCCCACTAATTGTATGGTCACTGTCCGCTATAAGTGGGGTTTGCGGGGTGGGTCCATGTCTGAGTAATAAGGCACCCCCCTTCCCCCTATATACAGTACAGCTGCAAAGTAGAAAGTAAATAAAACAGAGAGAGAAGGTGTATAGGATGCGTTATTAACTTTGGTTATGGCTGTGAATGACAAGTTGTAACCAATAAGGGTAAAGGAAAACCAATCCACCATGTGAAGTCCAAAGAAAGACAAGTTAATTCCTGCACTGTGACTTTTTGTATAATGAGGGGAGAGACCACAAAAGATGTTGATGTCTCAATACCAAAATGCATTCACAATTGCATGCATTGCACTACAACTGTGTTACCATTTGCATTTAAGGGTCGTTTGGTAGGATGGATTACAACAACAATCCAGTATAATCCCACGTGTGAGGCCTGTGGAGGGTAGTGTGTACGCAGATCTTACCCTTGCCCCGAAGGATAGAGAGATTGTTTTCGAAAGACCCTCGGCACGTGGAGATGAAAAAGAGGCAATGGAGTTTGGTATACTTTTTCAACATATGTATTACTACTGCAAGTATTAGTTATACAACCTAATTGATATTATCATATGTATAACTAATACATAACAAACGATAGTATTAGCCGTACTAAGACTATTAATGCATGCATTAGCATGATTAAAGATAAAATTATCCTCAAAGTCCCTTAAAGCTAGAGAATATGGAGAGCATTTTTGTAAATAACTATTTTTCTTAAAAATTATGCAATACATTTTAATTTTTAATACATCATACCAAATAGTGGATAAGAACTAATCTCTGCATAAGTAATGCTTGTATTACTAATTCATGCATTACTAATCCCCACATTACTAATACACCTTATTCAACACTTTTTTTATACACCATACCAAACGACCCCTTAGGGCAACCACCCAAGTTTCCCAACAGTAGTAAAAACTTCTTATATACAGTTATACACAGTGGTGGAGTCAGATTTTATACTAAGCGGTGTCAAAATATAAAAAAATAAATATATGAAAAGACCAATGAAATATACACATTCTAAAAAGATTACCTAATTACGCAGTATAATTTTTTGGGATAAGGTGACTCCACCAGATACCCTTTAACAATCAACGCATAATTTGAAAGATATGTCTTTGAGTGGGCGATTAACATTTATTCATCTCTAACGGCTCTTTGCATTTCAGTTCTGGCATATTATATGAATTGTTATAATGTACCAAAAGTAATTCTCAAAAAATCTCACTTGGATTTGAATTGGTCACAACTATTATTGTGCTTATGTCCCGGCGAATTCTTAACTTAAGTTTGATTATTGGTTTGATCTTTAAAGTTCTTAGACTGAACTCGTTACACTCTTGAAATATGAGTTCGAAATTTAATGTTTGAAACTTTAGTGGTTATTATGTCAGCAAGCAAAACTTGAATATGGTTCTGGACTATGAGGAGCTTGGGCTGGTTCCGGACTATAAGGGCTTGGGCCATCAAAACAAAAGTAGTAATCGGACTTGGGCCACTACCAAAAGATCATGGGGTATTATCATTTGGGATTTTTTTCCGTTCATATACACTATTTGAAACCTTATTACGAAAAATGTTCATGTTTTTATATTTACCCGACCTAAACACATTTTAGCTACTAAATATATACAATCCACCTTAAAAGGCTCTCAATCCATTATTAGTGTCTTCAATCAAGGAATTTAGTTACACCTTTTTCCTTTTTTCTCTCCTCTCTTCCCTCTTCTCTCCAGAATATTCATCGGCTAATGCATATTGGTCTTTTTGTCTCCTCAACCACCATTACCAATACCAATACAAATACTACATGGTTATCATCTACTGTTTCGGTGCCGCCTCCGTCACGAGCTTCATCTTTTGGAATTTCAATAAGCGTGAAATTACTGCTCTCTTTTCCTTTGCTCTACATTACTGGAAAGATAATTCTATTCTTTATGCGATCACAACTCTTTACGATTGAGCAAATTATTTATTCTCTAAAAGCTATTAAAAATTCATATGTTTAAGAATTTCAAATTTTCTATAGAGTCTCTTTGTATGTATCTCCACTTTAAAAAAATCATTAGGTGATTTCTTCCTATACGCCTTAGAATTGGTAACAGAGTTGCTCAGTATTTGTACTAGCTGTAAGTAGCAGTTATTAGGCGAATTAGTCGAGGTGTTCTCAATTTGACACCAACACCACCGTTATTGAAATAATAGAATCTAAGATGAATCCTCTGAATGTTAAATGCTAAGTGACCTGAATAATGTGGGGTGAATAAGAGAATTGTTGTATGTATGGGTCCAAATTCGTTCGACCACGGCTACTATCAAACACGACAAAAAATGAGGTCTTCACAGCATGACGTCCTATGGAGGACAACGACACCCGACAACGGATGAAGGACATATAACTTTTGTAGTAGCGTAGGCCTAACATGATGCATTAGGAATATACTCTCGAATATTCCCTATGATATGTCTCCTAGGTTTCAGAAGGGGGTTGTCCCTTATATATATTGGAGGGAAGTAACCTTGTGAAAGAGAGACTTTTTTCAACTAAGAACTTTCTTTGTAATACTTATTCAACATTGGTGGTGATCATTTTTTACACACTTAATCCTTCTGTTCCACGAGATTAATAGATTCTACTTACCTTGTTCACCCCTCATGTCCCTAATTCTGGAGTTTATTATACTTGGATGAGATTAACCCTTTTATCTTCTTTAATTGATTTAACAAAAAAGGATTCAATATCTTTTGGGTCATACAATTTGGCGCCGTTTGTGGGGATTTCTCTAGCTAAAGTTATAGTTTCATCCAGACTCCTGAAAGGGACAATCACTTCTTCCGAGCTTGGTACAAACCAACAATGGCAGGGAAAGTAGATGCGAGTCTAAAAGCCATAGTAGGCGTCATAACCAACCTCCTAGACACCATCAACGAAGATAGAAGAGAGGATCACAAAAATGAAACACCAAACATCATGCCCGGGTAAGAATGAGCTTGCCGAATGTGTCAGAAGGGATGGCAGTAGCAGCCTTCCAGAACGGATTAAATAGAAATGGGTCGAGGGCGACCAAAAAACTGTTAAGCATGCTCATGAAATACCCTCCAACTACTTGGGAAGAAATCCATAACACCTACTACGCCGAGGTACGAGCCGACAAGGACGATCTAAACGATCCGACCCAACGATTGATGTCACTCCAAATCGAAGCAAGGAAAGATCGTCGTAACGACGGTCGAAGAGATCAGTTGGGGCCCCGTTCCGGTCGGGAAAGGCATCAACCCTATGTCAGGACATCGATACTGCCTCCACCATGCCGCACGAATGCTCCTCCTCGACACATTGCACTATATCGATACGAGAAAGGTATGCCTCCATTTCTATCCGCTCACAATTTTTGTGTTTATCCTTTAGAAATAGTGTACGCCCTAGAGAAACTCGGCCCAAAGGTGCAATGTCCGCAAAAGATGAGGTCAGAACCGAGCACTCGAAAGTCAAGCGCTTTCTATGAATTTCACCAAGAAAGGGGTCACAAAATCGAAGATTGCATAGGATTATGACAAGAAGTAGTACGAATGCTAAACCAGGGTCACCTGAAGGAGCTGCTAAGTGATCAAGGACGGACTAACTTCGCCCGAGGACGCGAACAACCCCAAAGACCTCCAAAACCGCCTTATTCCACTTGTACCATACAGATGATCATCGGCGGGGGAGACAACACATCGATCAATCATGTCAAGTTCACCACCACACATAAACTCAAACAATCAATCACTCACGAACGGTATGATGACCTCGAAGACAGTATCAATTTTGATAAGTCAGATACCGACGGTTTCTCTTTCCCTCACTATGATGCTCTTGTTATCACTTTACGTATCGCAGATACTGATGTAAAAAGAATAATGGTAGATGATGGGTAGCGGCGCGTGTATTATCCATCCTTGAGTTCTCGTACAGATGAGACTCGAAGATAAAATAATACCACGCTGTATAACGCTAACAAGTTTTAATAATGCAGTTAAGTGGACTTCGGGGGAAATTGTGCTACCCGTCCTAGCCAGAGGAGTCACCCTGGAAATAACATTTCACGTCATGAACCAGGAAACGACTTACAACGCCTAGGGGTATGCACAGATCAGATTGGATCGGATTTAGCACATTTCGGATTCGAATTTCGGATTTTGGATTTTAGAAAATGCAATCCGATTTCGATCTGAATTATATCGGATCAGATCAGATTTTAAAGTTTGGATCGTATCGGATTTCGGATCGTATTATTATGCCTCAAAGTTGCAAACTAATATGTATATTTTCTTTGTAAAAGAGGTAATACATTAAGAAAAATTCACGTTTATGCAATTACGAGAGTACTATGATGCCAATATAGCTAAATCTAGCAATTGTAAAGGTAATAACTTGGATAAAGATATAAAGTATGTATAAACTATCCGAAATTAAAGTGTAGTATTTATACATTGCCTAATAATTTCGGATTTCAGATCGGATCACATTAAAATATACCAATCCAAAATTCGAAATTTTAATAAACACAATCCGAAATCCAAAAATGAATGGATCGGTTTGGATTTTGAATATCTAATCTGAATGAACAGCCCTAACAATGCCATCATAGGGCACCCGTGGATACACACCATGTGAGCGATCCTTTCCAGTCTCTATCAAGTGATCAAGTTTCCTACCCCATGGGGAATATTCAGCATTCGAGGGGAGCAACGCACCGCACAAAAATGCTATCACATCGCCTAAGATTGTGCACACACCCAACAACTCAAAAGAGCAAATGCGGAAGCATAGCAATCAGTGATGTCGGGAGCCAAACCTAACATGCAGACAAACGTTATCAAAGACCCCGACATTGTGGAGGCATCCGAATCAGCGATAGAAAATCTTGATCCCGTCCTACTAGACGGCAACGACAACACAAAAAAGGCTTACATCGGGCACAACCTCTCGGAACCAGGTAAATTTCATAAGTTCTTGGCTGACCATGCCGATATATTTGCCTTCTCCCATGTAGATATGCCAGGCATTCCAAAAGATATCGCCACCCACAGGTTAAACATCGATCCCCTATATTCGCCAGTGCGGTAAATGAGAAGGAAGTTCAATGCCGCAATCAACAATGCCGCCAGCGAAGAGGTCGATAAGCTACTCGCAAATGGCTCCGTCCGGGAATCGAAATATCCTCAATGGGTTGCCAATGTGGTCATGGTGAAAAAGAAAAATGGAAAATGGCGAATGTGTGTAGATTTCACGGACCTGAACAAGGCATGTCCGAAAGATTCTTTTCCATTGCCACACATCGACCAGCTCATCGCCACAACAACAGGACACAAGTTGCTAAGTTTCTTATTTGCCTATTCAGGTTATAACTAGATCCTCATAGAAGAAGAAGACCAGGAGAAAACCACTTTCATCACTCACCAAGGAACATAATGCTAAAAAGTGATGCCGTTCTGACTAAAAAATACGGGGGCGACATATCAGATATTGGTCACCAAAATGTTCAAACACCAACTTGGTAAGACAATGGAAGTCTACATCAACGATATGCTAGTTAAGCCAAAGAGGAAAGAAGATCATATCGGACATCAGAAGGAAGCCTTTGACATATTGAGACGGTACGACATGAAACTAAACCCCGAAAAATGCTCTTTTGGCGTAAACTCAGGAAAGTTCCTTGGTTTCCTAGTATCACAAAGGGGTATCGAGGTCAACCCAGAGCAGATTAAGGCCATCGAAGGAATACCCGAAACACTGACCAGCAAAAAGCAGGTACAAAAATTGACGGGACGAATAGCAGCCCTGTCGAGGTTTATCTCATGATCATCAGATAGGTGCCATAAATTCTTTAATGTATTAAGAAAGGATAATAGGCTCCAGTGGAATGCAGAGTGCATCGATGCCCTGAGGAAACTAAAAGTGTACTTGTCTTCGCCACCCTTACTCGCCAAAGCAGACCTGGGCGAGTGCCTCCTAGTCTACCTAGCCGTATCCGAAGTCATGATAAGTGCAGTTTTGGTCCGAGAAATCCAAGGTATGGGATCTCCAATTTACTATATCAGTAAAACCTTAATTGACGCTGAAACAAGGTACCCCCACCATGAAAAACTAGCTCTAACACTAGTCGTAGATTCACGAAAGCTTAGACCATATTTTCAGTGCCACCCCATAAAGGTGGTAACAACCTTTCCTCTCAGGAGTATCCTACATAAACCTGAATTATCGGGTCGGCTAGCCAAATAGGCCATAGAACTAAGCGAGCACGATATAACATACCAACCGCGAACCGCAATAAAGTCACAAGTGCTCGCCGACTTCGTTGCCGATTTCAGCGTAGAGATACTGCATGAAGTCGAGCAAGAAGCTCTTCACACTTCACCTGAGCAATCCGACCTCTGGGTCCTCTACACCGGCGACGCGTCCAACACGACGGATGGGGACTGGGACTCGTGCTCGAGGTCCCAACGGGAGAAGTGATTCGTTAATCTATACGATGTCCTGAAATGACTAAAAATGAGGCCGAGTATGAGGCCGTAATTGCAGGATTAAAATTGGCCCTCAAGTATGGTGCTCGACGGGTCATCCTTCGCTGCGACTCTCAACTCATTGTGATCCAGGTTACTGGGACTTTCCAAATAAAGGAACACAGGTTGCTGAAATACCAAACTGAAATCCACAAACTGTTGCCAGAATTTGACGAATGCCGATTCGACCAAATACCCCAAGCACAGAATATCGAAGCAGATGGTCTCGCCAAGCTGGCAGCGACAACCAGAAACATCGCCAAGGAGAACGTGGTCACCCTTCTCCACTCATCAATAGACCAAGTCGAGGTACATTCTGTAAATTTAACTTGGGACTTGCGTAATCGTATCATATCATATCTACAGGAAGGAACACTCCCACAAGATAAAAAAGATGCCAAAAAGCTCTGAATACATGTAGCCATATACAGTCTCATAAGCCATGACCTTTACAAAAGGACATTCGGCGGCCCGTTGGCCAAATGCCTCAGACCCAATCAGACAAGGTGTGCGCTCAAAGAGGTATATGAATGCCACTCCAGCACCTATACTAGTAACCGAGCCCTCGTCAAGTGTCTTATTCGTGGAGGATACTACTGGCCCACTTAAAAAAAGAGACCGCAGAGTACGTCAAGAAGTACGAGCAATGCCAAAAATACGCCTCTATAATACACTAGGTGAGGGAACTCGTGCACTCCGTCACCTCCCCATGGCCATTCATAAAATAGGGGATGAATATCATCGGGCCCCTCCCAGTAGGGCATGGTAAGGTACACTTCTTTTTGGTTTTAACTGACTATTTTTCCAAATGGGTGGAAGCAAGTGTGTTCGCTCAAATACGCGAACAAGAAGTCATCACGTTCATCTAGAAAAACATCATATGCCGCTTCGGCATCCCCAAAGAAATCAGTTGTGACAACGGACCCCAGTTTGTCGGAAAAAACACGACTGAGTTCTTCGAAAAATGGCACATCAAGCGGATACTCTCCACACCATATCATCCTGCCGGCAACGGTCAAGCAGAATCCTCCAATAAAACAATATTGAACATATTAAAGAAAAAGCTTGAAGACGCCAAAGGGCTATGGCCAGAACTACTACCGGAGGTGCTATGGGCCTACCGCACAATGCCAAAGACCAGAACAGGAGAGATGTCATATTCATTGGTCTACGGCATAAATGCAGTCATACCCTTTGAGGTCGGGGAACCTAGCCTGAGGTACTCCAATGAGAGTGGATCAAGCAACGACGAAAGCAGGTTACAAGACATGGATGAGGTCGAAGAGCGAAGGGATATGGAACACATAAGAATGGTGGCCCAAAAACAACAAGCATAAAGGTACTATAACAAGAAGGCCAAAATACGACCACTCAGAGTCGGGGACTACGTGCTAAAGACCAAAACGCAAGCGGCAAAGGACCCGAATGAAGGGAAACTGGGAACAAATTAGGACAGGCCATACAAAATCACAACAACAGCAAGTAAAGGAGCATTCCAGCTGGAAACAATGGAAGGAAAACTATTGCAAAATAACTGGAATGTTGCCCACCTCAAATACTTCCAATTCTGAGAAAAGACGCCGCCCGAGTAGTACTCTTTTTCCCTAGCCCGGGTTTTGTCCCAATCGGGTTTTCTCGGGGAGGTTTTTAATGAGGCGACAAGGGGGACGTCTCGAGGTTTGAGTATTGTTCATTGCCCCGCCTACCGACTACATCTTCAGGCGGAGCAATGAAGGGACTAGGTATAATCTCCATTATATGTACAAAGTCGACATGTATATCCGATATATGAATAAAATCACTCTACTATGTGTACGAAAGCAACACGCATCTACAATATATGAATGAAATTGGCTTCCACGACACTCCAACAAATAGAATAGAATGCCACCCTCACGACTGGATCCTACTTCGGCGCCAGCTTGAAAGCAACATCCCAATGGATAAGGCCATCGATGAAAAATGAGTTTGACATCATTCGAACCATGACGAGATCTTACTTTGGCGCTAGCTTGAAAGTAACATCCCAATGGCTAAGGCCATTGACGAAAAATGAGTTCGACATCACTCGAACCACTACGAGATCTTACTTCGGCGTCAGCTCAAAAGTAACATCCCAATGGCTAAGGCCATCGACATAAAAAACTAGTTCGACATCACTCGAACCACGACGGGATCTTACTTCGGCGCCAACTCGAAAGTAACATCCCAATGGCTAAGGCCATCGACATAAAAGATGAGTTCGACATCACTCGAACTGCAACATTATACTACTTCAATGCCAACTCAAAAGCGATATCCCTACGGCTAAGGCCGTTGCCAATGAAAAGAGTTCGACTAAACTCAATACAATAGGTTTAGCATTTCAACAAAGCATCGAAACGACGTAACCAAGGGAGAAGTTGTCAAAAAAAATCAATCAAAGAAAACGACTCAGAGATGTATGACCAAAAATGACCTCCATCCACAACAAATATGGTACAAATATTTGTCTTTACAAAGGGCTCAAAGACACCCTTACAAAAATCGCAAAGCAAAAAGTAAGTACAAAAGAAATACTACACATCATTCCCGGTGGCATACACGTCTTCATACCAAGAGTCGGAGGCGAGTCTGTCCGCATCATCACAGTTGATATTACCGCCATCAGGCTTAAGAAGGTCATACCCGCATGCCTCATGAGCCGTATGAGCCTTGGCATGTACATCCCAAAGCTCCACTTCAGACGCCCTCCCATAAACATGAACAGCCTTGTACACATCGAGCTGAGCCTCGGCGTGAACCCACAACTCATATAGACGTCGAGGCACGACGGGGTCAGCTGATGCATAAGATAAAGAAGGCTGCGGCTGTCGTCATACGACCTCCGCTTTTAAAGAATCCATTTGCTTGTTCAATACGGACAGTTCCGCCTCCAACCCTTGAACACGCCCCTCAAGCCCCACAATCTTAAGTGCGGACAACTCCTTTTCCTTGGTTCGCTCTGACCTACAAACATGGAGGGAATCTTCCAAGATAGCCACCTTAGAGATAATAGTCGCCAATCTATCAGCACTCACGCGTAGCTCACCTTTAAGCTTATTGATCTCCGTCGTCTTCGTATCTAGATCGGTAGTCAAATTGGCCACCCTGTCTTGGAGGTTAGCATTCTTGGCCATTACCCCCTACTTAGCTCGAGCTCATTTTCCTTCACTTTGAGGGATGCCTCAAGCTCATTGTTATGGGCGATGGCCCTCATAAGGTCCTCGTTTTGCTCCCTCAACTCCTCGACCTTACGTGCCAATTGATCCTCCCTCTATTTAAGCCCTTCGCGGAACAGTTGGAAGTCAGGATCCTGAGTGTAGATGTCGGCCATCGCACGATTCTTGGTGCGATATTTTTGATATTTAGAAGACATTTTTCCATAAATGGCCGTCCTTTTCCTTTCCCAGCGCTCGCGCTCGATCTCCATGATAAAGGTCTGGCAAAAATAAAGTGAAGTAAAAACAAAAGGACAGACCAAAAACAATAACACAAACCCAACAATGAAATGAAAAGGAAGATATCTATCTGCAAGGCCATGTTAGAGACGCTCCGAGACAACTCCATATCGCTCATTGCTCTAAGCGCCTCATTCTCAGGGGCAACACATAAAAGAGCTAAAGAAGACGCCACCTGATCAAGGTCCGACGACAAGTTATAGTCCCCAGGGGCAACGATATGTCAATCAGAACCCTCCACTCTAACCTCTACGTGAGTGTGATGTTCCAAAAACTCCCGAACATCCCCCAGGTCAACATTCGAGCCCGAGCCTTCACCCTCAACGCATAGGCCCCCTCTGATATTGGACGATGCACCACCCTCAGCGGAGCACACGGAACCACCTCCTTGGTAAATCCCTTCTGTTTGAGGAGACCTCCCCGCCAAGATGGCGTCGGCCATAAACGCGGGCATAGGTGCCGTCTACGACGTACCTGTCCTATTCTCACAAATATCAGCGGCCACACCCTTCCCAAACTCCGCCCTCATCCTTTTCCTCGATAACGATTCGTCCCCATTAGAGGACTCGTCCACAAGGTGATGGACCGGTAAGGAAGAGGTTCCTTCCCTCACGACCATATCGCAAGAAGAATCTCCCACCTGTATCGGTTGAGTACGACCCTCTCAGACGGACTCACTCAGAGAAAATTGCATTCCTGCAGCAACGACGACCTATCGAAATGCAGTGACTGGGGCCCTACGCCTAGAAGCACCACGACCTGTCATCGCAAAAATCCATATCAGAAGATATGACGACCAATGACCAGATAACAACACAAAGGAAGACACTTACTAGAAGAAACTTTCGACCCAAAGCGCTTCACGAAAGCGGGCCAGTCTCGAGTCTCCGCTGCATAGGGCAGCAGACAAGCTACCCAATCCCTTATACCCACAATAGGGTGTGGCGGGTGCCCCATAGCTGCAAAAGAGAAGTAAGTAAGCACTAAGGTGAATAAAGAAGAAAAGGAAGAATAAACAAGTGGTGAAACCTACGATTCTCTTTCCATCGCTCCGAGAATCTAGCAGGGTCAGACACGATGTGTTCAGTTTTGACGAAGAAGTACTTATGCCAAAATTTGCGACTCTCCCGATCATCGGTTCCGACCACCAACCCTTTTGTCCCACGGTGCCTCAGATGTACCATAATACCCCTATGAAAGCTGGGTGAAAACAAGTGTAGAAGGTGGTGAATGGTAACCTCGCACCCCGCCAACTACGCATATTTTGTCAACAACAAGAGAACTTTGAGCGTGTACGGGGAAAGTTATGCCAGGAAAACTTGATAGAATCGACATAATTCTTCCACTAATGGGAGAAGGGAGAAGGAATGATCAATCACAAAGGGGTACTCATAGAAGTCACAGTACCCAGGCCTTTGGACTTCCATAATGTCCCCTCCTGCTGGAACCATCTCAATATGAGCGGGAATGCTATATTTTGCACGGAGAGCATCGATATGGACTTGCTCAGTTTCACAAAGTACGGGGGCAGGAGTAGGAGGAGGGTCCTTAAGGAAATCGCTTCGAGACATAGGGTGTCTCGGCAACAACTCCTCCACGGTGGGAAAGCTGTCCCCTTCCTCCACCATCGTATCCTCGCCGCCGGTAAGGGACGCCACGGACAACGGGGTAGCATCAGAAACCCCCTCACGATGCTTTGACAAAACAGAAAAAGCCAAGGACGACAAATGGAAAGAAAACAAAGAGAATTGCTAGAGCAAAAGCGGGAGACAAGGTAAGGAATAACCAAAGGTGAAATGGCCAAGAGTTTTTGAAAAATCAAACCCTCCATCTATTTATAGGATTGGGTGGCACCAGAATCGAAGCGAAAGGCTGCAGAATGGCACTGAAATTGAAGCGACAAGCCCTCATCCCCTGTCTCGAAAATACGCATAATGATGACGCACGTGGAGGTGACGTCATTTCCCGATAAGATACACCACACATGGTCTCGTTGAGCATGCTAACCTTCCATTATTGGTCAAGTCATGACGTTTCGTGAAACCAAATTTCTCCACAGGTGTGGGCGATGTCCGCTCGCCAAGGATGCTCTAAGTCGCAACCTCGACAAGTGGAGGGACTAACTGTATGGGTCCAAATTTGGTCGACCATGGCTACTGTCAAACACGACAAAAGATGAGGTCTTCACAACATGACGTCCTGTGGAGGACGACGACGAACGACAACGGATGAAAGACGTATAACTTTTGTAATAGCGTAGGCCTAACAGGGTGCATTAGGAATATACTCTCGAATATTCCCTATGATATGTCTCCTAGGGTTCAGAAGCGGGTTGTCCTTTATATATATATAAGAGGGAAGTAACCTTGTGAAAGAGACCTTTTTTAACTAAGAACTTTCTTTGTAATACTTATTCGACGTTGGTAGTGATCATTTTTTACACACTTAATTCTTCTGTTCCACGAGATTAATAGATTCTACTTACCTTGTTCGCCCCTCATGTCCATCATTCTGGAGTTTATTATACTTAACTGAGATTAACTCTTTTATCTTCTTTAATTGATTTAACCAAAAAGGATTCAATATCTTTTGGGTCAAACATCGTAGCCGAACAAAACTAATTTGCAGTTGAACTGGGTCTGATTTGATTAGTAGTTGATAGAAGAAGAAATTAGGGATACTGATTTCAAGGTTGTATGGAATTTGTTATTTATATTGTTGTTTCTGAAGTTGAAAATGTATGAACTATTGTGTATTGGCTATTAAGGGTATTACTGATTTATAAAAAGGAAAGTAATGGCTTCACTTGGATTATTAGGTCTTTTACCACTATTATTATGTTCCAAAATATTTGATTAAATAAACTTTGATTAACATGTTAAAATGCATATTTCGTTTCATCATTCTCTACTTTTCTTTCCTTAATAAATTATTTGAAAAAAGGAACAATGTATGGTACATCAACATACAAATTAAAACAAATTCGTACAAATTTAATGCAAATTTGAATATATACAATAACATACATAGTAAAAATAATTTTCATACAATTAATTATATATTATACAACTTATTTACAACTTATCTACAAATTTAATACATTATTTCTATATAGTTAAATACAACTACAATATCATACAACTTAATACAAATTTTATACAATATGTTTGTTGTATATTTTGTGTTTGATTTAGACATAGTAAAAATAAATTTAATACAACTAATTATATATTATACAACTTATTTACAACTTATATACAACTTTCATACATTATTTCTACCCAATTAAATACAACTACAATATAATACAACTTAAATATAATTTTTATACAAATTTTATACAATATGTCTTATGTATATATTATGTATCTGATTTGTATATATTTTGTATGTGGTGTGTGCTTCTTCCTCTCTAAAATTCCAATTAAAACTTACTCTCTTAATATAATTTTGATAAATATCAATAACTTTATGTAAAAAGATAGTATTGATAACTTAAATACAAATTTTATACAACGATTTATACATTATGTAATTATTTTTCAACTTTCATACAATATTCAAATTTAAAACAAAATATAACTACAACAGAATATAATTTACATACAATTATACTACAACTTTACTATAATTTAGTAAGTATATTGTATGTCACGTGTTCTTCTTCTTCCTATTTGGGTTTCAATATGAAATTCAGCCAAAATCAAGTCTAATCTTCACCAAACACCCTCAATTGAGATATAAACTCCAAACAATATTCCCAATTATTTGCAACAACACCCAATCCAAACAAATAATAGTTTTTGAAAAACCAAATTCAAATTTAAAGCTTCAAAGCTTTTTAATGGCTGTCAATGGTGGAGAGTCAAACACCTTCAAAATTTATTGATTGCCAATTTCAATTTGAACACCAATTGTGCAACATTACCGGAATTTAAACACCAATTGTGCAACATAACTGGAATTTGAACACCAATTGTGCAACACCATCAGCTCTACATTACTGAAATTTCAATAAGCGTGGAATTGCTGCTCTCTTTTCTTTTGCTCTACATTACTGGAGAGAGAGAGAGAGAGAGAGAGAGAGAGAGAGAGAGAGAGAGAGAGAGAGAGAGAGAGAGAGAGAATAAGGATGAGAAATAATTGATTCCTTATTCAATTCCTAATATAAATGGATACTTGTTTAATTCCTAAAATGTATATAATTAGTAAATTGTATATGCCTATGTAATTAAATTAAAATTTTAGTAGGGAGGGTAATAAAGTTTCAAATAGTGTATATGAAGGTAAAAATTCCTATCATTTATAGTCGAAAAAATGACACTATATTGTCGCTGTCAAAATTATATATATATATATATATATATATATATATATATATATATATATATATATATATATATATATATATATATATATATATATATATATATATATATATATATATATATATATATATATATATATATATATATATATATATATATATATATATATATATATATATATATATATATATATATATTATACACTTTTTCCGCTACCAGATGTAAATAGTTTCTGGCGCGCGCTAAAAGTGATAACCCTTTTTAGTCCGTGCCAGAAATTATTTATATTCGGTAGCCAAAAAATATATAAAACTTGTATAATTTTTGTATGTAATATACATAATGAATATACATAAATATAATATTTATTACTATTATTTTGAAAGCGACTATACAATGTCATTTCCCAAAAGTTCATCCCAAAATACGAGGTAAATTAGCTGAGTTAACTACTTTTTCGGGCGGGTGTTAAATTTTAATTATAATCATAATTGTAAGTAGCCACTGGTCCGCTTAAATTAATATTTTTGTCCCCAAATAAAATACGGAACACAATTCAGCAATCGGTATTAGAGTTCAAAACTTTAATATGTGAAACCCCAGTAAACTATGTTGAAATTCAAAGATTGCTGAATTTTCAAATCCATGAACAATCCTTAATTTTTAAGCCTTTAATAGTGCAAGATCCCGGAATGATTCCTCAATTTTGAATATTTACTAGTACAAAATTCAGGAACGATTTCCGATTTTTTGAATTCACATTATACTTAAGTAATTTGAACCTTTACTAGTGCAAAATCTAAAATTCACGAAATATTTTTTTGTGTTTGAACCTTTATTTGTGCAAAAAGCCCAAGAACGATCATGATTTTAGAATTATTTAAATTATACTTCTGTAAATTTCAACCTTTAAATATAAAATTTTAGGATATATTATTGGTTTTTGTACCTTTATTAGTGCAAAATTGAGTAATGATTCATGGTTTTTGAATTCACATTATATTTAAGCAATTTTTAACTTTTAAATACAAAATCCAAGATAGATTACTCTTTTGCATCTTTACTAGTGCAAAATTCCAAAAAATTCATGAATGATTCATGGTTTTTGAATTCACATTACGTTTCAACAATTAGAGCTACTGTTTCAAATCATTCAAACTCCAGGAATAATTTTCTGAATTTTAAACTTATAAATATTTAAAGTCCATTAGTTATTCTTGAGTTTTTCCGTATTTTAAATAGAAGTATTTTTATTTAGACTTATATTTCCACATTAATAAGTGGTTACTTGTCAATTCGATTTAAAATATAACTAAACTTTAATAGCCGACCTAAAAAGTAATTAATTACCAATTTTTCACTAAAATTCTGAACACGCCTAATTACGTTATCAAGGTGACTGATTTAACATTTTAGCCGATATGGGCCAGAACTCGGAAGATGAGTTAACACATCATCAAAATCTTGAGAATAGAATACTTCATTTTTTTAATCAGTACAATTTGTACTAGAATTCAAAGTCCAACAACGATTAATGGGGTTTAAACATTTAAAAAATTTAAAACTCCAGCATCTGAATTTCAGCACCTGTAAAGGCAAAATCCCAACGTCATGTGCTAGAGTTGAAACCCAGGAAGGATTTATGGAGTTATACACGCCTTTTCTTTCTGCTATGATTTGAGGTGTACATTCGATTTATCGATTCGATTTTGACACTTATCGATAATTACTTATCGATCATTAATTTGTACATATGCTTATCGTTATCGTTTCAATAAGGTTTCGATTTTTTCGATTTCGACTTATCGATCTTTGGGGCTTATCGATTCGGTTATCGATTACACCAATAAGAAAATTTGCGGGAAAGTATATCGCTATAAACACGCCTAACTAATATGGACAAAAAGAAGCTAAAATAAGACGAATACCGTTTATAACATAAAAATTATGTCAACAAGCATATGCAACGAAACTAAAGTAAGGGATCAAATGTATGCCACTAACACTCCAACGGTATAAAAAAAAAATATATCATCACAACTAATTCTGTTTTCCATTAATTTGAACTTCATTCCCTTGAGCGTTAAATATGATCATTCCTTAAATGTGGTAGAGGAAATAATAGGGTTAGAGACTTAGGGTAAAGGGAAGAGTATTATAGAATAAGGGTAAAAAAAAATTGTCTTTTTAGTATATCATATCGGTTTATCGATAAACCGATAACTGAAGAGGACGAGAAGTTTTATTTTGTGTCTCATACAACTTACACTAGTTGTATGAAACTTCTTTTTGTCTCACAAATTTGTGGATCCCAATCTTACACTTCTGGGTCCACAGAAATCTGGGTTCACAAAACTGTGAGACAAAAAATTGTCTCATACAACTAGTGTAAGTTGTATGAGACACAAAATAAAATTTTCCGACTCTTCATCCTCACGCAAAGAACATGCCACGGAATCAAAAAATATGAAAAACTTATAAGAATGCCAGCTTTAACAATATGAGAAACTTAAACCACTGAATCTAAAAGACTAACAATTTGCTTTAGTTTCTCATATTCTGAAAGCCCATGATTTGTATGCCAGTTAGGAAAGCACGAAAGCCAAATAAACTTTCACAGGATTCGACAATCCATACGTTAGCTACAAATGAACTCTTCATCAGAATTGGACAAGTTTTCGTTTCTATTGATTTCACGTTGCAACAGAGGGTTGCGTAGCAATTTCTGAAAAATCACATAACTCCAGCATACAGCGCTGGAGTTTTGCCTTTCAAACCTCTAAATTCCAGCATACGGTGCTAGAATTTTTCCAACTCCAGTATAGTGTAATGGGTTTTTACTTATCAAAGCTTCGAAATCTAATATCGATTGCTAGACTTATTCTGGGTTTTAGGTAGGGTTAATTTTTGCCCAAATAATTTTTTGTTTGAAAAGAATGGCTAAATGCTAATAGCGTTTTAAATACTGATGAAACTCTAATAGCAAAGATTAAAAGTGGTTACGCCAACTAATTTTTACGAATTCTTAAAACGCTCAAGGACCCAAGTCATGGTGAGGTTTCTCGATAGAAAAGCACAATATTCAAAGGACAGGCTAAGCTAATATACTGGCAACAGTCATTTCCACTATGCATAATACTAGTACAACTAGTATAACAATCCGATCGGTCGTTTTGAGCTCTAGCGTGTCGTTCGGTGGTTTGAGATTTTGAGTAGCTTTATTTCATGTATTATGACTTGCACGTGTAGTCAGATTAGATTTTCGGGAAGATCAGAATTGGTTTGGAAGAATAATTCTCAATTTGAAAGCTTTAAGTTGGAAGAGTTGACAATGATTTGACTTTTGGGCAAACGACCTCAGATCGGAGTTATGATGGTTCCGTTAGGCCTAGATGATGATTTTGGACTTGGTTTTATGTGCGAATTTGGATTTGGAAGTCCGTAGGTTGATTTTATACTTTTTTGGCAAAAGTTGGAAGATTGAAGGTTTAGAAAGTTAATAGATTTGATCGAGAGTTGACTCTGTTGATATCAGATGCGGATTATGGTTCTGGGAGTTGGTATAGGACCGTTGTGTCATCTGGGATTTGCATGCAAAATTTGAGGTTTATTCCGAGTTGATTTGGTATGGTTTGACATGATTTTTAGAAGTTTTAAAGTTCATTAGTTCATTAGGCTTGAATTGATGTGCGATTCATGCTCATGATGTTATTTGGTGTGATTTGAGGCCTCGAGTAGGTTCGTGTTGTGTTTTGGGACCGGTTTGTATGATTGGACGGGGTCCCAGGGGTCTCGGGTGTGTTATGTGTTTGGGTTGTGTCGCGCTCTTATTTGATGTTTCGACGTCGTTTCTTTGGGCATAAAGGGTACTATATTGAGAAAACGACCTTTGATTTATTGTTAGATTGAATCATTAGATCTATATCTTAATTATGGAACCATATCAAGAAGAATCGTCGAATTCCAAGGTCGTATGAGAGAGTTATGCCCATTTCCGTGTTGGGAAAGATTGCTGGTATTTGCTGCGAACTTTTGTTCTTTGCAAATGCGAGAGAGATTCAGCGAATGCGAAGAAATATTTCTGGGTTGACAGTTCAACGCGAAAAATTGCTCTTCACGAACACGAAATTCTCCTGCGAAGATGATGAACAATCATCTGGACAGTGTTTTAAACAGAGAATTTTAATATTTTGAGTATATCTTGAGTTCTTGAGCTCCGCTTGAGGTAATTTTCGCGGTGTTGTTCTCGTCTCAAAAAGGAGGTAAATATATTACCTTTATTTTGATGTTTTTATATGATTAGTTTTGTTGATTATTATTTTTATCCATCTTTGGATTGTAGAAATTGGGGTTTTGAGCCCCAAAGTTGAGAAATGGTAAATCCTTGATTTGAGGGTCAATTCGCAGATGAAATTAGATAATTTCCTAGATATATACTATATAAGTTAAGGGTAATACTTATTTTTGATAATACTTAGAATCCGGGCATGTGGGCTCGGCCGTTGACCTTGTTGACTTTTCGAGCGGAGTTGTGAATTGTTACAAATTATTAAATTATGACTATTGGAGTATATTTTGATTGGTTTGCATGTTGTTTTATCAGTTTCGGATTGTTTGACATCAGTTTGAGGAGTTAGAGAGGCTCTAGATATATACTATATAAGTTAAGGGTAATACTTATTTTTGATAATACTTAGAATCCGGGCATGTGGGCTCGGCCGTTGACCTTGTTGACTTTTCGAGCGGAGTTGTGAATTGTTACAAATTATTAAATTATGACTATTGGAGTATATTTTGATTGGTTTGCATGTTGTTTTATCAGTTTCGGATTGTTTGGCATCAGTTTGAGGAGTTAGAGAGGCGTTGAAGTCGGTTATCGGATCTCGGAGCAAGGTAAGTCTCCTGTCTAAAAGGAGGAATCTACACCGTAGGTGTTATGTTTATTAAGTGCTATATGTTGTGGGAGCTACGCACGTATGGGGTTACGAGTATCCTTACATATGCTAGAATTCCTGATTATGGTCGGGTAGACTTACACTCATGCCATGTTTTAACTGTACTATTTGAGTTATTCTTGCCTATTTAAATGCTTTAATTTCCATTTAGCCTGAGACTCGACTCGCGAAGAGTATCAGAGTTGCTATTTTAGATACTTGAAAAGCTACTTGATTAGCCGTGAAAATTGTACTTTCCTTTACGGATTTCTTTCGCATTGTGAGTATTCGTCCGATAGTTTTCTTGAATTTTATAACTCACACGTATATTCGTAAGTGGGGTTAGCGACCCGTCAAAATTTTATATTTTAATGGGATCAGACTGAACGCCTCAGCAATACTCTTATGAGATCGGGTTGTTCACCTCGGCGGTATTATGTAATACTCTCATGGGATCGGACAATTCGCCTCGGCAATATCGTATAATACACTCTTATGGGATCGGGCCGTTTGCCTCGGCAGTATCATGTAACACTCTTATGGGATCGGGTCGTTCGCCTCGGCGGTATCATATAACACACTCTTATGAGATCGGGTCATTCGCCTCGGCAGTTCTATGAAACACTCTTATGGGATCGGGCCGCTCACCTCGGCAGAATCGTGCGAAATATTTGATAAGGAGTCCGCGTACTCACGAGTTTCCTGACTTGAGACGTGACAGTTGGTTTGGTATTGAACATTACCTATTCCATTTGAGGAGGTATTCGATAATTGAGGACTTTGTGTTCACCGTTCAGCTGTAGACCGTACTATTCCGTTCTCATTGTTTATTTACCATATTTCATACTTGTCTACTTTATTATATTTGATTTACTGGACCACTAGTAAGTGTCAATATTGATCCCTCTTCACTATCTCTTCGGGGTTAGGCTAGATACTTACTGTGTACGCATTGATTTACGTACTCATGCTGCACTTTTGCACTAAATGTGCAGGATCTTATAGGTTCATTTGGTTGTCATTTGGGCGCGTAGGCGCAACTGCTGAGGGGACTTTATGGTAAGATGCATTTCATGCTACGATTCGTAGCACACAACGTCTCCATCAGAATTATTTACTTTATCATGTCTATCTTGTAATGCAAACAGATGTTGTATTGTTATTGTTCTTCACAATAGATGCTCATGCACTTGTGACACCGGGTTTTGGGATGTTTTAGAATTTATTTATGGTTTTACTTACCATTGATACACTTTTATTTATATTTCATTTAAATTATACGTATCTACGATTTTTAATGCATTGATTTTCCTATCTAATAAGATTTATGATTTTAAAAATAATTAAATGGGTAGTTCACCGTTGTCTTGCCTAACAGCGATGTTGGGTTCCATCACGACCTATAGTGGATTTTGGATTTGACAACTAAAGGTACTAGCATATCTCAAGGTTAAAATGGAAACTTTAGAAAATCTTATTGATTTATGGTTAAATCACTAAGAAAATTTAAAGAATATCTAATATGGCCAATCTTTTGGCTAGTAGGGTCTATTTCATATAGGCATAAGCCTATTTGGAAAAAGAGTTGGCTGGCAATATTTTTATTTGGAGCCAAAGTATCATTGTGTGGTAGAAATTGGTTGATCAATTTTCTTTTTCTTTTTTAATTAGTTCTTGGAGTCCAAGTTTGGGTCCTATAAAAGGAGAGCCATCTCTCTCATTTCAAACACACCTTCAGATATAAAAGTAGAAATATTTCTACTAGCTTTTGTCTTCCTTTTCATTATAGAGTATTTTGTAAGAGAGTGAGTATTGGAAAACACTTGTTTGAACCCTTTTTTTGGAGTGATCTTGTGAGGTTATTCTCTTGGGGTATTTGGGACTAATTAGAGTATTTACTCTAATTTTATACTCTCTTTTGTACTCTTGTTGGTATAGTGACATTTCTTCTCTCCGCTTGTGGACGTAGGTTTCCTTGACCAAACCACATTAAATTTGTGCCTTCTTTATCTTCTTTAATTACCGGTATTATCAACTTGCATTGTCTTTTTTATTGTCATTATAATGTTATTTGGCTAAATTCTACACTACTCGGGTTCCCGATCCTAACAAATTGGTATCAGAGCCAGATCTAACCGAGTTTATTTCAGTAGTCAATATGACTTTAACAAAGACTTATGTTGAGAAATTTGACCGAAGTTGCAAACTTCGGAATGTGGCAATTAAAGATGGAAGCTATCCTAATTCAGGATGACTAAGATTTGGCACTGCAAGGAAATGAGAAGAAGCCAGATAAAATGATGGACGAGGAGTTTGCCATCATTGACAAAAAGGCAAAAGCAGGTATCATTTTAAATCTCTCAAATGAGTTTTTGCGTGAAGTTGCTGCAGAAAGCTCAGCCAAAGGCATATGAGAAAAGCTGAAAACCCTATATATGAAAAGAACAGTAGAAAATAGGCTTTACCTAAAGCAAAAACTCTATACTTTTTGTATGGCTGAAGGTACCTCTATTCTTACACATCTTGATATATTTGATTCTCTTCTTATGGATTTAAGTAACATAGATGCTGAAATCAAATATAAGGATCAAGCTGTATTACTGCTTGTTTCCTTACCCTAGTCACTTAAGCATATAAGAGATACTATGCTATATGGAAAGGATAATATCTCTTATAAAGATATCAAATCTATTTTGAAATCAAAAGAACAAATAGATAGAGATATTACTGGGGAAACTAGCGGGAACCAATGGGAAGGCTTGTTTGTAAGAGGTAGATCCAATAAGAAAGATTCAAGTAGTGAGACACCTAAATCAAGGTCAAAATTCAGTTACAGAAATGTCATGTGCAAATACTTCCATAAGAAAGACCACATTATTTCTGAATGCTTTAGATTGAAAAACAAAAAAAAGCACAGAGAAAAGAAAAATGAGCATAAAAATATTGCCACAATCGAAGCAAGTGTACCTGCTGATGAGACTGAGAGAACTATTTTTTTAGCAACTAATAATAGTTTTAAATATAACAATGAGTGGATTTTAGATCCGGATTGTTCTTATCATATGTGTCCCAATCGGGATTTATTTACCACATATGAATCTGTTGAAGGTGGAGTTGTCTTGATGGGCAACAATGCTGCCTGCAATGTTATTGGTAAAGGTACAATCCAAATCAAAATGCACGATGGTGTGGTCAAAGCTCTCACTGATGTTAGATATGTTCCTGACTTAAAGAAAAATCTCATCTCTTTGGGCACTCTAGAATCTCTTGGGTGTAAGTACACAGGTGAAGGTGGAGTTTTAAAAGTTTCTTATGGTGCTCTTGTGATAATAAAAGCACGCAGATCTTGTACGTTGTATACTCTATTAGGATCTACTATTACAGGTGCTCCTGCAATTTCAATATCAGATAAATCAGATTCTGACATTATCAAATTGCGGCACATGTGATTGGGCCATATGAGTGAAAAAGGTCTTTCCATCCTCAACAAAAGAGGTCTCTTGTGTTGCCAAAGTACCGTAAATATGGAGTTTTGTGAACATTGGGTATTCGGGAAGCAGAAAAGAGTCAGCTTCAAATCTCCAGCAATTCATAGAACAAAAGGTACTTTAGATTACATTCATTCAGATCTTTTGGGTCCTTCACGTACCCCGTCAAAAGGTAGTGCCAGGTATATATTAACTTTCATTGATTAATATTCAAGGAAAGTTTGGGTTTATTTCCTGAAAAATAAAAGTGACATTTTCTTAACTTTCAAACAATGGAAAGTTTTGATTGAGAAGCAACAGAAAAAAAGGTTAAGTGGCTTAGAACAGATAATGGCTTGGAATTTTGTAATGACGAATTCAACAAATTTTGAAAGATTGAAGGAATTGCTTGACACCGTACTGTAAGAATGACACCTCAGCAAAATGGTGTGGTAGAAAGGATGAATAGAAATCTTTTGGAAATAGCTCATTGCATGATTTCAAATGTTGGGTTGACAAATGCCTTTTGGCTAGAAGCTATCTCTACAGCTTGTTATATTGCCAATTGTGCTCCTTCTGCACCTTTGAACTTTAAGACTCCAAAGAAAATGTGGTCAGGTACTCCTGCTAATTATTCTGATTTAAAGATATTTGGTTGCCTCACATACATGCATGTAAATGATGGAAAATTAGAGCCAAGGGCCAAAAAGTGTATTTTCCTTGGGTATGCATCTGGGTGAAAGGATACCGACTATGGTATCCTGATCTTATGGCACCAAAATTTATAATTAGCAGAGATGTAACCTTTGATGAATCCTCTATGTTAAATTCCATAAAAGAGTCTTCTAGTTCTTGTAATACAGATAAAGGGAAGAATACATAGAATTAGGTGGAGGTTGAGATTGGCATTCCTTCTGAGCCAAGCTCATCAACTTTGGAGCAAAATACAGTTGAAACTCCTGAAGTTGAGTCAGGAGCTGAAATTCCTGAAGTTGAACCAGAAGAAGAGGAGTGTTCTATAGCCAAACATAGACCAAGAAGAGAAAGTAAACAACCATTAAGGTTAGGAGATTATGTTTTATTTGCTTTTTCAGTTGCACAGGAAATTGAAGAATTTGGAGAACCATCAAAATATTCAGAATTAGTTTTTTGTGCTGATTCAGCCAAATGACTGATTACAATGAATAAAGAAATTGAGTCTCTCCACAAGAATGGTACTTGGTCTCTTGTGAAGCCGCTATCAGGAAAGAAAATTATTGGTTGCAAATGGGTCTTCAAGAAAAATGATGGCATTCCAGGGGTTGAAGATGTGAGGTATAAGGGACGATTAGTTGCAAAGGGCTATTGTCAGGTACAAGGAGTTGATTTTAATGATATTTTCTCACCTGTTGTTAAACATAGCTCTATTCGTGTCTTGATTGCCTTAGTTGCCATGTATGATTTGGAATTAGAACAGCTTGATGTTAAGACAACTTTCTTACATGGCGAACTTGAGGAACAAATATGCATGCATCAACCCGAAGGATTTGAAACTGAAGGAAAAGAAGATCACGTTTGCTTGTTGAAGAAATGCTTGTACGGATTAAAACAGTTTCCAAGACAATGGTACAAAAGTTTGGATTCCTCTATGTTGGGTCATGATTATTCGAGGAGCACGTATGATAGTTGTGTTTACTTCCAGAAGTTAAATGGTGGTTATTTGTATACCTATTATTATATGTTGATGGCATGCTCATTGCTGCTAAGGATTTGACAGAAATTCACTATTTGAAATGTCAGCTAAAAAGTGAATTTGAGATAAAAGATTTTGGAGCAGCTAAGAAAATCCATGGCATGGAGATCAAAAGAGATTGTGGAGCCAACAAGCTATTCCTGACCCAGAAGTACTTGGAGAAAGTCTTAGAGAGGTTTGGCATGAACAAGTAATTACCCCTCTTGCTGCTCCTTTTAAGTTATCAGCTACTCAGTCACCATAGCCAGAGGAAGAAGAGAGGTATATAGCACATGTACCTTATTCCAGTCGTATACAATGGTGTGAACACACCCAGATATTTCGTAGGCAGTAGGTGTGGTGAGCGATATATGGCTTGCCCTGGTAAAGCACATTGGCAGGCTGTGAAATGGATTCTCAGATACTTGCGAGGTACTTCAAACACATGTTTGGAGTTCGGGAGAAATACTAATACTTTGGTTGGTTTTGTAGACTCAGATTATGCAGGTGATCTTGACAAAAGAAGATCATTAACGGGTTATGTATTTTGCATTGTGTCACGACCCGGATTTCACACCCTCGGAAGTCGTGATAGCGCCTACTAATGAAAGCTAGGCAAGCCAACTATTTGAACCAATTATCATTTTCCCATTTTTAATCCTTTAACAATTATAAAACAATAGCTTATAAACAACGGAGTTTTAAACAAGCAAAAGAAACAATAAAACCATTTGAATATATATCCAATACAACATCTTAAATAAAGCCTACCTAGAACTGGTGTCACAACTCCAGGGATGGTCTAGAATTACTACAAGCAAGGTCTAAAAAATAAATAATACACTGTTTCTGAAATATGTAAATGAAATAGGATGAAGGGATAGAGGGAGACGCCAGGGCCTGCGAACGCCTGCAGGACTTCCTCGGAATCTCCGACTGGACTGAAGGCAACCACCCAAGCTAAGGTCCGAATACTGCTGCTTTGGGATCTGCACACAGTGCAGAGTGTAGTATCAGCACAACCGATCCCATGTGCTGATAAGTGCCTAGCCTAACCCCGGTGAAGTAGTGACGATGCTAGGACCAGACTATCAGATAAACCTGTGCAGTTATATCATATACATCGGAAAATAAAACAGAAGTATACAATTAAGGATGAGAGAGGGACATGTTGCGGGGGAATATCATTTACCAATAGTAAATCAGGAGAAAAATATAAATAACAATTTAAAATTTGCGGCAGAAAGAATAAGGAAACTGTAACCAATCAATAACCACTTTAATCATTTATTGTTGCGGCGCGCAACCCGATCCAAATCATAAAAACACTGTTGCGGCGTGCAACCCGATCCAATTATAATGTTGTTGCGGTGTGAAACCCGATCCAATTATAATGTTGTTGCGACGTGCAACCCAATCCAAATATAATACTATTGCGGCGTGCAACCCGATCCAAATATAATATTGTTGCGGCGTGCAACTCAATCCCAATATACAATTCAACACCAATCACAAAAGAGTCCCAGCAAGGGAGCAATAAGGAATCAATACTATCCCGGCAAGGGAATCGACAGTATAAGTAAATATATCCCGACAAGGGAATTAGCTATAACCAAACTTGTTCTAATATTTAACTCCACAAAAGAAACCTCAACTAGCACCAATACCCAACCATAAGCAATTTTCACGAGAATAATCATAATTCTTGTCCAACATAGAGGATCAACAACTTAGCATTCGTAGTACTTATTTAGAACACAACAATTTCAATTTAAGACTCACTGTGACGACCTGGCCGGTCATCTTAAGAATTAAATCCCCGATCCCCTATTAACTGCTTTCCCCTATTTATTTCTGCTATTTTAATTTGCCGGGATGTTTGGTTTTGAGTTTCGGAGAGTTTTGGGACACTTAGTCCCTAAATGAGAGCTTAAGTACTGGAAAGTTCACCATAGTCGGAACAGTGTGAAGACGGCCTTGGAATGCAAATCTGATGGTTTCGATAGCTCCGTTGGGTGATTTCGGGCTTAAAGGCGTGTTCGGATTATGTTTTCGAGGTCCGTAGCTAATTTATGCTTGAAATGCCGAAAATTTAATTTTTGAAGTTTCCGGTTCGATAGTGAGATTTTGATCTGAGGGTCGGAATGGAATGTCGGAAGTTGGAGTAGCTCCGTAATGTTGAATTTGATGCGTGTGCACAATTTCAGGTCATTCAGATGAGGTTTGATAGACTTTTTGATCGAAAGTATATTTTTAGAGTTTTTGGGATTTTTAGGCTTGAATCCGATGAAAAATAGGTGTTTTGATGTTGTTTTGAGCGTTCCGAAGGTTGGAACAAGTTTGAACGAAGTTATGGGATATGCAGGTAGGTTTGGTGGAGGTCCCGGGAGCCTCGGGATGATTTCGGATGGTTGACGGAAGGATTTTGGAGTTTTGAAGTTGCAGCTTCAGCTATTTTTTGTCATAACTGCACCTGCGAGTGTGGGACCGCAGGTGCAGAGCCGCAAAAGCAGAAAAGGAAGAAAGGCAGCAGGGACCAGAGAAGTGAGGTCATCATCGCAGAAGTGGCCCCGCATCTGCGAAAGGATAGCCGCAGATGCGGAAATCGAGCCTTAAGTGAGAAGTCGCAGATGCGACAATGGTTTCACAAAAGCGGGACCACAGAAGCAGTCCCAGGACCGCATATGAGGTAACAGCTGGGCAGAAATATGAAATTTCGAGAGTTTAGTTTCAAAAGTTGGAAATTCGATTTAGAGCTCGGGAGAGGGGGATTTTGGGAGGAAATTGAAGAGGAGATCAGTGGGTAACAATTATTTAACCCTTTATAGTTATATTCCATCAATCTAAGGTTAGTTTCATCATTTAAATTCGGATTGGAGATGAAAATTGGGGAAAAGTTGGAAGAAAGTTCTTAGACCAAAAATTTGACTTTTGATTGTTAATTTGACCTTAGATTTGGATAATTTTGGTATGCATGAACTTCTGAGGGCGTGAGGATTCTAAAAATATAAATTTTACCCGATTCCGAGACGTGGGCTCGAGGGGCATTTTGGTCATTTTACCTAATTTCGTGTATTAGCTTAGAATTTCTTTGTCGAATCAGTTACTTGAAGTGTTATTTATATTATGCAATTGAATTGAATAGATTTGGATCATTTGGAGTCGAGTACCCATGGCAAGAGCGTGGTTTCAGATTGATTTGAGCTATTTCGAGGTAAGTGATTTGCCTAACCTTGTGCGGGGGAACTTTCCCTTTAGGATTTTGTATATTTGGTAATTGAAATACCTTGTACATGAGGCGACAAGTGCGTACTTGTGCTAATTGTTGGAAATTTGATTTTCATTAAGTAATTACTAGTATGTTTCCTTTCTAGTTTTTATTACTCGCACTATTAAGCTTGTTGTTAGCTTAGGAAATCATGTCTAAGTGATTTAATTGCTTTATTTGCTCAAACTGTCTTACCTGAATTCTGTACAACATGCTAGGCTATAATTACTTGTTGCCTTAATATGAAATTTGCCATTTCTGAATATTTTTTCTGTTGCTGCTGTGTATTTACATTGGGACTATGGATGTGGGATTCCGGTAGATCCCCCTTGTTTGTTTATTTAGGACTACAGATGTGGGATTCTGGTAGATCCCCCCTGTCTATTTATTTGGGACTACGGATGTGGGATTCCGGTAGATCCTCATGCAAAGTTATATGGAACTACGGGACTGCACCCGGTAGATTCCCCTAGTACTGGGTATTTATATTTGGGACTACGGATCAAGATTCCGGTAGATCCCCACACACTGATAGTTGGACTATGAGATGGGATCCTGGGAGATCCTTCGGATATATATGATGGACTACGGGTCGGTATCCCGGGATATCCACTGGACATTTACATTTTGGGGCTACAGGGTGGTATCCTGGTAGATCCTCCGTTGCTATCTCTGTGTTGGACTGTGTTCCCTCGGTGAGTATTTTGCCTCTTTTCTAGTTGTTGTTGCTCTTTCTATTCTATGTTATTTCTTACTGTTGCACTTAATTATATTGTCTTGTTCTGCACTGTTATACTTTGTATTTTATTTAACCTCAGTAGGGACCTAACCTTCTTCGTCACTACCCGACCGAGGTTAGGCTTGGCAGTTATTGAGTACCGTTGTGGTGTACTCATGCCCTTTTTGCGCATGTTTTTCATGTGCAGATCCAGGTACTTTCACTCGGTCTTATCATCCTTGAGGCGAGGTGCTTCTGTAGAGACTTCGAGGTATATCTGCCGCGTCCGCAGACCAAGGAGTCCCTTTCTACCTTTCTGTAATAGTATAACCCTTTAGTACTTCCCTTCTGTTAGACATTTTTGGAGTTAGAGCTTCTTATGTATGTCTTAGCTTGTGATTCATGGGTTTCCGGGTTTTGGGATATATATATATTTGTGATTCATGGGTTTCTGGGTTTTGGGAGAGATATATATTGGATTTGAGAGTTATATTTTGTATGCCGAGCGACACTTTTAAAATGCTGTTTTATTACATTATTTCTGTTTTAAATTGCATTCTTTCACAAATTGGTTTATCTTCTGCATTTTAAGCTTACCTAGTCACAGAGACTAGGTGCCGTCATGATGGTTCACGGAGGGTGAACCAGGGTCGTGAAAAGTTGGTATCATAGCTCTAGGTTCATAGGAGTCATGGATCACAAGCCAGTTTATTGGAGTCTCGCTGATCGGTACAGAGACGTCTGTACTTATCTACGAGAGGCTATGTAACTGTTAGGAAAATTTCCACTTCATTTGATTTCCTTGTTGTGCGATATTTTGGACATCACAATTCTAAACTTCTGCCTTCTATTGTTTCACAGATGGTCAGGATACGCGCTACCCTAGATAATCAGGCACCTGCTCCCCCTACTATAGCCGTCAGAGGCCGGGGCCGTGGCCGGGATAGAGGCCGAGGATGCGCACGTGGTGCAGCTAGTGCACCTACCTGAGCTGCCGCCGAGGTATCACCAGCAGTTCCAGCTGGAGTCTAGGCACCTGATACGCCTACTGCTACTACTACTCTAGCTCTTCAGGAGACTCTGGCACAGTTCATGAGCATGTACACCAATCTGGCTCTGGCAAGGTTGCTTCCCCTTGCTGCAGCTACATCTTAGGCCGGGGGAGGAGCACAGACTCCCGCCAGGGTGCCAGGGTGCTATGATTGTCTCAGAGTATGCTGTCCGTTACACTGGTTTGGCTAGGCATGCACCAGCCTTGGTTTCTACTATTCGTGAGAGGGTTTACTAGTTTATTGAGGGCCTTATTTCCAGCATCAGGTCTAGCATGGCTCGTGAGTTGGAGATGGATATTTCTTATCAGCAGGTGATGAGCATTTCTTGGAGGATTGAGGGTATGTATGCTAGGGAGAGAGAGGAGAGGGAGGCCAAGAGGTCTCGAGAGTCGGGCCATTTCTTTGGTGCCTGTGCCCCAACAACAGGTTGTCATGGTAGGGGTTATATGAGTCGCCCTATTCATTCAACTCTTCTAGCAGCCAGTGGTATTCCAGCTCCTCCTAGACCTTAAAAGCCTTATTATGCACCATCGGTATCTAGTGCGCCTCCTGCGCGGGGTGCTTTCAGAGGTCAGTCCAGCAGACCTGGCCCGAGCCAGTCACAATTACCACGTCCTCCCAGAGCTTGTTTTAAGTGTGGTGACAAACATCATATGGTGAGGGATTGCCCCAGACTTGGGAGGAGTGCACCTCCACAGACTTCTCGGCCACAGCGTGCCCCGCAGAGTTCCAGGCTATGGTTACAGCTCCAGTTGCTAACCTACCAGCTCAGCCAGCTAGAGGTAGAGGTCGGGGAGGTAGAGGTCGCCCTAGAGGGGTAGGCCAGTCCAGATACTATGCCCTTCCTACCCGTACTGAGTTTGTTGCCTTTGATTATGTCATCACAGGTATTATACTATTTTATCATAGAGATGCATCGGTTCTATTTGATCCAGGCTCCACTTATTCTTATGTGTCTTCTTATTTTTCTCCGCATTTGGGTATATCTCAGGATTCTTTGAGTTCCCCTGTTTATGTTTCTACTCTTGTGGGAGATTCTCTTGTTGTGGACCGCATCTATCGGTCGTGTTTGGTTTCTCTTAGTAGTTTTGAGACCATAGCCAATTTATTGTTGCTCAGTATGGTAGATTTTGACATTATCTTGGGCATGGACTGGTTGTCTCCCCATTATGCTATTCTTGATTGTCACGCCAAAACCATGATGCTAGCTATGCCATGTGTACCGCGTGTTGAGTGGAGGGGTACTTTAGATCACACTCCCAGTAGAGTTATTTCTTTTCTTAAAGCTCAGCATATGGTTGAGAAGGGGTGTGACACGTATTTAGCTTATGTGAGAGATGTCAGTATTGATACCCCTTCGGTTGATTCAGTCCCAGTAGTGCGGGATTTTCCCCATGTGTTTCCAGCTGACCTTCCAGGCATGCCGCCTGATAGAGATATAGATTTTGGCAATGGTCTGTTGCCGAGCACTCAGCCCATTTCTATTCCTCCGTATCGTATGGATCCTCCTGAGTTGAAGGAGTTGAAAGATCAGTTACAGGAATTGCTTGATAAGGGTTTTATTCGGCCTAGTGTATCACCTTGGGGTGCTCCTGTCTTGTTTGTGAAGAAAAAGGATGGTTCTATGCGTATGTGTATTGATTATCGCTAGTTGAACAAAGTTATAGTTAAGAACCGTTATCCTTTGCCTCGTATTGATGATCTATTTGACCAGCTTCAGGGCGCACGGGTGTTTTCTAAGATTGACTTGCGCTCAAGTTACCATCAGTTGAATATTCGGGAACCAGATATCCCGAAGACTACTTTCAGGACTCGGTATAGTCATTACGAGTTCCTTGTTATGTCATTTGGGCTGACCAATTCCCCAATAGCTTTTATGCACTTGATGCATAGTGTGTTTCAGTCGTATCTTGACTCGTTCGTCATTATCTTTATTGATGATATTCTAGTGTATTCCCGGAGTCGGGAAGATCATGAGCAACACCTGAAGACTATGCTTCAGACTCTGAGAGAGAAGAAGTTATATGCTAAGTTCTCGAAATGTGAGTTTTGGTTGGATTCAGCGGCATTCCTAGGCCACGTGGTATTGAGTAAGGGTATTCAGGTGGATTCGAAGAAGATAGAGGCTGTATAGAGTTGGCCCAAACCATCCTCAGCTACAGAGATTCGCAGTTTCCTTGGTTTGGCGGGTTACTACTGCCGTTTCGTGGAGGGGTTCTCATCGATTGCATCCCCTATGACCAAGTTGACCCAGAAGGGTGCTCTGTTCCAGTGGACGGAGGAATGTGAGGCGAGCTTTCAGAAGCTCAAGACAGCTTTGACAACATCCCCAATTTTAATACTGTCTATAGGTTAGGGGTCTTATACGGTCTATTGTGATGCCTTGAGGATTGGCCTCAGAGCGTTGTTGATGCAAGACGGTAGGGTTATTGCCTACGCGCCCAGACAGTTGAAGATACATGAGAAGAATTACCCTATCCACAACCTTGAGTTAGCTGCCCTTGTTCACGCCCTGAAGATTTGGTGCCATTATTTATACGGGGTTCCCTGTGAGATTTATACTGACCATCAGAGCTTGCAACATATGTTCAAGCAAAAGGATCTAAATTTGCGCCAGAAGAGGTGGTTAGAGTTGCTGAAGGACTATGACATCACTATTTTATATCACCTAGGCAAGGCCAATATGGTGGCCGATGCCTTGAGTCGCCGAGCAGAGAGTTTGGGGAGTTTTGTTTATTTACCAGCATCGGAGAGGCCTATGGCAATAGATGTTCAGGCCTTAGCCAGCCAGTTTGTGAGATTGGATCTTTCGGAGCCCAGTCGGGTTCTAGCTTGCATGGTTTCTCGGTCTTCCTTTTTTGATCGTATCAAGAAGCGACAATATGATGACCCTCATTTGCTTGTCCTCAAGGACAAGGTTCAGCACGGTGATGCCAGAGATGTGACTATTAGTGATGATGGGGTATTGAGGATGCAGGGTCGGATTTGTGTACCCAATGTTGATGGGCTTCGAGAGTTGATTCAGGAGGAGGCCCATAGCTCGCGGTATTCCATTCATCCAGGTGCCACGAAGATGTATCAGTATTTGAGGCATCACTATTGGTGGAGGCGGATGAAGAAAGATATAGTTGGATTCGTAGCTCGGTGTCTCAACTGTCAACAGGTGAAGTATGGGCACCAGAGACCGGGTGGGTTGCTTCAGCAGATAGAGATTCCGGAGTGGAAGTGGGAGCGGATCACCATGGATTTTGTAGTTGGGCTCCCATGGACTTTGAGAAAGTTCGATGCTATTTAGGTGATTGTGGATCGGCTGACCAAGTCCACTCACTTTATTCTTGTGTGTACTACTTATTCCTCAGAGCGGTTGGTGAATATCTATATCCGGAAGATTGTTCGTCTGAATGGTATTTCGGTTTCCATCATTTCAGATAGAGGTACTCAGTTTACATCACGGTTCTGGAGAGCCGTTCATCATGAGTTGGGTACTCGGGTGGAGTTGAGTACAACATTTCACCCACAGACGGACGGATATTCTAAGCACAATATTCAGATTCTTAAGGATATGCTCCATGCGTGTGTGATTGAGTTGGAGGGTCTTGGGATCAGTTCTTGCCATTGGCGGAGTTTTCTTACAACAACAACTATCAGTCTAGCATTCAAATGGCATCGTATGAGGCTTTATATGGTAGACGGTGTAGATCCCCGGTGGGTTGGTTTGAGCCGGGTGAGGCCAGATTATTGGGCACAGACTTAGTTCAAGATGCTTTGGAGAAGGTTAAGGTGATTCAGGATAGACTCCGCACAACCCAGTCCAGACAGAAGAGTTATATGGACCAGAAGGTTCGTGATGTTTCCTATATGGTTGGAGAGCGGGTTCTGCTTCGGGTTTCGCCTATGAAGGGCGTTATGAGATTTGGGAAGAAAGGGAAGTTGAGTATGAGGTTTATTGGCCCTTTTAAGATATTGAGGCATGTTGGGGGAGGTTGCTTATGAGCTTACCTTACCTCCCAGCTTGGTAGGAGTTCATCCGGTATTTCGTGTTTCGATGCTCCGAAGATATCACGGTGATCCGTCGCACTCGTTGGATTTTAGTTCAGTCCAGTTGGACAAGGATCTATCTTATGTTGAGGAGCTAGTGGCAATATTGGATAGGCAGGTTAGAAAACTGAGGTTAAAGAACATCACTTCGGTAAAGGTTCAGTGGCGGGGCCAGCTAGTCGAGGAGGCGACCTGGGAGACCGAGCAAGATATGCGCAACTGTTACCCTCATCTTTTCACTACTTCAGGTATGTCTCTATGCTCGTTCGAGGACGAATGAATGTTTAAGTGTAGGAGGATGTGACAACCCGGCTAGTCGTCTTAAGAATTAACGCTTCGATCCCCTTTAACTGCTTTCCCCGTGTTTATTTCTGCTACTTTAATTTGCCAGGATGTTCGGTTTCGAGTTTCAGAGAGTTTTGGGATACTTAGTCCCTAAATGAGAGCTTAAGTATTGGAAAGTTGACTGTAGTCAGAACATTGTGAAGACGGCCTTGGAATGGAAATCTGATGGTTCCGTTAGCTCCGTTGGGTGATTTCAGGCTTAGAGGCGTGTTCGGATTGTGTTTTGGAGATCTGTAGCTAATTTAGGCTTGAAATGCCAAAAGTTGAATTTTTGAAGTTTCCGGTTCGATAGTGAGATTTTGATTCGAGGGTCAGAATGGAATTCCAGAAGTTAGAGTAGCTTCGTAGTGTTGAATGTGATGTGTTTGCAAAATTTCAGGTCATTCGGACGAGGATTGATAGACTTTTTGATCGAAGGTGTATTTTTAGAGTTTTTGGGATTTTTAGGCTTGAATCCGATGAAAAATAGGTGTTTTGATGTTGTTTTGAGCATTCTGAAGGTTGGAACAAGTTTGAACGAAGTTATGGGATATGTAGGTATGTTTGGTTGAGGTCCCGGGGGCCTTGAGATGATTTCGGATGGTTGACAGAAGGATTTTAGAGTTTTGAAGTTGCAGCTTCAGCTGTTTTCTGTCATAACCGCACCTGCGAGTGTGGGACCGCAGATGCGGAGCCGCAGAAGCGGAAAAGGAGGAAAGGCAGCAGGGATCGCAGAAGTGGGGTCATCACTGCATAAGCGGCCCGACATTTGCGAAAGGATAGCCACAGATGCGAAAATTGAACCTTAAGTGAGAAGTCGCAGATGTGGCAATGGTTCCGCAAAAGCGGGACCGCCAGGACCGTAGATGCGGTAACAGCTGGGCAGAAATATAAAATTTTGAGTGTCTAGTTTCAAAAGTTGGAAATTCGATTTGGAGCTCGGGAGAGGGCGATTTTGGGAGGAAATTGAAGAGGTGATGAGTGGGTAACAATTCTTTAATCCTTTCTAGTTATATTCCATCAATCTAAAGTTAGTTTCATCATTTAAATTCGGATTGGAGATAAAAATTGGGAAAAGGTTGGAAGAAAGTTCTTAGACCAAAAATTCGACTTTTGATTGGGAATTTGACTTTAGATTTGGATAATTTTGGTATGCATGAACTCGTGAGGGCGTGAGGATTCTGAAAATATAAATTTTACCCGATTTCGAGACATGGGCTCGAGGGGCATTTTGGTTATTTTACCTAATTTCGCGTATTATCTTAGAATTTCTTCGTAGAATGAGTTACTTGAAGTGTTATTTACATTATGCAATTGAATTGAATAGATTTGGGCCATATGGAGTCGAGTACTCGTGGCAAGAGCGTGGTTTCAGATTGATTTGAGCTGGTTCGAGATAAGTGGCTTGCCTAACCTTGTGTGAGGGACTTTCCCCTTAGGATTTGGTATATTTGGTAATTGAAATGCCTTGTACGTGAGGTGACGAGTGCGTACTTGTGCTAATTATTGGAAATCCAGTTTTCATTAAGTAATTACTAGTATGTTTCCTTTTCTGTTTTTATTACTCGCACTATTAAGCCTGTTGTTAGCTTAGGAAAGCATGTCTAAGTGATTTAATTACTTTATTTTCTCAAACTACCTTACCTGAATTCTGTGCAGCATGCTAGGCTAGAATTACTTGTTGCCTTAATATGAAATTTGCCATTTCTAAATATTTTTCCTATTGTTGCTGTGTATTTACATTGGGACTATGGATGTGGGATTCCGGTATCCCCCTTGTCTGTTTATTTAGGACTACGGACGTGGGAATCCGGTAGATCCCCTTTTATGTTTATTTGGGACTATGGATGTGGGATTCCGGTAGATCCCCCTGCACAGTTATATGGAACTACGGGACTGCACCCGATAGATTCCCCCAGTACTGGGTATTTATGTGTGGGACTACGGATCAGGATTCCAGTAGACCCTGCGCACTGATAGTTGGACTACGGAACGGGATCCCGAGAGATCCTTCAGATATATATGGGGGCTAAAGGACGGTATCCCGGTAGATCCCCGGTTGCTATCTCTGTGTTGAGCTGTGTTCCCATGGTGAGTATTTTGCCTGTGTTCTAGTTGTTGTTGCTATTTCTATTCTATGTTATTTCTTACTATTGCACTTAATTATACTGTCTTGTTCTACACTGTTATACTTTGTATTTTATTTAACCTCAATAGGGCCCTGACCTTCCTCGTCACTATCCGACCGAGGTTAGGCTTGACACTTACTGAGTACCGCTGTGGTGTACTCATGCCCTTTCTGCACATGTTTTTCACGTGCAGATCCAGGTACTTTCACTCGGTCTTATTATCCTTGAGGCAAGGTGCTTCTGTAGAGACCTCGAGGTATATCTTCCGCGTCCGCAGACCGATGAGTCCCTTTCTACCTTTCTGTAATAGTATAGCCCTTCAGTATTTTCCTTTTGTTAGACATTTCTGGAGTTAAAATTCTTATGTATCTCTTAGCTTGTGATTCATGGGTTTTTGGGTTTTGGGATATATATATATATATATATATATATATATATATATATATATATATATATATATATATATATATATATATATATATTGGATTTGAGAGTTATATTTTGTATGCCGAGCGGAACTTTTAAATGCTATTTTATTATATTTCTATTTTAAATTGTATTCTTTCACAAATTGGTTTATCTTCCGCGCTTTAGGCTTACCTAGTCGTAGAGACTAGGTGCCGTCACGATGGTTCACGGAGGGCAAACTGGGGTCGTGACACTCACGGGCATGCTTGACACCAACGTATAGATACTCGTCACCATGCCTATACGTCGTACTCCACAAATAACACATAGCAAATAGGACACAACTGCTAATCCCTCAAGCGAAGGTTAGACCAAACACTTACCTCAAACTTCCACGGCCAACTCAAGCCTCAAACACTGCTTTTCCTCTAGAATTCACCTCCAAATTGCTTATATCTAGTCCAAATTAATTGAACAACATTAATAAATGCTAAAGAATTCATACCCAATGCTTAATTATAGGTTTTCTATCATTTTCCCCAAAAAGTCAAAAATTGACCCCCGGCCCGCTTGGTCAAAACATGAGGTTCGGACCAAAAACCGATCACCCATTCACCCACGAGCCTGAATATGTAATTAGTTTCGAAATCCGACCCCAAAACGAGGTCTAAATTACAATTATTCAAAAAGCCCTAACTCTACCCAAATTCCCAATTTTCTACCATTAAAACCCTAGGAGTTTAGATAAAAGTTGATGAAATACATTGGAGAGTTGAAATAAATCAGTTAGTGGACACTTACTTATGATTTGGGAAGAAAATCTCTTGAGAAAATCGCCCTAGGCCTTCTATTTTTGGTGAAAATTTGAAAGAGAAAATGCTGAAGTTTATTTTAAAAGACTTCACTGCGTGACTCTCGTACCTGCGGTGCTTGGGTCACACCTGCGCAAGCGCACGTGCGGAATATTGATCACTTATGCGGAAATGACTAGGCCCGCTGGGGCTGCACCTGCGATAGGGGATCCGCTCCTGCGGAATTGCTTCTGCGGAAGCTTGTCCGCATCTGCGAGAGGGCTGGACTGCACCTGCAGCCCTATATGCGCACCTGCGATGCTTGACTCGCAGGTGCGGTTACACCAGAACTGATGCAACAATAGTGTTTTTCCTAAGTCTAAACACCCTAGAACCTACCCGAAACTCACCCGAGCCCTCGGGGCTCAAAACCAAACATGCATACTAACTCAAAAATATCATATGAACTTATTCGTGCGATAAAATTGCCAAACTAACACCTTTAACAACGAATTTAACATCAAAAGCAAAGAAAAATCTCAAGAACACTTAAGTTCTAAATTTCACAACCGAGGTCCAATTCACGTCATTTCAAGTCCGTTTCTCACTAAATTTCACAGACTCAACTTAAATCACATATAAGACTTGTACCAGGCTCCAGAACTAGAATACAGGCCCGATACCAACAACTTTCAAACATTTTTCATTTCTAAAAACTCATATATATTCCGAAGTATGGACACATGAAACACTAGATGCACGACTGATAAGTTCAGCGGCAACGCAAGTCTGTAAGCCACCTCTCCCACTCTATCAAGAATCTCAAACAGGCCAATGAACCTAGGGCTAAGCTTACCCTTCTTTCCAAATCTCATCACACCTTCATAAGCGACACCCGAAGCAATACCCGCTCACCGACCATGAAGGACAAATCACGAACCTTATGGTCGGCATAACTCTTTTGCCTGGACTGAGCTGTACGAAGCCTATCCTGAATAATCCTGACCTTGTCTAAGGTATCCTGCACTAGATTCGTACTCAACAATTGAACCTCTCCCGTCTCAAACCATCCAACCGGCGACTGACATCGCCTACCATACAAAGCCTTATAAGGAGCCATCTGGATACTTGACTGGTAGCTGTTATTGTAGGCAAACTCTGCTAAAGGCAAAAACTGAGCATATCCTCCAAAATCTGAATGGTCCGCTCAGACTGCCCGTCCTTCTGAGGATGAAACGCTCTGCTCAACTCAACCCATGTGCCCAACTCTCGCTGAACTGCTCTACAGAAATGTAAGGTAAACTGCGTACCTCGATACACAATGATAGACACGGGCACACCATGAAGGCGAACAATCTTTCGGATATAGATCTCAGCTAACCTCTCAGAAGAATAGGAGACTACCACAGGAATGAAATGTACTGACTTGGTCAGCCTATCAACAATAACCCACACTGCATCGAACTTCCTCTGAGTCTGTTGGAGTCCAACAACGAAGTCCATAGTGATGCTCCTTTTTCCACTCAGAAATCTCAATATTTTGGAACAAACCACCGGGACTCTGTTGCTCGTACTTAACCTGCTGATAGTTCAAACACCGAGCCTCATATGCAACAATGTCCTTCTTCATTATCCTCCACCAATAATGCTGCCGCAAATCCTGATACATCTTAGCGGTGCACGAATGAATAGAGTACATCCACATTAGGCAAACAAACTTGACCCTGCAATCTCAAAACTCCATCATCTCCTCTAAAATCAACTATCGGAGTCCATCCACATTAGGCACACAAACTCGACCCTGCAGTCTCAAAACTCCATCATCTCCTAAGGTAACCTGCTTGGCACCTCCGTGCTGCACTGGGTCTCTAAGGACACACAAATGAGGATCATCATACTGCCGATCTTGGATATGCTCCAATAAAGAAGAACGAGCGACTGTGAAAGCTAACACACGGTTGGGCTCAGAAACATCCAACGTCACGAACTGATTGGCCAAAGCCTGAACATCCAAAGCAAGCGGTCTCTCACCGACCGGAATATAAGCAAGACTGCCCATACTGTTTGACTTTCTACTCAAAGCATCGGCCATCACATTGGCCTTTTTCAGATGATATAAGATGGTGATATCATAATCTTTCAATAGCTCCAACCACCTTTTCTGCCTCAAATTTAGCTCCTTCTGCTTGAACAAATACTGCAGACTCTTGTGATCCGTAAACACCTCACATGCCACGCCATACAGATAATTCCTCCAAATCTTCAACGCGTGAACAATGGCTGCTAACTCCAAATCATGGGCTGGATAGTTCTTATCATGAATCTTCAACTGCCGTGAAGCATAGGCAATGACCTTGCCATCCTACATCAACACCGCACAAAGTCCAATACGAGATGCATCACAATAAACTATATATGGCCCTGAACATGTGGGCAAAACCAACACTGGTGCCGTAGTCAAAGCTGTCTTGAGCTTCTAAAATCTCGCCTTACACTCGTCCGACCACCTAAACTGGGCACCCTTCTGAGTCAACTGGTCATCGGGGCTGCAATTGACGAAAACACCTCCACAAATCGATGATAGTAGCCTGCCAAACCCAAGAAACTCCGGATCTCTATAGCTAATGTGGTTCTAGGCCAGTTCTTGACTGCCTCTATCTTCTTCGGATCAACCTAAATACCCTCTGCTGATACAACATGACCCAAGAATGCAACTGAACTCAATCAGAACTCACACTTCGAAAACTTAGCATACAACTGACTATCCCTCAAAGTCTGAAGAGCCACTCTCAGATGCTGCTCATGCTCTTTCCGACTGCGGGAATAGATCAAAATATCATCAATGAATACTATCACGAACGAATCCACGTAAGGCCTGAACACCCGATTAATCAAATCTATAAAAGCTGCTGGGGTATTAGTCAACACGAATGACATCACCAAGAACTCATAATGCCCGTACCGAGTGCGGAAAGCTGTCTTAGGGACATCGGATGCCCTAATCTTCAAGTGATGGTAGCCAGATCTCATGTCAATCTTCGAAAATACCTTGACACCCTAAAGCTAATCAAACAAATCATCAATTCTCGGCAATGGATACTTATTCTTAATTGTAACCTTGTTTAACTGCTGGTAATCTATACACATTCTCATTGATCCGTCCTTCTTCTTAACAAACAACACCGACGGATCCCAAGGCAAAACACTAGGTCTAATGAAACCTTTTTCAAGCAAGTCTTGCAACTGCTCCTTCAACTCTTTCAACTTAGGTGGGGCCATACGATACGGCAGAATAGAAATGAGATGAGTGCCCGGAGCTAAATCAATGCAGAAGTCAATATCCCTATCGGGTGGCATACCCGGCAGGTCTGAAGGAAATACCTCAGGAAACTCATGAACAACAGGCACAAAATCAATAGAAGGAACCTCGGCACTAGAATCACAAACATATGCCAAATAGGCCAAACACTCATTCTCGACCATACGCCTAGCCTTCATATATGAGATAACACTATGGGTAGAATGACCAGGAGTCCGTCTCTACTCTAAACGAGGTACACCCGGCAAGGCTAAGGTCACAGTCTTGGCATGACAGTCCAAGATAGCATGGTAAGGTGATAACCAGTCCATCCCAAATATGACATCAAAATCAACCATGTCCAGAAGTAACAAATCTACACGAGTCTCAAGACCTCTAATCACAACTATACACGAACGATGGACTCGATCTACCACAATAGAATCACCCACCGGTGTAGACACATATACAGGGGCACTCAAGGAATCACTAGGCAGGACTAGATACGGTGCAAAATTAGATGACACATAGGAGTATATATATATTACGCCCCGCAATATTATGTCGCTGTTATGCTCTGCAGTATTACATTACAGTGATGTTACACTTTGCAGTATTAAGTTACGACAGTGTTGCACCCAGCAATATTACATTATGGTGATATCAATTCTCGTAGTACTACATTATGACGATGTTGTACCCTGTAGTATTGTACGTTGAATTTGTCGTAGTTAGTTGACATCAATCCAAGAAAAAGATTATCCGAAAATTATAAGGACTATACTATTCCAAACAAGTAAAAAGTAAATTCGTGAAGGTGAGAGGGGAAGCAAGTCAAAGGAAATGAATTTTCGTCCAAGTTTGGCATTTAGGATAAATACGGGTCGAGCGATAATACTCGATATTTACAGACTAGTACCATACAAGGTACCATATGACCATGATAATATGATGTATAAAGTGTATTAAAAATAAGTAAAATTTTAAGTAATTTGAAATAATTCTTAATTATGCAGGTAGTTGATTAATTACCGGGTAGTAGGATATTACCTAATCAAATTAATTAATTGTTGGATAAGATCAAAATTTCACGTGGCATCAAACCACTATACCAATCGTATGACTCTTAGTCATAATTCATGACTAAGAGTCATTTTGTAAATAGGTGGCAAGTCTTAAAGACAAGTGGGTATCTTAAGAATGTTTTAGGAACATTTTTAATAGGTGACAGCCGTATATAAACTTTAGTTAGTCTCAAGAATGCTTGTAGTCTATATTGGTAATTTATTGTTCTAATGTGCATTGCTATTAGTTAAGGTTTGTCAATGTTATAAATATGAGAATATGAGAATGGAAAATCATACCTTCATTCTCAAGAACGTGATTAGCTCAAGTTTCTAATAGTAATGTGAGGCATCTATGATAAATTAAGGACGGTTATATTCAGCAAATAATGGATCTTAAGCATAATTTCATATGAAATTATACTGCATAATAGCAACGGGATTTGCGTTTCTAAGGGAGTACGATGCAATCCTTCTCAAGAATATCATACGGATTATCCCCTATTTCAATCTCGCCGTTACATGTTTGTCATAATCAATGTGTGTTGGAGGGATTGTCACAAAAATCGGTTCAGGTATGTTAAGGCTAAGCTCTTTTTTCATTTGGCATGATCTCGTCATTACATTCATATCCCGGAATTTACGTATATTTTGCTAGTTTTGCAAATTGCGTATATTTTCCTAGTATTGTAAGTTATAATATTCTCCTTATCGGGATTTCATATTCAGTTGAGTATTTATTTCTTCTAGTCAAGAGAGCAGAGAGTTTATATATATAAGTATTAAAAGTATTTTCATTACCATCGAGCTATAATCGATGGGCAGGCCCCTATTGGGCAACCTCTGATCAGATGGTAAGTTATATACCAATCCTACTGTGGCCGAACGCTTATGAGCAAGCCCAGTTGGTCGAGATACAGAGCTTAGTATGGCCGAGCGCTTATGAGCGAGCCTACTACGGCAGAGCAGATATATATGTATACCGAGCCTTATACGGCCGGACAGCTATTTTACTTACTATATTGAGAGAATTGAGTCAGTATCAACAGGTAAGCATATCTTCAAATTATCTTTGACTTCCAGCTACTTGCAATTATTATATTTCAGCTTTCAGTATATTGCCTTACATACTCAGTACATTATTTCGTACTGACGTCCCTTTTCTGGGGGCGCTGCATTTCATGCGTGCAGGTCAGACAGACAGACGAGTAGGCCTCTTCAATAAGTGTTGCCCGAGTTTAGCTTGATCGGTAAGCTCCATGCCTTTCGGAGTTTTCTGGTCTAGAGCCTTATGTATATCTTGTATATATACGTATATATGTCATGAGTAGGTCGGAGAGCCGTTCCGATCACAGTATATCCATCAGTAGAGGCTTGTAGACATATCTTGTCAGTTAGTGCAGTATGTTGGGCTTTCAGGCCTTGTATGTATATTTGGTTGGTTTGTCAGCTGTAATAAATATGACGGCCTTGTCGGCCAAGTTTTATATTGATATTTAGTTAGCATTCGCTTTGTCGTCTTGCAATGTGGACCATGGCCAAAAGTATGACGTCATATGTTCAAAGTCCCTTAGTTGCAAGTTGGTATGCAAGGATAGGTAAGGCACTGGGTGCCGGTCTCGCCCACAGGTTTGGGGTGTGACAAAAGTGGTACCAGAGCAGTTCTGTCCTAGGGAGTCTACAAGCCGTGTCTAGTAGAGTCTTGTTTATGGGTGTGTCATGCACCACAATTATAAGCAGGAGGCTACAGGGCATTTAGGATTGTCACTCTTTCTTCTTACTCTTGATCGTGTGGTAGAGCTCACTTATAAGAATTCAAATTCCGAAATTCTATTTTATTCGTAATAAGACGATGCCTACGTTTAGAAAGATGATCAATAAGAGATATAGTTTTGGAAGTGTTGAATTAGAGGAACTCGAGTTTGTATCATGCTTATGATAAGTTAATATGAGGTCTTCAGTAGATCATGTGTGTACTGAAAGGTGTAAGCCTCTTGATAAGGGACCTTTAAGGCAAGAATATTTATCCACCTTTATGGTAAAAGACAATGCTTTTAAGAAGTAAAAGAAGCAAGGTGAAGAAGGGTACGAGGCACCCAGTTAATGAAGATTATCGGTATTACAGTTCCGACAGAAAAATATAAGCATTAAGAGTTGCCCTCAACAGTAACAGAGGTATGTACAATTGGCCGTACCCATCTCAGTTATGCCCTATGGGGGCTAACATGTGTAGTTTAAGAAAAGGACAGAACATCAGGACCTGGCTGGGGTTAGAGTAAACCAAAATGGTGAATGGATTGTTTGTGTTAGTAGACGTTTCCAAAGGATATTGCAAATGTGCTAATAGATATCCGTGTGAGACACCCAGATTGTGCACACACATAGTACAACTAGACACAAGTACTACAATGATATGAACTAGAAACCTTGAAGGGATAAAATTGCCTTAGTATGGCTTCAGTCCCTAGTAGAGGGAGAACGTTAGGCATCTCAAAGAGCCAATGGATGGAGTAAAGGAATATCTTGTTCGTGTTTTCAGAATGAAGTGATAGACATAAATGTTAGCAGGATATAAGAAGAGAGCTAATGAAGCATTAAGAGTAAGATGTGATATATGGATGACAACGGTAGTTCAATAATATGGCAGTATTACAGATTTTATAGTCACATGAAGTAAAATATAAGAGGTGACAGGACTTGAGACAACAAAAAAATATAGGCCATAAAGTCATATCCTCCTTTCGAGAAATAAGTCTGTGACTCCAATGCGACTACCAGAAGGAAGAGTTGGACCCCAGGATAATAAAAATCAGTATGGGCTAGTGAACAAGATAAACTAAATATGAATTAGAGGCTGAGTGAGGTTATAATGGTCGACATCATGAGAATTTCAAATTTTGTTCCTGCAATAACATAATGAACAATAGAAGAAGATTCAGGAGAAATTCGGAGAATGGTCATTCAGGAAGACGCTTCCCTAAAGCAAACAATGTGAGCAAGGTTAAGCTTAAGGGACTGTATGTACCAGTTACATTAAGTGTCAACCTTGCGAGTGAGGAATTTTGTTATCCTTGGTACAAAAGGATTATTGCAAGGCGAGTAAGGGTTATCGACGCTATGAAAAGATGCCAGAGATGAAAAGGTAAGACATCTATGCATAGATCATCATAGCACTAAATCTTAGTACTCCCCTAAAGGGAAGGGGGGGGGGGAATATGGAGTGATGTGGCATTAAGACATAACTAAGGAAGAGTGCGATAAAAATAAGAAAGTAATGAGATTGCACTTATCCGAATCCTACAGATATGCTATGATTCCAAAAAGTTATGTAAGCAGGATGTCAGAAAAAGGAAGTAAGGGTTCATGCCCGAAAAGTTATTGTTAGATAAGGAGCCAGTACATAAGGTAAGTTAGGACAGGGGAATAACCCAAGAAAGATTACACAGAAGATGATATGAGAATGAGCCAATGAGTAATTAGTAGTTGATGTAGGAATAGCCTAGTCATGACTAGACAAGAAGTTACAGACAAACCAACAGATCATGCAGGATGAATGTAGTAAACCCCAACATGGAGAATTCAGCCTTGCAGTAATGTCATTATAATACTTGAGATATATTCAAATAGGAGTCGGGGTGGTTAAAGGTACCGTATGTGTGTTACAGGGATAAAAGAAAGTGTCACTGGGAAGGCAATCAAAATATTAGTTCAGAAGCAACCCTACAAGCACAAGGGCATGGGGATAAGCAACTACGGACAATTTTAGGCAAGGAAGGACATCAAAAGGTCTGTAATACGCTCACAGCTTTACGAGGGTCAATGGTTCTCCCTAAGTACTAGAAAGAGAGACTAGCTGAGGAAATAAGGAAGAAGGCCTCAACCTAAGCTGGGTAACCTAAGGAGGAAATGGTCTTATAACGACAGTTTCACAACAATATTGTATACACTCCAAAATAAAATGACACCTACTATGGCTAAGGAACGAGAAGTAAAATCAGAAGTGATATTCAAGATCATATAAGTTCTATGAAATTCTAATATGCGTGGACACCAAGATAAGCTATGTATGCACGCAAGAAGGGGGCAGAAAGACCAAGAAAAGTAATTGCTAACGTTTGAAGAAGGCTGAGATGGAACAAAAAGAATTATTCGATTCATGATCCAGAGTTAGTTACGTTATGAACACACTTAAGAGTTTGGAGTTTTATACATGCAACATATATAGCCGTAGAAAATTCCGGTATAAGTTAAAAGAAAGAATTGAACCCAGGTCATAGACAAAGGACTGTATCATGGATATTCCTTAGCACCTATGAAAGGCTAAACGTAATAACTAATACCATGAACCGTATATCGGTAGGTAGCTTAAGCCTACATAAAGGCTGATCAGAAGAAGGAGGAAACTAAAGAGATACATCAACGAAGTAAATCAGGAATCTGATTATTGGACGCTGAAAATTATAGAAATCGTGATTGAGAACATTGTAGAATCACTCTTACTATCAAAGGTACAAGAGAGATAATGCAATAGCCATATTCTATAATAACTCTACGATAAATCCAGTTAGAGGTGTCCCAACCTCGTAAGAAGTTAGTATGAAGCTCTCACGAGATTGTGTAAAAATGTGCATGCATTATAATAGAAGTTCAAGACGTGGATGTGAATTATATCTATGTGGAGGGAAGGTCATGAAAGAGATAGAAGATGTGATATGAGGCCTTAAGGAAAGTAAGGTAAAGGTGAACAATGAACGAGATACTCAAAAGAAGAAGGTTGAGAATATTCCACACTTAGAAGGCTAGAAGCGTGGGGATTCAATATCTAGGAATGATAGCATCGACGTCAGTAACATATCTTCTAGCCTATGGTCTAGGTATCGAAAAAGCCTGATTATGAGAGTAAAGAATAGTTAGAGACGATGTGATGTTTCGCTTGATGTTCTAGAACAACATAAGGAAATTTATGGTGCAAGCTAAAGTATAGTAAAGCAACAAAGCTTTATGACAGGAGCAAGAACGAGAAAGGGTGAGTGAGATGGTTATGAGAACGGATAAGTCCTCGAGATTAGAACCCATGAAAATAAGAAAGCTAATGGTTTCTCTAAGTTATAGTAAGTCCAGTATAACCTAAATAAACTCAAAGGAGTCTAAGACTAATAACATTCAGAAGAGATGGAATGCTGCCCTATTAATAGAATAAGGGTGTAATTACTACAGACAAAAAAAATAATGATTGGGCCTTCGATTGAGTAATGATCTGACGAATAAAAGAAAGGGATCTCATGAATTGGACATAATTAAATTACACCACGCAAGGTGAATCACATTAGGAGGCATGCGATACGGTTATGAAAGCAGGGTATAGCCCTGAGTGGATCAATCTAATCATTTCAGATGTTCTCTGATAAAACGTGAATCCTAGCAGCAATATTACACAAAAGGTTAAGTTATTAGGGGTGGATTATGGATCAAAATTGAGGTGAATCAACAATGGATGGATAAAAGTTATAAAGTATGAGAAGAGATTAGGCTGTCATTCTTAAGATTAACAGTAATGTGGAAGCATTAGAGGACATAGATTTATACGTATGGGATAAGCAATGAAAGTAACCTGGGATTTGGTAGCAGACCTCAGTAACGAGAAGTCGAGGTAAGAGTTATGGTATAGTATGACCTATGTAGATGCAGTAAAGTCATACAAATGGATAACCAGGTCTATAAAATAAGATATAACAATATTCGTAAGTTCGACAAATACCAAGCAAAGGACTTCAGGATTGGCTAAAAGCTGGAGGAAAAAAAAGAGGAGAGTCGCATAGGCACACTTACAAGGTCAGTATCGTAGAAGCCACATGATGGAAGGTAGCAACAGTTACGAGATTGGAAGAAATTCGATCACAAGTCATCGCATGGAAAAAAGGCCTAAAGGAGGAAATACCCAAGACTTTGGAATTATTCACAAAATAGGCGCCTAGATGGCAAGGGAAGTTCTAAAGTATTCGGAAAATATAAGTTATGAAAATGATAAGTGCATCAGTCAACATTCGAGGACGAATGTTCCAAAGGGGGGAATAATATTACGCCTCGTAGTATTATATCGGTGTTATGCTCTACAGTATTACATTACAGTGATGTTACGCTTTGCAGTATTAAGTTACGACAGTGTTGCATCTAGTAGTATTACATTACGGTGATATCAATTCTCGCAGTACTACATTACGACGATGTTGCACCCTGTAGTATTGTACGTTGAATTTGTCGTAAGGTAATTGACATCAGTCCAAAGAAAAGATTATTCGGAGATTATAAGGATTATACTATTTCAAACTAGTAAAAAGTAAATTCGTGAAGGTGAGAGGGGAAGCAAGTCAAAGGAAATGAATTTTCGTCCAAGTTTGGCATTTGGGATAAAATACGGGTCGAGCGATAATACTCGATATTTACAGACTAGTACCAGACAAGGTACCATATGACCATGATAATATGATGTATAAAGTGTATTAAAAATCAGTAAAATTTTATGTAATTTGAAATAATTCTTAATTATGCGAGTAGTTGATTAATTACCGGATAGCGGGATATTACCTAATCAAATTAATTAATTGTTGGATAAGACCAAAATTCCACGTGGCATCAAACCACTATACCAACCGTATGACTCTTAGTCATAATTCATGACTAAGAGTCATTTTGTAAATAGGTGGAAAGTCTTAAAGACAAGTGGGTATCTTAAGAATGTTTTAGGAACATTTTTAATAAGTGACAACCGTATATAAACTTTAGTTAGTCTCAAGAATGCTTGTAGTCTATATTGGTAATCTACAGTTCTAGTGTGCATTGCTATTTGTCAAGGTTTGTCAATATTATAAATATGAGAATATGAGAATGGAAAATCATACCTTCATTCTCAAGAACGTGATTAGCTCAAGTTTTTAATAGTAATGTGACGCATCTATGATAAATTAAGGATGGTTATATTCAGCAAGTAATGGATCTTAAGCACAATTTCATACGAAATTATACTGCGTAATAGCAATGGGATTTTGCGCTTCTAAGGGAGTACGGTGCAATCCTTCTCAAGAATATCATACAGATTATCCCCTATTTCAATCTCGTCGTTACATGTTTGTCACAATCAATGTGTGTTGGAGGGATTGTCACAAGAATCGGTTAAGGTATGTTAAGGATAAACACTTCTTTCATTTGGCATGATCTCGTCATTACATTCATATCCCGGAATTTACGTATATTTTGCTAGTTTCGCAAATTGCATATATTTTCCTAGTATTGTAAGTTATAATATTCTCCTTATCGGGACTTCATATTCAGTTGAGTATTTCCTTCTTCCAGTCAAGAGAGCAAAGAGTTTATATATATACAGTATTAAAGTATTTTCATTACTATCGAGCTATAATCGATGGGCAGGCCCCTATTGGGCAACCTCTGATCAGATGGTAAGTTATATACCGATCCTACTGTGGCCGAACGCTTATGAGCGAGCCCAGTTGGTCGAGATACAAAGCCTAGTATGGCCGAGCGCTTATGAGCGATCCTACTATGGCAGAGAAGATATATATGTATACCGAGCCTTATAGGGCCGGGCAACTATTTTACTTACTATATTGAGAGAATTGAGTCAGTATCAGCAGGTAAGCATATCTTCACATTATCTTTGACTTCCAGCTACTTGCAATTATTATATTATCAGTTCAGTTTGAGCTTTCAGTATATTGCCTTACATACTCAGTACATTATTTCGTACTGACGTCCCTTTTCTAGGGGCGCTGCATTTCATGTGTGCAGGTCAGACAGACAGACGAGTAGGCCTCTTCAATAAGTGTTGCCCGAGTTTAGCTTGATCGGTAAGCTCCATGCCTTTCGGAGTTTCCAGGTCTTGAGCCTTATGTATATCTTGTATAATGTGTATATATGTCATGAGTAGGTCGGAGATCTGTTCCGATCACAGTATATCCATCAGTAGAGGCTTGTAGACATATCTTGTCAGTTAGTTCAATATGTTGGGCTTTCAGGCCTTGTATGTATATTTGGTTGGTTTGTCAGCTGTAATAAATATGACGGCCTTGTCGGCCAAGTTTTATATTGATATTTTGTCAGCATTCGTTGTCGTCTTGCAATGTGGCCCATGGCCAAAAGTATGATATCATATGTTTAGAGTCCCTTAGTTGCAAGTTGGTACGCACGTATAGGTAAGGCACTGGGTGCCGGTCTCGCCCCCAAGTTCGGGGCATGACAATATAGATCCGGGATCAAATAAAACTGAAGCATCTCTGCTACAAACCAGAACAGTACCTGTGATAACTGCATCGAAAGCCTCAGCCTCAGGCCTGGCTGGAAGAGCATAACATCGGGGCTAGGCCCCACCACCCTGAACTACACCTCTGGGACGGCCTGCTGCTGGCTGGCCTCCACCTCTAGCTACATGAACTCCACCTCTAATACCTATACCTCTATATCTAGCACCTCTACCCCCACCCCTAGCTGGCGTAGCGGGTGGTGGAACACCTGGCGCCTGAACCATAGCACGGGAACCATGCTACTGCGACTGAACACCTACCAATCTCAGACAAGCCCTTCAGATATGACCATACTCACCGCATTCAAAGCATCCACTTGAGTGCTACGGCTGAGGAAGCTAAGACTGACCCTGGTAACCTGAATGACCACCCCGAAAACTCTGGAGCGGCGGTGCACTGATAGGAGCTGGTGGTGTACTGTAGGGCTGTTGATCAGAATACTGCATATGAGAACCACGACCACCTGAAGCGCCATGAGAAACCAGAAGTACTGACTGAAAAGTCCTAGGAGGATGGACCCTACCATGCAAATCCCTGCCTCCAGACAAGGCACCACTAAATTTGCCTAAATGACGAGGCCTCTTATCGGACCACTGACCACCTCCCTGTTGATACCCAATTTTTCCCTGTATATTTTTTATATGCAAATTACCTTTCAAATAGCATATGTATGCATATATAAGTATGTCCACGGGTTTTCTTATTTTTCATTAATTTTTAAAGATTTTTAGATCAATTTATTGCCCTATTTTATCAAGAAAAACCCAATAATTATTCCCAAAATTTTCATTTAGGCAATTCACTTATTAGATTCTCATATCTATACTAAAATATAGCTAACATAATTTTTGCATAATTTTACAAATTTATTTAGTATTTTTAAAAGCTAAATTGCATATAATTGCAATATTAGCCTATTTTAAGATTTAATTGTGTTTATAATTATAAAATTGACTCCAGTATTTTTATTTTTATAATTATATATTATTAATCATTTTAGTACCTTTAATTATTACCAGAAAATACTTTACTAGTTTTTATAAAATAAATAGGGAAAATGGCTATTTAAATGTTAGCCCATTTGTATTTCTTTTAATTGAATTGCAATTAAACTCGGCCCAATCTTTTACTAAAAGGATTGAGCCGAATACAACAAAGATTCTATTGCATATATTTTGACTAAGTATATACTTACCTAGATATACAAGATTTGAAATACAAAATCTAGAAAACTAAATCAAAATCTAAGACTCAAATCTTTCTATTGTTGTCTTGGATCCACAATTAATCCTACGGATCCTTAGGATTGGTATATTCTTTTCTATCCTGTAGTTTGTAGTTTCCCTGAATCAAGCCAAGTATCACACCTCTTTCTACCCATCCTGTATATTGTCCCCTTTGTTCCGTGTTGAAATAGAACCTTAATTTATTACTTATTTTTTTATTAAATTTTAGATTTGTTAGTGATTAGATATTAGTATTAGACGAGATTTTACGAAACAATTATTTTTAATAAAGGGCGGCTTCTCCTATGTCGTGTCAAATTTTAGATCAACAGCTCATACTCACCCTTTCATTTTTAATTTCCCAATACCCCCAAACCCTAATCATTTCTTACTGGTAGCCACCCCCGGATTCCCCCTCTCCCAAATTCTCTCTCAGAAACCCTAGCCGCCTCCCTCCACTTCCACCCTAAAACCATTGGAATCCATGGCTTCCAAGGCCATAGAAGTCCTATACCGGCCTCCTCTAACTCCTACACATTTGGTTACTGAAGTTTCAAGGCCTGACCACGAATAAGCTTGACCCAGAGCTTGTTTGATTCAAGTTCTATGGCCACCTCCGGCCTTGCTCCGGCAAGCCATGGCAATTCGAGCCTGATCTCGACTTCTCCTGCTCAGATCAATGACTCTCCAAGCCTTTCTCACCATCTGGTTTCTTCTGAAACCCTAACTTTTGAGGTTCTTCTAATTTCTATAGATCTGTTCTAGATCCGTGTTTTTCCTAAACGTTTAAGCGGTTTCTCGAGATTTCTTTCAACAAACTATGCTTTCAAAACCTTTATCTTTCCGATTTAGGGTTTTTGTTAAGTTATTTAGATGCTTCTCTGATTTTCTTTTTCTCTTGTGTGTTTCTTATACTATGTTTCTTATTAGTTTCTTCTACTATGATTTTTATGTGTCTTTCCTAGTGTGTTCTTACGAGTTCTTCTACTGTGTCTTCCTATGTGTTTCTTCTACTATGTTCTTATGAGTTCTTCTACTGTGTTTCGCATATTGTTCTTTTACTATGTTTCTCATGAGTTTCTTCTACTAAAAGATGCATGTTAAAGGTCTTAGTTCCTTTCTGAAATCTCTGAACTTGTTTCGTTAGTATCTTTTCCTTGATTACTTGTCCTTTCATCTCTACACTCGATTGATGGCAAGAACCCTAGAATTTGGGGATTCATTCGAGTTTTGAGACCATTGGCTATGTGATTTGTTTGTTCTTCATCTCTGAACTTGTTTAATTTTAAAAAAAACCTAACCTCTTTGTACATATTTCGAGTTTCTGAAGTTATCTCATCTACTACTCGATTAGGCTTCCAAAGCTTTGTTTCGACCTTTGTTTATTTATATAGTTCTGATTCCCTGTTAAACTCTTCTAAGGTCTTTCTACTGGACCCTTTGTATGCTATTTGATACTCTCTCTCTTCTACATTGCTGAGTTACTGAGACTGACCTATGTGACTACCATGTTCCTATAGTCTACTACTTACTAATTTTGCAATTGCATGACGTTTTTCTTTGTCCTAAATTCAGCCTCGTATACTTGTGTGCTCTTTATATGTGCTGAACTTCCCTCTAAAATGTATTTAATTTTTGATTAATTTCAGACTTCCTTTGTGTAAGCCTGATTGATTTCTTTCCTTGTTTGCTGATTTTCCCGTTACTTAGTCGAAAACTTTCCTTAGCCTTTCTAACTTAGTTTATTCATGGACCAGTAATTACAATTCTCTGACTCCTTGATTTACTATGTACTAACTGATTTTTACCTTATTTATTTAATCATGTATTTCAAAATTCTTCCCTTAAGAAAACTCCTATGTATCTACCCCTAATTGTCTACTTTGCACAAGATGCTTATTTGATCCCTTTCCTTAAATAATTTTGTTCATTACCATTTAAGTTTAAACTCTTTAATTAAAGGAAGTCTCGTACTAATTTATTTTAATTGATACCCAGTTCCTTAATTATTGTCTTACCTTCTTTCCGCCTGTTTTCACACTATAAATACCTGCTCTTCATTGACACCAACACTCATAGTCTTTCTGAACTTAGACCCATACTTAAAAGTATATTCTCTTGTGGCCTGTTTGCAAGTCCTGCTGCCTGCTTTCTTTATTTTCTTCTTTGAAACTGGTATGTCCTGATTTAAGGTTTTCAGCACCACAACAATGTGTTTATTTACTACCTTTGTATGCATGTCTGCCTACTGCTTCTGTATAGTTCAACACTTATTCTAGCATGCTAAAATTTCTTTCTGCCTGTTCTATTATGAATCCCAAACCCCTACCCCTATGTGTTCATGCTATGGTTTGAAGCACGACAATACTGCAAATTATTGTCCATGAATCATACTTGATCCCCTGGGATCCTAGCCTCTAATAATGTGTGTTCTAGCAGGCTTATAGGTATGCTAGCATTCTCAATTACTGGGCATGCCTAAAGCCTGCCCTTGCCTAAGCAATAGGCTCTTCACAATTTTCCTATTCCCCTGGACCCCTTATGGGTACTTATTTGTAGTCGTTTCCATCTCCTTTCCCCTTTTTAGCATTCTGTTCTTCACTTGTACACTTTCTTAGTCTTTAAATTCTGCCCCCCTCTCGTGAGCCTTGCCTTGGGGCCCTTTGAGCTCCCTCTGAACTTGGACACTTGAGGGCTGGCCCTTCCACACTGCACTTATCCCTGTTCTAGTAATACATTTGGGTGTGAGCATTGCCTGGAGTCCCATTGAGTCTCTTAGGGAACTTTGACACACTCAAATGGGAGAAAGGCTTTGGATCATGATCTCTTGGAGTTGGTTTACCTCATAACTCAGTGAGGAAGTTAGACTTAGGCTTCCTCTAGTTGTACTCTTATTTATTTTTTTCTGATGTATTCTTATATTATTACGGGCTGTAATAATTTGTAATAAACTCTTGGGGATGGTTAGTGAAAAGGGTGGGTAACTATGTATGCAAAGGGTAGATACCTTTTCTATAGGTATTTTGAATTCTGCATGTTCAAATGCATATAGAAATCATGCCTATATGTCATTTTGAATTCTGCATATCCAATTCTCACTTAGATACCATGTCTATAGGTATTTTGAATTCTGCATACTCAAATGCATATAGACATCATGCCTATAGGTCGTTCTGAATACTGCATATCCAATTCTCATATAGAAGTCATGCCTATAGGATTGTTCAATTTTGCGTATTCAATTACACCTAGATACCATGCGCATTGGCCTTAAGCAAAATTCTGCAAACTAGATACCATGCTTATCGGATTAAAACCAGTCTTACGCATCTAGATACTATGCCAATAAGGTTTTTCTGCATTTTTACACCATGTCTACAAGGTTCAAAATCAACAACGCGTAGAGAGCATGCCTATAGGAACTCATAATCGAATCTGAGCCGCTTCATTCACGTATAGAGCTAAAATTGGTAATAACGGGTACTGTCAGTTGTAAAACTTGTAACCAATTCATTAAGACTTACCTCTCTTTTAACAATCTGATTACCCTTATTTAGCGAGTTTAACCAGTATGTTTCAGGCTCTACTATTTCATTACTTTTCTGAATCCAGTAGATATTATGCCTATAGGATCCTTGTCCAACGCTAAGGCAAGCCTTAGGGTATATAAGCTGAATTTGTTTCTGTTAATTATTATAACCAGCAGACACGCCTGATTCAGACTTCTTATCTGAGTTATGTAACAAACTAAAACCGCCTCAGTAACCGTCCTTCTTCTATAATAATCAGACCTAAACATTATGTGTAAGTCATGTTGATTACATGCTTCTTTTTTCAAGGAGGTATATTTGAGCCTCTGCTTGTTATGCGCTTTCCCTCAACTTGCAATACATGTTTTGTATGTCTCCTTAGAGTTTTTACCTTTGAAACTACAATTAAGCCCAATATCCCTCCCTTTAGGATTAGTAGTCCTAAATGCCTCCGGGACTAATAGGATTGGGATGAGTAATAACATGCAATAAGTAAACGAGACCAACCCGCACTTTAAATACCTTAATGGGGGTGAGAAGGGTAGATATGGATATGATGAACACGCGAT